>NC_081827.1:254129328-254438655 GCF_030867095.1 Alligator mississippiensis
AAGGCTGAGCCAGTGAAGCAAGGAAACTACATCTGCGTTTCAATTGACCTAGCAGCTAAAGGAAACAAGACTAAATTTGCATCTCAAGAGAAACCTGTAAAGGGTGCAGGAAGGATGCCCGGGACGGGACAAATGCATCTTGCTCACATTTGTCCAAGCAGGCATCCAGCCCAAGGCATTACAAATGTCTCACCGTTCAGTGTCTGCCTGGACTTTGGGAATGAGACCATCACCCGTACAAGCTACTGCAAATTTGCCCCATTGATAAACAAGTCCCCAAAGACAGGTCGGTGCCCAAAGCCTCTACACATCGTGTCTGACCGCTCAGACCCATCACCTGTACCTCACCTAGCAGTGCTGGGGCTGCGAGAAGCACAAGACTTCACACCTGGACAGATCCAAACAGGAGCCAGGACAAGTAACAGTTGTAATGCGATGGTCACTCTTTTCCTCCCTGCTTTGTTCAGACTGTAATCAGCCAGCCGTCAAGGAGGAATGCTTCTAAGCTAGACAATGAAACAGTATACAGCAAGACTGAAGTGCCAGCCAGGCGTGTGCGGTCCAGGGAAGACCAGGCCCCATCCTGCGCCCAGCCGATACGCGAGGGACCCACGCTGTGAGCTGGACAAGAACGGTTTCCTGCTGCATCGGGTAAAGATCCCTGCAGATGAGATATTACAAGGACTAATAGCTCATTTTATATTGGGAAAGAGTCTTTTTCTGTCATTCAGTTTGCAGCTTGTTGGTAGTTATTAAAACAAGCCTTTCTGCTCTTCATCAACCAGTGTTGTGTCACTTCTCAGAGCACTAGTTTTAACAACCATTTTAAAAGTGGTGAATTGCCATGTACATGTGACGGATTAAGGCAATGGTGGGCAAAATATGGCCCGTGGGCCGGATCCGGTCCACCAGCTGATTGGATCCAGCCTGCAGGCAGGCACCCACCAATTAATTGTATGAGGTGCTTGCCCTTGCTGCGCTCTGCACGGGGCCGGGTCCTGCCCGTGGCACCATGTGCTGCACTCCAGCCTCCCCTGCGGGAGGTGCCAGTCCCACCAGCAAGCTCAGCTTCTAGGCATGGCTATCACTGCCACTCTCCAGGGAACTGCTGGGCTCCCCGGCCTCCAGCAATTGCTCCTGTCCCTGCTGCAGCCTCCAGGGAGCAGGGAGGCAGGGGAGGTGCAGCGTCAAGGAGGGCTCTGCCTAAGGCTCACTCTGGTCCTGCTCATGCAGGTGGGGGACCGTGTGGGTGCAGGGGGGTGGGTGATGAAGGAGCTCAGCGGGTCACAAAGCCCCATGAGACAGGCACAGGGTAGGCACACCCCACATCCCAACCACACACCCCACCATACACATCCCACACATACACCCACACCCCGACCTCCACGATACACCCCACACATGCTCTCACTCTGCATCCCCCTCCATATCTACATACACTCCCAGCAGCCCCATACACCCCACACCTAAACCACAGCCACATACCCCTCCTGCACCCCCACACTGCATCCACACCATACCAACACCACCCCCACACCCTGTTACGCATTCTCCACTAATTAAATGTTACACAAATTGGCAATTGCTGAAATCACGAGTGCAACTTTATGAGGGAGAATAAAGCAAGATGCTGCATTTATTGATTAAGTGCTTAATACATACACACACACACACACACACACACACACACACACACACACACACACCCCACATTCATGCCCCAATTTCTGTTATGCATTGGTATACGTTTACCAGTCTTATCAGTACTCAGATCAACTTAGAGGCCAACCAAGTTGATCACGAGTAGGAGCCAGGCTCCTGACGGTCCAGCTCATCAGAAGAACCTATGCTCCAGGATGACATGCAGAGCAAGACCCAAAATCGATGTCTCACCCCATCTTTTATAGCCTTGTCAATTCACCCGGTCCTCTGGGCTTTTCCTGTGTTATCGCTGTGTTCTTCCTTGAAGGATGAGTGCCGTTGTTCTCTTGCTGTTCCGGTGCAGATTCTTCTTGTTTTGAACTTTTATCTGTCTGCATTCTTCAGCCAGTTGCCAGATGATGTTTTCTTTTCCACAAACACACTCTTACCCATTCTCTCACACGTGCAGCATACAAAGGTCAAACACTTATGTCAAGCTACAAAGCAATACAAAACGAAGTTTCTTAAGGCAATACAAAACTGAAGCAAATACATCAAATTAAAAGTGATAGGCAAAAAGTATATTTGTATAACACCCCACAACACACAATATTCAAGCAAACCCCACCCCTAAAAGAAGTACTTCTTGGGGAAGGGGAGAAACTTCCAGTGGGAAAGGTCACAGGGTAGTGGGGCAGGATTTCTGGTCACAAGATGGCAACCGGAGGGGGCACCCATCAAGGGGTGGGGCTGCACCATTCCAAGTAGCATCGTCACAAACTAAACTACATCAGATGGGGTTCAGTTTGTGATGAATCAAACTCATTTAAATGGCCAAAAACTCACGTACATGTAAAGTGTGATGCCGATAAGCCACACAAAGAGACATTTTCGTCACGTGTACATTGTCTGGGAGTCACATGTACAAGCACCCCCGTGCTGATTTAGAGGCTGTAGTCCAAAAAAGCAGTGTGAAAAAGCATTTTTCTGTTAGTTTTAAACCTAGGATCCCATAGTTTAATTTTACATATCCTAGTTCTACTGTTAAGAGAGACAGTCAAACATAAACCCCTCTTCACTTGCTCTGCACTCTTTAGTATTCTGCAAACATCTCTCAGGTCTCTCCCTCTAGCACCTCTTCTCTAAGCTTTTGTGATGGGCTAGCTGGTAGTGATTTGGCCCAGGGGTTTTGAAGGGGTAAAAGATGATTGGAGGACTTGAGATCCCCTCTACTCATCAATCAGGCCCCCGAGACTCACCCGCCATGTCCTGATTGGCCCCTTGGGTCACCTGGAGGGGGTAAAAGGGGCAGCGCGGCTGACTCAGGGGAGACCAGCGAGGGACAGTGAGGAAGGAGCTTCAAGGAGCTGGCAAGAGCTGGGCCAGCGCGGCAGGAGCAGTTGCCCCAGAAGAGCCTGAAGGAGCGGGACCTGCAGGCAGCAGTGGGACCCTCAGCAGCGCGGCGTGTAGCCGGCAGGAGAGGCTCCTGTTGGGCTCCAGGATCCCCGACGAGAGGCTGTGACCAGCAGGAGAGGCTCCCCAGCTCCAGCAAGATCTGAGCAGTGACCTGAGAGGCTCCCAGCTCTGCTTCCAGCTCCTCCAGCAAGAGACCAGGCAGCGCGACGTGAGGCCGGGGCTCCTGGAAGGTCAAACCCCTAAAAGCTTGGAACACTGTTGGCTGTGCGGTAGAGTGTCTGCTTACCACGCAGCAGGCCTGAGTTTAAGTCCTGCCTGGCCCACGTAGTGGGGAGAAAATTCTTGTTGCAGTGGACGGGGGTCATTGTGGCTCCTTCCTTCCCCCACCCCCCCGGTACCTATACCCTATATCTCTTGTTATTTGATGTTTTGTATTTTGTGCATTTTATATTTCCCCAACCAGTATTGTTTGTTCTGCTGTTTGTGTTTCTATTTTGTTAAACCGGTCTTCTGTTAACTGGATGAATATGTGTACAGCTGTAAATGCCTAGCCTTTATGGAATCCTGCCCCCTCAGGCCGTCATAGTGTCCTGTGCCCCCTGGTTTACACATGTTATGTTCCCACTACTGTTTTTCTCATTAAAAGGTATATGGTTTGTCCCTGTTGGTGATCTGGCTCTGCTCTATAGGGGGAGGAGGGTCCCTACACCTCCCACAGCACTTGTGCACATGCTCTGATCCCTTCAATTGGAGAGGGGTACCTCTTGGAGTACTGCCCGCGTTACACTTTTCTTAGTCCTAGCCTGTTTAATATTCTCTTCATAATGGAAGCTCTTCCAATAAAAGAGCGCTCACCTGGGGCCAGGAGCATGGACCAGATATGGGTCAGTCCTGCAAGGAGCACAGGCTCCTCTCCCATCCCTTGTTTGCCCGGAGCATGCGGCTGTGCTTGGGCATGAGGCAGAGCTGAGTCTTTCTGGGAGAAGTGAAGGGAATGAAGGAGTCATCCTCTGTCAGGGGGAGACTTTTGGCTTTTCCCTTGTCCCCACCAGAGACCCACCGGGGCTGGAGCAGGCTGGGCAGCAGATAAGCTGTGCTCCAGGGTGTTGCAGAGCACCCCGTCTCCACGTCTGGCTGTGGGTCTCACTCACTGGGGGGTTTTCTGTATTTTTTAATTTCGTCTCTCAAGTCAAGTTAGCCAAATCAGTTCCATCCACGGAGCAGAGCTGCCCCTGCCCGTGCGTGCGTCTGGGCAAAGCTCAGAGCGGAGCTCAGTCGTTCAGGTCTGCGTGGTGCTACCACCGGCACGTCTCCTCCCTCCCAGACTCATCACTCTTGCATTGCAGATACTCCCAAGCCCACGGCCGGCTTCTTATGTGCAATCCTCAAGCCCAGAGGCCTTGCAGTTCAGATCCCCCCGGTCTTGTGTGCCCCAGGCAAATTGCCATAGGAGCTCTGAGTCATTCTGACTGCCCCGTGGGGATGGAGACTCCCCCAGGTCAGGCTGGCATTAATCTCGGCAGTATCTCACCCTTCTCTGCAGTGTGGAGTGCTGCTCATCTGCTGGGCTTGCTGGGTTGTGTCCCCCCGGACCAGTTTCCTGCTCTGCTGTTGCAAGGAACATGGGTGTTTGTGGCACCGTGGTCTCTCCGTTCTCTGCCCCGGCCAGTGCTTCCAGTTTTGAAGGCTGAAGTATTCTGTACACCTGCGACTTCTGGACTCTGTACTTTTGGAGAGGCTTCGGTGGCCCTTCATGGTGTGCGATGCAGGAGAGAATTGAGTGGGTGATGCCGGCGTCCCTGGCTCCTGATGGGCTCAACAAAACAACCAAGATTTCAGCGAGCTTGGTGCAGCTGTTTCTGAGGTTTGCACATCTGGTGTCTCCCCAGGGGGCTGGAGGAGCATCCAGGTGCTTGCTGGTTTTCTCAACAAGCGCAGAAGCCAGATGCCAAACCAAACTTCTCAACACTTGTAAAATGCTGTTCTGAGATGAGTCCAGAATCATAAAAGGGCTCAATGGATCGGAAAAGCGAGTAACTGGGACAAGAAGACCGATGTCAAAAGCAAAGTTAGAAGTTTAGCGAGTGTGCTGTTGGCACCTGCTGTAACTTGCACAGCAGAAAAGTTCATCAGACACTAGCAGTAACTAAGAAATCTAAGGCTTAATTTGAGGCCTGATACATGAGCCTTTCTAGCCATGAGCACAGGATCACAGAAGGTCTTGGCCCCGTTGAGATGGGATGAGGCTGAGGGTTGAATCGCTGCCCCTCGTGGTTTTGGGCCCGTTATTTGTCTGTGATTGTCAGCATCTCTTGGCTTCATTCAGTCAGCGTCTTGTTCATGTTGTTGACTTGCTCAATCACTTGCTCAAGTTTAGTGACGGCCTCTCGGATCTTGGCTGCCAGGTCTGTTTTGGTGCCTTTCAGGAGCTCTATGGCATTCTTGGCTACAAAGAAGACATCCAGGCCCAGTGTGACGCCTGTCATGGTGCTTGTGGCAGTTCCCACTAATTGTGTGATGTGGCCGGCTTTACCCAGCAACTGTCCAGCTTTGACCATCTCCATAACACGCCCTGCTGCTGCCCCGATCTGTGGGATTGCAAACAGCCGATCAGTCTTGTTGACAGCTTCTTTGGCCGTTTGCACCCGGACTGAGATGTACTCCATGTACTGCTTGATTCGCTGCACCTCAGCCTCGCACCGGTCCAGGAGCCCGTTGAACTCTTCCTTCTTGTCTTGGCTCTGCGATATGTTGCTTCTGGTTGCTGCTGCACCAGTCAGGCCACCTGCCAAGGAGACACCGAGCCCCGTGAAAACCAGCGATGTTCCGAAGGTCACGGAGGCGAGGGAGAGCCCCATGATGGTGGTGATCCCACCCACAATGCTGAAAATGCCTCCAATAATATTTGCTTTCTTCATTCCTCTGTGCGCCGCATCCATGGTGTCAGCAATTGTCCGAAGCGCTGCTACATGCTGCTGCAGTCTGTCCCGGGCCGGCAGCAGCTTTCCCCTCAGTATTTCAGGAATGCTCATCCTTTTTAATTCTCTAAGGAAGAAGAGAGAAAAGGGGTCAATATTTCATAGGTCAAAAGCATTGGCTCCTCTATGATCCCATAATGTTTTTCTGATCCTACCGTGCACCCAGCACCTTGCACGGGAGCTGCGTCCTCGTTGCCCGAGGGTGTCCTTGGGTCCCCACCCCGAGCTCGGTTTAGGCCCGTGGGGACGGCCAGGCTGGAGCGGAGCGGTGGTGGGACGATGGGCCCAGGTAGCCTGCCTCTTCTAGGGGCCGGGGACACATGCGGCAGGATGGGGAAAGTCCCCCGAGGAGATAGCGGCCGCGTGCCCGACAGTGGGGGGGTCCTGCCCCCTCCAGGCCATGAGTCCTGCCCTGTCCTGAACCTGGGGAGGGGGGTTCACCCTACAATACTGTGTCCATCCCCCGTACCTGAGTGTGTGGACATGCCCATCAGCGTCACACCAGGGGAAAACTACGCTGGGCCGGGGCCAGGGCTGGGGTGCACGTCACTGGCTCATAGAATCAGAGACATCATGGGAGAGACGTGCCTGGAGCCTGGTGCCAATATCTGAACTGCGTCTGGCCCAGATGTGATAGTGGTGGGGAAGGGGCGGCCGTGGCCTGGGGCTGGTGCTGCCTGGGGTTTGAGCTGAGCGCATGCCCTCTTAGACAGGTCCCTGACATGGAAAGAAGAGGGCACATCCTGCAAGGGTGCTGGGGCCTGCAGGCGCTGGGTCTCCCAAGGAAACCTCCCCTAGAGCGTGTCCCCTGGGGACGAACATTACTTACCTCTGGTTGCTCGGAGAAGCAAAGAACTTGTCAGGCACGGCGCTCTCGCAGACGGAGTTCCTCGCCGTCTCCCCGCAGCAGGAGTATCTGCCCTCCTTGTAGTCTCCGCGGTGCCGCAGGGTCAGTTCAAACTCAAACGCGATGTTGTTGGCATTTAACACTGCAGTCACCAGAGGAAGAAATTTTGGACTATCTGGGTCTGTCGAGTTGTTTTTCACCATCACTCCCCTGCAGGTAACATAGAAGCTAAATGGCTCGTAGGTGATGTCGCGCGTGCCCAGGAAGTGCGAGGCCTCGTGGATTAAAGTCCCCGGCTGGGAATCTTTATCAAGGTGCCTCGGAGCCGCCCAGAAGAGCGGGCACAAATAAATGGTTTTGTCTCTAGATTTTGGATAAACATATGCATATGCGTTCTTCTTGGAAAGATCCTCCATGAACTTGACTTCCTCCAGCACTGAGATGAGGTCTCTCACCCGCTTCTCCGTCACGACCGCGTAGCGCTCCATCCAGAATGAGGGCTGTTCGGAGTCGCAGGAAATCAGGTCCTGGGGCGTCTCCATGAGCACACGGTCCTTCTTCTTCAGGGCGTCTCTCAGGATCTCCAGCGCGCTCTGCCATGCTGTTTCTGCGATTCTTGTCTTGCCTTTGGGGACTGACTTGTATGTTTTGCCACCTGTTTTAAAAGTGCGGCATTTCCTTTGGTTTTCTTCCTTGCCGCACACGATGGCTTCCCAGGAGCTCATCCCTACGTGGACACCGCCTGCACGCTCCAGCCCCGAGCAGGTTTCCAGTGCAGCCCTGCAGAAGCACACGCAGCGTTTGACTTGCATTATTCCCCCTTCCCGCCGCAGATCCCCGCGCCCTCCCCCGGCTGCACGGCGGCACCTAAAATGCCTTAAGGTCTGGTAACGGGTCCCCTTAGCAGGCAGCAGAGGACACCCAGGGGCCACGTGCTCTGCCCTCCTCCCCACTGAGGGTGCTGGGATGTGTCTGCCTTTCCTGCGCTGGGTCTCAGGGTCCTGGCCGTCTCTTACAACCCCCTTTAGCTTCCCCCTTGCCGGCAAAGACCCGGTGCAGTCATCACAAGTGCGGGCCCTGGGACTGATTCGGGAGCTGCCTGGGAGGGTGGGCTGGTGCGAGCTAGGAAAGCAGGGGCTGCATTTACATCTCAAAGCAGGACCTGAGAGGGGCAGAGACTGGAGCACCGAGAGGGGCCAGAGGTGCTGGATGCAGCTGTGTTGGTCCAAGGACACAGGCAGACAAGGCTCTTTGGGTAAATCTGATATCTTTTATTAGACCTGCAGATGCTCCCTCTGCCTGAAGAGGGGTGTTTGTAGCTGAAAGCTTGCAAAGAAGAATTGCTCCAACTATTTTCATAGATTCATAGATTGTCAGGGGCTGGAAGGCATGGCAGGCCAGTAGGGGCAGCTCCTGTGTCAAGCCTCCCACCTCCCCATGCCCGTCCACCTGCCGGACTCCACGAGACTCCCCAGGGGCGCCTCAGCCCTGGCAGACCCCCTTTCGAGCCCCACCGCAGAGTCCAGGGGTAACGTGCTGCCACCACCCCGAGAGGAGACCTTCTAGGTTCTCTGCCCTTGGGGAAACACAGGCCTAATAGTCCTACAGGTACTCAACCCAATCCAAGCACTTGGGGCTCCTCCCCAAGTCGGGGGCCAAAAAGGATAGTCTCCCTTAGTCCGCAGACCCAAGGGGGCTCCTAGGCATAATTAAACCCACCCCTCAATAAGTCTCCCACACTGGTCACAAAGCAGAACTGTATTAGTTACAAAGAGTAGGGGTAGACTAGGGTAAGAGGTAGAGCACTATCAAGGGATTACCACTGAGCAAAGCAGTCTGACCGAGGTATCCGTTTGATACGCAAACGCATCACTGGGAGCTGCTAGCTCTCTAGAAACACTTATGAGTATCATTCAGAAGACGGTAGCGATCTGGCTTGGAGATTTCCAGAGAGAGAGCGTTTCGGTTGGATCAGACTCTCTCCCTGTGTCCTGATGCTTGTGCCATGCTGGTACAATGTCTTCTCTCCTCCTTCTTGGACCAGGCCCTTATATCGCTTTTCTGACCTCAGCAGCCCAGTCCAAGAGAAGCCAGCAGTGTTGGCCGCTAGCTAACCAGTTTAAAAAGCATCGCTGGTTACCTGGGCAGAGGAGCAGGGGATTTTCCATCCTCCACTCAGGGGACCAGAGGGCCCCCCCCTCGGTACCAGGCTTTTGTCATGTAGGCAGGGAGGGAAATCCCCTCTCCCTCAGGAATTCGACCCCAGTGTCCCAAGCTGAGTGGAGAGAGACCCAGACGGTGGCTTTCCTGCCACAGAAGCGACCTGGGAAGATCATGGGGTCCAGCCCCTGCACCAGGCAGGAAAGAGAATGGGCTCCGCTGACCCCAGCGAGGCGACCGTCCCGTCTCCTCTCGGAGATCTCCGTGTGAGTGACTGCACCAGCTGTGCAGCGAGCTTATTGCAGTCGGGACACGCTGACTGTGAAGGAGTTTTTCCTAATGCTGAGCCTGAATCGGTCTTCAGCGGGTTTATTCATTTCATTTGGTCTCATAAATGAGATCAGACTTCCATGCCCCGTGCCTGAGCTTGTCTCCCCTCCCCGCAGCCCCCCGACCCACCCAAGCCCCGTTCTCACCGCCGTGTCTCGCCTTTGCAAGCAGGACCGCTGCAGCTCGGCGCTCAGCGCCCTGCTCCGCAGCGCAGCACCGGGGCGCGAGCCAGAGGCGCACGGAGGTGCTGCGCGGAGCCCGGGATTGCCGTGGTGCTGGGCGTGGAGACGGCGCCTGTGCCCGGGGGGCTCCCCCTGCCCTGCCCTGCCCTGCCCGGCCCTGCCCCGGTGCTTGGCTGCGGTTTTCCCTTTCGCTTTCTGATTCCCGGAAAAGCAAGAACGTCCTGAGCCCAAGCAGCTGGGCCGAGGGGGCAAGGCCGCCGTGCGGTGCGGGGAGCGCCCACCCCGCCGTGGCAGCAGGTGCTGGGGGGGGCAGGCTGCCGGGCAGGGGCTGGCAGGGGGGAGACAAGGGGGTGGGGGCGCTGGTCCAGTGATAGGTGCCAAAAAGCGCCTGGGGAGGGGCCTGGGGCGGCTGGGGAATGTACTGGGCGCGGTCCCCCCCCGGCTCCCGCATGCCCGCTGCCTGCACCACCATGGCCATGAAGACGGGCTCACAAGACCCGTGGGACCGAAGGCCCAGACAGACCCCAGCACCTGTCCGAAGTCCCCGTGCTGGTGATTTGGCCGATGAAGAGGCAGGGGTGTGAACACCCCCAAGCACTTCCTGGCCCGGAAGGCCTGAGCAGCCCTGGGGCTTGGGAGAGTCCAGGGGGACCAGGTGGGCGCTCGCAGTGCTGCTTGCTCCCTCCCTCAGCTGGCAGTCTTGGGGCTGTGCCTGCTGGCAGGACGGCACTGCACCATGGCCCGGCCATGCTCACCTGTGGCCTCACACCGCTGGTGCAGCTGGACCTGTTCACACATGGTGCTGTCCCCTACCCTGGGGGTCCTCAAGAGGAGGCTAGATAGAGACCTGGCCGGGGCTGTCTGACCCCAGCGCTTTCCTGCCCAGGGCAGGGGCATGGACTTGATGATCTGCTCAAGTGAAAATGAATCAACCCGCAAATAAACCTCACAGGAGCAGAATTACTGAAGTGATGAACGTGCTCCTGCACCAAACCCCCCAGGCAACGCGCGGCGATGCCCGGCCCTTCCCGCACTTGTGACTCGGGGTCCCTCTCCCTGGGCTCGGCCCTGCAGGCGTCTCCCACGGGCCCGTGCCTGGGCTCCTCTCCCCGCCCTCGGGCACTTGCTGTGTGGGGGCAGCTCCTGGCACAGGCGCCCCCGCGGCCGGGCCAGACCCACACCCAGCCCGACTCACCCAAGGCTGGTTCTCACTCCCGGGTCTTGCTTTGGGAAACGTGGCAGGAGCAGCTCTGTGCTCTGGTCCGGGGCCACAGGGTGAAGGCTAAGTGCACGGGGTGCTGCACGGAGGCCAGGATTGCTGTGGTCCTGGGCCCAGACTGGTGTGAAGACAGTCAGTCCCTTTGCCTGTGTAGAAGCTTTTCTACTGCTTTCACTTTCTGATTCCTGTAAGAGCAAGGCTTTTCTGATTCTTGTAAGAGCAGGAGTTTGAGCTCAGTCACATGCCCAGTGCTGGGGGTAGGATCAGCACAGCCGTAGCAGCCGGTGCTGGGGGGAGCAGGGGCAGGCAGGGGCTCACTGGAGGGACACGATGCCCAGCTGGAGGTGGGAGCGCTGGTCCTGGTGGGTGCTAGTCAGCGCCTGGGGCCGGGGCCGGGGCCAGGGCCGGGGCCGGCCTGGGGTAGTACCCGGGTGGAGGTAATATGTAGTTACCCTCCCACTTTCCTTCCGGTGGGAAGATCTTGGGTTTTCTCCCACGCCGCGGACCTGGGAGACCCCTCCCTGGCTCGCTCCTGCGGCCGCACGGCTGAGAGAAGTGAAACACGGGGGCATCCGGACCCAGGATGCCCACCAAAGAATCTTGCAGCACCTGAAGCCCCAGCTGGGGGTGGAGGGTGTTGGCCAGTCGTAGGGCCATGAATGGTTTTTGAATGATTCATGGATTTGAAACTAGTTTGGCTTGAAACAAAAAACTTTTTCTTTAAAAAGAAAAAAAGCTCATGCCTGGCTGGGCCCATGGCCTCTGTGATTCCATCTGTGATATGGGTGCAATTCCAGCCCACAGAGTGGGAAAGGACCTGCCCCTCCAGCCCCATGCTGGGGCCCATTCGAGGGGAGCAAGAGTCACGTCTGGCCCATAACTTCCCTGAATGGAGTCTGGGCAGTCGGTGCCAGCACGGGGCGGGAGCCCAGCCAGGGCCCGGGGTTAATATCAGGTGTCAGCCGCTGTCCCGGGGCCTCCTCGGGCATCAGGAGGAGCAGGGGACAGCTAAGCACCGACACCAATTGCCCGAGGCGTGCTGGAGCTCCCTGGCGGGAAGCGCTTCGGGCAGAGTAGGGGTGCGCCTGCCTGGGCCGGTCCGGGGGTGCCACGGGGCAGGGAGCTGGGACGAGGGAGTCATGCAGCATCCATCCAGCTGGTGCCCGAGAGTCCCTGCCAGCTCGGCCAGCCACCCAGGAGATCTGGGACTGAGACAAGGGAGATGCAAATGGTGCAACACCTCATGGCGTAGGACACAACACGGCTTCCCTCAGCTCAAAAGGAACTGGAAGTGTCAGCACCAGGCTGCCGGGCTGCGAAACAGTGGAAGTGTAACGCGGGCGGTACTCCAAGAGGTACCCCTCTCCAATTGAAGGGATCAAAGCAGGTGCACAAGCGCTGTGGGAGGTGTAGGGACCCTCCTCCCCCTATGGAGCAGAGCCAGACCACCACTGGGGACTTCACCATATACCTTTTCCTGAGAGAACTATATTGGGAACATAACCAGTGGAAACCAGGGGGGTATAGGGGAGACTACAATGCCTCAAAGGGGCAGGATTCAACAAAGGTTAGACACTTACAACAAGACATATTCATCCAGTTGACAAAAGACAGGGTTAACCACAATAGAAAACACAAACAGCAGAACAAACCATACTGGTTGGGGAAATATAAAAAGCACAAAATAGAAAATGTCAAATGACAAGGAGTACAGGGCCTAGGTAGCTGGAGGGGGAGAAAAGGGGAACACACAAGGACCCCTTCCCACTGCAAGAAGAATTTCTCCTTGTTAGCTCGCTCCCCCCAAGCCACCCCAGCTCAGGCTTGAACTCAGATCTCCCATGCGGTACACAGAAAGTCTACCACAGCCACCAGCGCTGGCACTGCTCCACGCTGTGAGGGGGCTTGACCTTCCTGCAGCCCCAGCCTCATGTCGAGCTGCCTGGTCTATTATTGGAGGAGCTGGAAGCAGAGCTGGGAACCTCTCAGGTCTCTGCTCAGATCCTGATGGAGCCGGAGAGCCTCTCCTGCTGCCCACGGCCTCTCGTCGGGGATCCTGGAGCCCAGCGGGAGCCTCTCCTGCCGGCCACACGCCGCGCTGCTGAGGACCCCACTGCTGCTTGCAGGTCCCGCTCCTTCAGGCTCTTCTGGGGCAACTGCTCCTGCCCCGCTGGCTCAGCTCTCTAAAGCTCCTTCCTCGTGGTCCCTCGCTGGTCTCCCCTGAGTCTACCGCGCTGCCCCTTTTACCCCCTCCAGGTGACCCAAGGGGCCAATCGGGACACAGAGGGTGAGTCTCGGGGGCCTGATTGGTGAGGAAAGGGACTCCCAAGTCCTCCAGTCATCTTTTACCCCTTTCAAAACCCCTGTGTTGGCTACAAATGTCCAACTCGGGATCCTTAAAATTCTGGTTTATTATGCAGATTGAAACGCTGTAATGAAGTTAAATCATAAACCTTGGGGCTGGTTCCCCCCCCCCACACATGCACACACATGCACACACACACAGCAGCAAGCTACAAGAGTCAGGTATACCTATCCCACAGGTGCTGGAGTCTGCAGCTGAGGCTTCTTCCAGCGTGGTGTTATCTTCCAGAAGGGGGTCGCCGGCTGGTCCTTCTGGCTGGACAGGTCTGGTCGAGTTGGAGATCAAGAGGGCACCCCTGAGAGTCACTTTTCACTGCCTTTTATCTGTCCAGTTTTCAGGTTTGCCCAATCCAGGGGTCATTGACCCTCGTGGCACTTCCCCCCTCAGTGGCTACTGGACGGCATCTGTCAGCCCCAGGGGTCATCCGCATGTATGTGCGGGTTTGGGAGTCCGTTGATGAATTTTGAATAGGGCTCTGGGAGCGGTTGATCTGGAGATACTCAGCCCAAAAGTTGGTCCCCGGTGTTGATTAACTCAGGCCAGGGCTTCTAGCCCTTGATCAGTGAGGTTTAGAGATTTCCCGGTTGCTACATTGTCTTCTATTGAGTTCTTCCGGTGGCTGATCTGCAGCTTCCAGGTGATAATTGCTGCCTGCTGCTCCAGTGTTACACATTCAATCACTGATTCACTCGCTCTTTCAGGGGCCCGCCTGATACAGGGAAGAGCAGTTTGATTCCTGCCCTTGTTAACATTGTTACAATGTATAACTTACTTATGAAACTAAACACATTTAGTTGAAAGGTGAGGAGTATAAAATATAAACTACAGAAGTAATGCCATGGCACACAAATAGATAAAAATACCAAAATACAGGGGGAGATACAAAGTGCGCACACACAGATTTCAAAACACAATTCCTTATCTTAAAGTGAAAGAAAGAGGAAGGAAGAAAAGGTAGAAGAGGAGCAACATATTTAAAGAGGCCAGAGCAAATTCAGGCAAGAGGAAAAGGGGGCTTTGTGCTACACCTGGGCCAAATCACCACCAGCTAGCCATCACATAAACTACATCGGGATGGGGTTTAGTTTCAACAGTGCAAACTCTTTCAAATCACCAAAAAGTCATGTATGTGGAAAGTGTGACACAGTTAAGCCACATAAAGGGACATTTTCATCATGTGCACATTATTTGGGTGTCATGTCTACAAGCACCCTGAATTGGTTTAGAGGCTGCGCTCCTCACTTTCTCTGCACTCTTTAGTATTTTGTAGACCTCTCTCAATTCTCCTCTCTAGCAACTCTTTTCTAAGATTTTCTAAGTCCTAGCCTGCTTATTATACTCTTCATATTGGAAACTCTTCCAATAAAAGAGCACTCACCAGGGGCATGGACCAGTCATGGGGTCAGTCCTGCACAGAGCAGACTCATCTCCCCAGGGAGCTCAGTCCCAGCTCTCACCAGCATCTGTTTTCCCAGAGCATGGGGCTCTGCTTGGGCATGAGGCAGAGCTGAGTCTTGCTGGGAGAAGTGAAGGGAATGAATGAAGGAGTCGTCCTCTGCCGGGGGAGACCTGTGACTTTTCCCTGCCCCACCAGAGACCCACCGGGGCTGGAGCAGGCTGGGCAGCAGATAAGCTGTGCTCCAGGGTGTTGCAGAGAGCACCCCGTCTCCGCGTCTGGCTGTGGGTCTCACTCGCTGGCTTTTTTTTTTTAATTTCGTCTCTCAAGTCAAGTTAGCCAAATCAATTCCATTCACTGGGCAGAGCTCAGTCATTCAGGTCTACATGGGTGCTGGCGGCACCGTGGTCTCTCCTCTCTGCCCCTGGCTTCTGCTTCCAGTTTTGAAGGCTGAAGTGTTCTGTACAACTGCGACCTCTGGACTCTGCACTTTTGTAGGGGCTTTGGTGGCCCTTCATGGTGTGCAATGCAGGAGAGAATTGAGTGGGTGATGCCGGCGTCCCTGGCTCCTGATGGGCTCAACAAAACAACCAAGATTTCAGCAAGCTTGGTGCAGCTGTTTCTGAGGTTTGCACATCTGGTGTCTCCCCAGGGGCCTGGAGGAGCGTCCAGGTGCTTGCTGGTTTTCTCAACAAGCGCAGAAGCCAGATGCCAAACCAAACTTCTCAACACTTGTAAAATGCTGTTCTGAGATGAGTCCAAAATCATAAAAGGGCTCAATGGATCGGAAAAGCGAGTAACTGGGACAAGAAGACCAATGCCAAAAGCAAAGTTAGAAGTTTAGCGAGTGCGCTGTTGGCACCTGCTGTAACTTGCACAGCAGAAAAGTTCATCAGACACTAGCAGTAACTAAGAAATCTAAGGCTTAATTTGAGGCCTGATACATGAGCCTTTCTAGCCATAAACACAGGATCATGGAAGGTCTTGGCCCCGTTGAGATGGGCTGAGGCTGAGGGCTGAAGCTCTGCCCCTCAGGGCCTTGGGCCTGTTTTTTGTCTGTGATTTTTAGCATCTCTTGTCTTCACTCAGTCAGCATCTCATGCAACACGTTGTGGACTAGGACTACGTGAGTCTTCAGATCCAAGTCTTCAGATCCTGCTTCGGACCTGGACCCACTTCAGATGCTTCGGCATCCGAAACGGCACTTACGGGTCGATGAGGGATCCCAGTAATGGTGTCCAGAGTGGGTCAGGGGCATCCGAAGTGCTTTGGACCCCCTTTGGGTACTACAGAGCTGCTTCAGCCGTTCTGAGGTAATTAGAAGAGGGGGAGGGGGGGAGGGATGGAGAGTGGGAGGTGGGGAGGGAGAGGGAGCGTGGGGGTGGGGAAGACTGGCGTCTGTCAGTAGGCAGTGAGAAGGATTTCTCCCTGGCTACCTTTCCAATGGCAGCGTCTGTGGGGTGGGACTAAAAAAAGTATAAAAGCCGCTGTTTCCAGCCCTGCTGTGCCTTTTGCAGCTTGTTCCCTGTCAGCAGCTGAGTGAGAGAGGAACACTGCGACTGAGACCTGCCTGCTGCTTTTCTGTGTTATAAAGGAGTGCTTAGGATTTAGCTTAGCTTACCTTAGTTTAGCTTAGCTGTTCAATTCAATTAGTAGTAGTATTACAATTCAATTTATTTTTTTGAATTTTGTGGGGGGGATCTTGCTTTGGAAACTTTGCAAAAAGACAGTTGTGTTTTCCCAGCCAGTGTTATCTATCACCGTGCGAGGAGGCACAGGTTGCTTGCACGCACCCTTGCACAGATGCATGCACGTATACAGAGACCCAGAATACAGAAAAAAAATCACAGCGGAAGAAGACAGACAGATATTTACAGAAGAGCAAGACACAGATAATATATTGAGACACAGGAACACATGCAAATAACTTAATTCACACCACAAGATAGGCAATATCGTGAGAGCCAGAAAGAAGACACACAAGTAATTTCATTCACAGTGCAAGATAGCCACAGATATTCACAGGAGAATAAGACAGGCAGATATACAAAAGGATTCACACACACACCCCTTTTGCAGCACAGGAAAGATCAATAAGAAGCGTGCTGGAAAGGCAGGTGCCAGGTGGGAGAGGGGGTAGCAGGAGAGCTAGAGCTGCAAGCCCCCCCCAATCCCAAACACAGACGCATTGTATTCCCGAGCAGCCATGACATCGGTGCTGCCAGTGGAAGCGAGGCGGTGGGAACAGTGTCTGCACGTGATGTCCCTGCACCTGCACCACCGCCACTCAGCCCAGAAGTGGGCACCAGCAGTGGCATCACCGTCTCCTCCACCCCAATTTCAGCTCTCAGCGTGAGCCTCCCACTGCCAGAGGAGGACCTGGAGCTGGAACCAGGGATGCTGAGCGCGCTGGCTCAGGCAATTCTGGGGACTGAAGAGGAATCAGAGTTTGTGCTTCACACCCCTCACATTTCCCCTAGACCCAGGTCTCCTCCGGAAAGCAGCACCTTAGGGGAGGCTGAGGTTGGGGAGGCAAGTGGCTCAGCTGAGGCAGCTTCTTCTGCTGTTGAGCCTCAGCCTGCTAAGAAGGGGGAAAAGGCAGAATCCTCACCCCCAAACCAGAAGCGGGGGGGAGTGGTGTAGTGTGGGATCATTTTGAGGTGGCAGATGATCCCAGGTTTGCCATCTGCCAGCACTGCCGAAGGCACATGAGCCGTGACAAGGACATGAGACACTTCTCTACCTCAGCCATGCTGCTGCATCTGGGGAGGCACCACCTCCTTGTGCTTCTTGCTGCTCAGCCTGGCATCAGTGTGAGTGTGCCAAAAGGGAAGTCCCCCACTCGCTCCAAAGCCCCCTTCCCCCCAAAGCAGAGGCAGGCCACCCTGGACCAGTGGGAGAAAGGTGGACAGAAAATGGGGCATGTTCCCAAGCCATGTGAGATCACCCAGAGCATCGGGAAGATGCTTGCTCTGGATAGCCAGTCCTTCTCCCTAGTTGAGTGACCAGAGTTCAGGTGGTTCATAACACTTCTGGGCCCATTTTACCAAGTGCCCGCATGCACCACCTTTAGCAAGGCGGTGGTGCCCTCCCTGTATGAGGCATGCAGGGAGTACTTGAGGGAGGAGCTGTGCAAGGCAGGTCCACAGGTAGCCTTGCACTTCACCTCCAACATCTGGAGCAGCTGGGGTGGCAATCACGCCTACCTCTTCCTCACAGGGCACTGGTGCTATTGGTCATGCTGTCGGTGGGCTCTACTGCAAGCCGAGGTGCTGGATGAGTCCCATGCAGCAAGGGAGATAATGAGAAGCCATGAACCGCACGGTGCAGGGGTGGCTCGTTGGGCAGGCCGAGCTCACCCGTGGGTTCATGGTCACCAGCGATGGGGCCAATATGGTGAACGCTGTCTGTGATGCCAACTTTGTTGGCATCCGCTGTGTGGCACACAGGCTGCACCTCATAGTGAGGCATGCCTTGGTGGGGGACAGGACTGCCAGTGATGGTGCCACCACCACCACTGCTACAAGCCAGCTGACTTCAAAATGCAGGAAGGTGGCGGGCTACTTCCACCACAGTATCAAGGGGCACAAGATGCTGCGGGAGAAACAGGCAGAGCTGAGCATCCCGCAGCACAGAGTCATGCAGGATGCGGAGACTCGGTGGGACTCCACATACCTGGTGCTTGAGATGCTGGTGGAGCAACAGAAGGCCATTCATGAGATGGCCTTGCTTGGGGAGATTGGGATCAGTGTCCCCCTGAACAGAGCTGAGTGGGGTACCATCTCCCAGATGTTGGTGGTCCTCAGGCCCTTCTTCGAGGCCACCGAGATCCGTAGTGCTGGCGATGCCCGTCTCAGCCAGGTGATCCCCGTAGTGAGGGAACTGGAGAACCAAATGGAGAAGTCCCAGGGGATCGATGTTCCTGGCTGGGGCAGGCCACTGTCACCAGACATGCAGGCATTGGTGAGGTGGCGGAAAGAGGGCATCAGGAGATGACTGGATCCCTTGCTGTCCAGTACAGTCCACATGATGGTGGGCATGTGTGACCCAAGGGTGAAGGGGAGCATGTGCACTGGCAGCCCCCAAACCCTTGATCACTGGACGCAGGTGCTGGTGAACAAAGTCAGGGAGGCTGAAGTGCAGAGGTGAGGGGATGTGGAAGAGGGGGATCCACTTTCCCATGCCAGCACTCCCAGCACCAGCCTGTCTCCTCCATGCCAGCCACTGCCAATGTGGGCCATGGGCATGGCTTCAATGCTGGGGTCCAAACGCACCAGACCCCAGCCTCAGGCAGGTAGCGACGAGGTTTCGGTGACTACCCATCTCGCTGAGGATGTGGAGCCACTGGACTGCGACCCCTTGGCCTACTGGGCAAAACACAACCAGATGTGGCAGGATCTGGCCATGGCTGCACGGCAACACCTGTCCTGTCCACCGACCAGTGTGCTAAGCGAGAGGGTGTTCAGCATTGCTGGGGAAGTTGTGACACCCCACCGCATCTGCTTGGATCCTACGTTGGTGGAGCAGCTCGTGTTCCTGAAGGTGAACCTCCCGCTCTGGGGTTCCCCAAGCTCCACCTGCAGACGGACTGAGTGCCACCCTCCTCACTCCGTCAGCACCAATTTCCTTCTTGGAGGTTTTGAAAAGCCAAGGAATGCCCTGCTCTCATCTGGAGGTGCACTCACTGCATCCCCAGCCCGCAGGGGAAGAACATGTCCCTGCTGAGCTCATTCCCCTGCCAGGATGAACTTGGAGGTATGGGATAGGGCTGTGGGGAAGGAGGAGCCCCAGGTCCTGGGCTGGACCACTAAAACTGCACCCTGCCAGGGTAGGGAGGCCTGGTGGGACTGCTGGCAGTGCGGCAGCCCCGTAAATGCCAGGGCCAATGATCCCCTGGTGAAAGGCAGGGAGGAGGTGCCATAACCTCCAGCTAACACACACATGCACAAAGTCTGGCTGGAAAACGCCCAGACCTGTCACGTCTTTGACAGGCCTGATGCTTGCTGGTTGCAGTGCAGTTGTGAGGCTCCTGGTGAGCTCAGCTTAGCTGCCCGGGATGCTAGCTTTAGGGTTGAACACTCCTTTGTCAGGCTGAGGAAGTACCTGCAGGTGGTCCTGGATGGAAGGAGTAGTAAAGAAGTCAGAGGCTGGCCTGGCCCGCAATGCAGGCAAGAAAGCCAGTCGGTGAAAATGGAAATAGAGGCGTTAGGCGGGGAGGGACAGGCTGGGGTGGGGGTGGGAGGGAAAGGGGATGTAGCAGCGCAGGTAGAAGTGCAGAGGGGCCTGGGGTGTCAGGTGTCCGGCAGGTCGCCATGTGTCAGAACTGCACTGTGTATCTGGAGTCCGTGAGTTTCTGTACCTACCACGGAGGAGGCGGATGAAGTGCACGTCATAGGCCCGGCTCTGAGAAGTGGTTTGCACTGTAATTTGTTCCCTCTCAGAATCAGGCCTGAGAGACCGGAGGCAGAGTGTTTTTTTCATGAGCAGTGTGCCCCCACGGTAGTTGGGTTTGGTTGTCTTTGATCGATTCTGGTGGGCAGTTTGTGGGGTACAGGAGAGAGTCGGCAGGTTTTGTGTTTTGAGCTCTAGGAAGCTGGCTTCAGTTCTGGTGCTGAGGTTGGGTGCGTGTTTGAATGTGCAAACCACTTTTCAGAGCTGGGCCTATGGACTGCACTTCATCCGCCTCCTAGGTGGTAGGTACAGAAACGCACGGGCTCACTAAACACAGTGGAGCTCTGGCACGCTGCGACCGGCCGGACACCTGACAGCCCAGGCACCTCTGCACTTCTACCTGCACGGCTACATCCCCCCTTCCCCCCTACCCCCCCGCACCTGTCCCTCCCACAACACCTCTATTTCCATTTTCACTGACTGGCTTTCTTGCCTGCATTGTGGGCCAGGCCAGCCTCTGGCTTCTTTACTAGTCCCTCCATCCAGGACCACCTGCAGGTACTTCCTCAGCCTGACAAAGGGGTGTTCTACCCTAAAGCTTCCAAAGATACATTTTTTTTAAGTACTCCTTTTTTTCATAATACACACATAGACATAAAAACACAAGATAAGCCATCACACACCATGAGTAACATCGTATGTCCAACACAACACACACGATATCTTTACTTCTGCCTGTCAATTCCTTTATAATACGACAGGCTCTGTGACAGCTCTGTTTGGGTGTTGTGGCAGGGCACTGCGGGTGCCGGCCACCTTAAGGGCCTGCGACAGCAGCCAGCAGGTGCCTGATCAGGGCGGTCAGTTTAGACTCAGGGCTGCCCATATAAACAGGGCAGTTTTGCTGCTGGGAGGCAGGTAACAACATCGTCTGGCTGGGGGTCTGCCGATATCATCCAGAGATTAGAGAGGAGCTGTAGGGGATGGTCAGGAGGCTCCTGGTCCTGGGCATGACCTAAAACTGCGCCCTGCCAGGAGTGGGTGGCCTGGTGGGGCTCCCAGTGGCACAGGAGTCCCCAGGAAATGCCAGGCCAGTTGCCACCCCGGTGAAAGGTGGGTCAGGGACCCTTAACCCCTAGCCCCCATAACCGGGTGGGTGACTCCTTTTTGTAGGGACTGGAAGGTTGACCCCAGAGGAAGAGTGTGGGGCCATAGACTCGCACCTGTCTGGACACCCCCCGACTGGCCAATGCTGGGGCCAGGACCGGAAGGGTGGAAGGGCCGGGGCAAAGGCCAAGGGATGCCCAAGACCTGCACCCCTGGGGCTCTGACTGGCCTGGAGGTGGGCCAGGGCTAGTGAGCCAAAGGTCCTGGGGCGGCCCACACCCGAAAGGGAAGCAGTTCAGAGAGCTATGTTGCCCAGGATGAAGGCAGAATAGGCTGCCGGAGGAGAGGAATCCAGGAGGTGCAGTAGGATTCTGGGGCCCAGTGAGCAGCCGGTGATTATGAGACCATCTGGATGCCATCTGCGAGGCATGGGCTGCGGTATAGGGGAGGAACGGAGCCGCAGATAGTGCCCCCTGGCATCGGGGCAAGACATGGGCAGCCTCCCGCTTTATTAACATCTATTAAATAATTAACAACAAGGCGTGTGTGGAGGGTGAGAAGGCAGGCGGTTAGCCCAGAAACAGCTGGGCAGGCCACAGGGAAATCGGCCCTGAGAAAGCCCCCCTGTTACAGGTCCCTTTGATGCTGCTGCTGATGCTACTGGTGTTGAGCCAGCTAAGTTATTGCACCTGTTGTCACGTAAAGCGGAGGACCGGGCATGAGGCTGTAGGGGAGGAGGAGGCCTCAGTGGGGCACGCTGCCATATATTGTGCAGAGGCCCCAGTGCCAGGAAGGGCGCGCCTTAACACACACACGGTGTCACCCACCCATCTCACGGGTTTTGCCTGTCAGTGGCTTCAGGTGCAGGGCCCCAAACAACAGATTCCCCCAGCGAGACACACACAGCTGGCAGGCTTCACAGCCTGGCAGGGCCCAGCACCCACTTAGGCCTGCTCTCGGACACACTCAGAGCTGGCAGGCTTTGTGGCCTCAGTAAGAGCTACCACCTCTGCAGTTTTGACCCCCTGTGTCATAACACACAGCTGAGACAGGAGTTTTGCTTTCAGGAATTTGGGGTCCTGTTACTCCCCAAATCCCTAAACTGATCTTCTTGAAACTTGGCAGGCTTTGTGACCGCACCAGGGGCCACCAGCCCTGCAGTGTTCAGCCCCATGTGTTGTAACACATAGACGTGACAGGAGCTATGCTTTCAAGGATTTGGGGTGCAGTTCCCCACCAACCCCTGTACCTATCTTCTTGAAACTTGGCAGGCTTCATATTCGTAACAGGGTCTACCATCCCTGCAAGTTTCATCTAAATCATACAAAAAATAACAAAGTTATAGCTATTTCATTGATTCCCCATTATACGCTGGGGTCGGATCTCCAAGGCAGCTCCGAAGCTTCGGAGCCGCTTCGGCCGGATCGAGGTGGAAACCCGGTCTGGAGCTCCAGATCAGATCCCTGCCGTCTGAAGCAGCTGGATCTGCAGCCGGTTCAGATCGCTGCCAACTCGCACGGCCCTATTGTTGCCTTGCTCCAGTTTAGTGATAGCCTCTCTGATCTTGGCCTCCAGGTCTGTTTTGGCAGCTTTGAGGAGCTCTATGGAGTCCTTGGCTACAAAGAAGACATCCAGGCCCAGTGTGACACCTGTCATGGTGCGTGTGGCAGTTCCTGCTAATTGCATGATGTGGCCGGCTTTACGCGGCAGCTCTCCAGCTCTGAACATCTTCGTACCAATGCCAACAACATGCCCTGCTGCTGCCCTGGTCCGTGTCACACTGGGGACAGGAACTACTGCAGGCCCGGCTGCCAGGCTACTGTGTTACCAGTTCCCAATCAATCAGTCAGTCACGATTCCCTCAGGGACCTGCTCCATACACAGCTGGTAGCTAATGTAACCAGCCAATTAGCAACAACTGACACCTCCAAACCCACAGACTAAGGAGAGGAAATAATCAATACAGACAATCAGCTGCCGTCATCCCACAAGCACCCAAGGCACAAGATTTGTCCATCAGCAGCGAGGGGTGCAGGCCCCAGAACCCAGACCCCCCTGCACCGATCTCCTCCACAGCTGGCAGGCGTCGTGGCCGCAGCAGGTGCCACCACCCCTGCAGCTGTCACCCCGCTGCGCCTTCACACACGCGGTGTCACCCGTGGCACCAGTTCTGCCTCTTTGCAGCTTGAGGGGCAGTTCCCCCAAACCCTTGCATCGATCTTCTTGAAACTTGGCAGGCTTCATGCACTCAGAAGAGGCCACCAGCCCTGCAAGTTTCATCTAAATCAAAACCCAACAAAATTATAGATATTTCATTGTTTCCCCATTACAGCCTATGGCCGGATCCCTGATGCGGCTCCGCAGCTTTTCCCAAGTGCATCGGGAGCTCTGAACCGCTTTGGAAAGCCTAACGAAACCAGCGCATTGATGCAGACCTACTGCTTCGGATGCCGAAGCGTCCAAAGCTTCTCTGGATCCGAAGCACGGTCCAAAGCCTCGCACAGCCCTAGAGTCCAGCTGACACCCTCATGGGCCAGCATTCAGTTTATTAGGGCACGTCTGAGTTAAGCTGGGTCCATGAGCCTGTACAAGCTGATCCGCTTCTGTGTCCCAAACTCGGCACGTCCCAGTCTTTTGCTCTAACTGTCCTAGTGGTGGTAGCCTCTGGATGAGCAGACCCTACAATCTTTTGGTTCTTCACAGGGATCTTTGGCTTAGGTAAAAGGAGCGGTGCTGCAGAGCAAGTGGGGAAGGGGAAGTAGGGAAGGTAAAATACACCTAGTTATCACCAGTTTGACTATAAAAGTTATTTACTGAAAAACAAACAAAGACAATTACCAGATTACCTTGGTTTAATTGAGTATTTGGGGAATCCTACTTAAGCTTAACTAATACATTTCAGGTTTAGAAAGCTATGCCGAGAGAGAGAGCGTAACAGCGAGAGTGAGAGCGAGAGCTGGGATCTCCCTGTCCCAAGGCACGCGGGTGTTTTGTTGACCGGCAAAGTTGCCAGCACAATCCTTGAAGGTCAAACAGGCGACGGAAAGAGATGGTCTGTTTCTCCCAGCCTCTCGAGAGCAACAGCAGTGGTGTCAGAGTGATTTCTCCCTCTTCAAGCACACTGTAGCTTTACAGCTTTCTTATACCCTTAGTCCAGCCTCTTTAAAGCATTTTTTTTAATTGTGTCAATTAAGAGGAACTCAGGCCATCATTGACAGGGAAGATCCTGTTATAGAAACAGTTTCAATTTGAATGAATTACCTTCTTCAGTGACAAGGGGTTAACTAGTTTGGATCATCTCAAGAAACTGATGAACAACCAGGAAAAACATAAAGTTTTAGGGAGTAACCAGACACCGAGGAGCCAGCCGGAAATTATTATGACGACAGAAGATATACTGGAAGGGCTTCTCAGGTGGCCTAGCTATGCTTGCACTGGGAAGTCAGCATCAGGGTTTTGTATTTTACCTCTTGTGAATAAGCCTCAGCTCAGCATGACTTTCGGATCTTACTGCAGTCTTTTAACAGACTTAAGGGGATTGATGACTTGGGGTGTTCATAAACGCTGCGGGAGGACTTCCACCAGTCATCCCGGGAAAAGTATGACAGTATTCGTCGTCAGGGCTCCAACGGGCTGGACGCCGTGATGAACCCTGAACCATTGTTAAATGTTGCCCGTCCCCCCTCGGACTTGGTCTCTTGCCTCAGCATTCCCGAACCAGGCAACCGGGTTTTAGCCAATCAAGTTAAATAAGCCTCCCATCGCGGGACCAGGGACTGTACGGCCCGAGATGCCTATTAACCGTTTTTCTGCTTAGCCCTGGTTAAATGAGGGGCGTGTCGGGGGGTGGAGGGGGGGAGATAAAAGAAGTCCTTTTAAGTCCAGCAAGCTGGGTGCCAGGGTTCCCTCGGGAACGCAGAGCAGGCAGGTAACCCTGCGGGCCTCATGCACTGGCTATTTTTCCTTTAATTTCATGTCTCAGGTCAAGTTAGCCAAATCAGTTCCATCCACGGAGCAGAGCTGCCCCTGCCCGTGCGTGCGTCTGGGCAAAGCTCAGAGCGGAGCTCAGTCGTTCAGGTCTGCGTGGTGCTACCACCGGCACGTCTCCTCCCTCCCAGACTCATCACTCTTGCATTGCAGATACTCCCAAGCCCACGGCCGGCTTCTTATGTGCAATCCTCAAGCCCAGAGGCCTTGCAGTTCAGATCCCCCCGGTCTTGTGTGCCCCAGGCAAATTGCCATAGGAGCTCTGAGTCATTCTGACTGCCCCGTGGGGATGGAGACTCCCCCAGGATGGGCTACCAGGGATCTCGGCAGTTTCTCGCCCTTCTCTGCAGTGTGGAGTGCTGCTCATCTGCTGGGCTTGCTGGGTTGTGTCCCCCCGGACCAGTTTCCTGCTCTGCTGTTGCAAGGAACATGGGTGTTTGTGGCACCGTGGTCTCTCCGTTCTCTGCCCTGGCCAGTGCTTCCAGTTTTGAGGGCTGAAATATTCTGTACAACTGCGACCTCTGGACTCTGCACTTTTGGAGAGGCTTCGGTGGCCCTTCATGGTGTGCGATGCAGGAGAGAATTGAGTGGGTGATGCCGGCGTCCCTGGCTCCTGATGGGCTCAACAAAACAACCAAGATTTCAGCGAGCTTGGTGCAGCTGTTTCTGAGGTTTGCACATCTGGTGTCTCCCCAGGGGCCTGGAGGAGCATCCAGGTGCTTGCTGGTTTTATCTACAAGCGCAGAAGCCAAATGCCAAACCAAACTTCTCAACACTCATAAAATACTGCTCTGAGTTGAGCCCAGAATCATAAAAGGGCTCAATGGATCAGAAAAGCGAGTAACTGGGACAAGAAGACCGATGTCAAAAGCAAAGTTAGAAGTTTAGCGAGTGCGCTGTTGGCACCTGCTGTAACTTGCACAGCAGAAAAGTTCATCAGACACTAGCAGTAACTAAGAAATCTAAGGCTTAATTAGAGGCCTGATACATGAGCCTTTCTAGCCATGAGCACAGGATCACAGAAGGTCTTGGCCCCGTTGAGATGGGCTGAGGTTAAGGGCCGATGCTCTGCCCCTCACAGTCTTGGGCCCATTATTTCATTGTGATTTTCCGTGTCTATTGTCTTCATTCGGTCAGCATCTTCTGCAACTTGTTGTTGACTTGCTCAATCACTTGCTCAAGTTTAGTGACGGCCTCTCGGATCTTGGCTGCCAGGTCTGTTTTGGCACCTTTCAGGAGCTCTATGGAGTCTTTGGCTACAAAGAGGACATCCAGGCCCAGTGTGACGCCTGTCATGGTGCGTGTGGCAGTTCCCGCTAATTGTGTGATGTGGCCGGCTTTACCCAGCAGCTCTCCAGCTTTGACCATCTTCGTACCATTGAAAATAACACGCCCTGCTGCTGCCATAGTCCGTGCCGTTTCAAACAGCCGATCACCTTCTTTGGCCCTTTGCATGCTGGCTGAGATGTGCTCCATGTACTGCTTGATTCGATTTATCTCATCCTCGCACTGGCCCAGAAGCTTGTTGAACTCCTTCTCCTTGTCTTGGCTTTGCACGCGGTCACTGCGGGTGGCTGCGACTCTGGTCAGGCCGCCAAACAAGGAGACACCAAACCCTATGGCGGAGACAGGCAGCGATGCCGGGCAGAGGAAGCCAAGCCCTATGAAGGTTGTGATCCCACCCGCGATACCTAATGTCCCTCCGACAAGTTTTGTTTTTGTAGCTTCTTCGTGTGCTTTGTCCACACCGTCAGCAATTGCCAGAAGCGCCTTTATGTGCTGCTGCAGTCTGTCCCGGGCCTGCAGCAGCTTCTCCCTCAGTATTTTACGACTGCTCATCCTTTCTAATTTGCTAAGGAAGAAGAGAACCAGGGGGTTATTATTTCATAAGTCTAAAGTGTTGGCCCCTGTGTGATACTTTAATGCTCCTATCACTTTCCACAGTGTTCCCACCGTGCACCCCGCGCCTTGCACAGGAGCTGCGTCCTCGTTGCCCGAGGGTGTCCTTGGGTCCCCACCCCGAGCTCGGCTTAGGCCCGTGGGCACGGCCAGGCTGGAGCGGAGCGGTGGTGGGACGATGGGCCCGGGCAGCCTGCCTCTTCTAGGGGCCGGGGACACACGTGGCAGGATGGGGAAAGTCCCCGAGGAGATAGCGGCCGCGTGCCCCACAGTGGGGGGGTCCTGCCCCCTCCCAGGCCGTGAGCCCTGCCTTGTCCTGAACCCGGGGAGGGGGGTTTCCCCTACAATACTGTGTCCATCTCCTGTACCTGAGTGTGTGGACATGCCCGTCCTCCTCACACCCAGGGGAAAACTACAGTGGGTCAGGGCCAGGGCTGGGGCCCACGTCACTGGTTCATGGGTCAGACATACCAGGAGACTGGATAGTGTTGGGACCAGTGTTTGAACTGTGTCAAGCCAAGAAGGGATAGCTGTGGGATGGGGCTGCTTCCTGATGCTTTAGCTGGGTGCATCCCATCTTAGACAGGTCCCTGACATGGAAAGAAGTGGGCACATCCTGCAATGGTGCTAGGGCCTGCAGGCACTGAGTGTGCCAGGGAAACCCCCGCTCGAGCGCACCCACTGTGGTGGGTCTCAGCCTCCTGCTGGTCTCTTACATCTCCCTTTAGCTTCTCCCTTGGTGGCAAAGACCCGGCGCAGTCATGACAAGTGCGGGCCCTGGGACTGATTCGGGAGCTGCCTGGGGAGGGTGGGCTGGTGCGAGTTAGGAAAGCAGGAGCTGTATTTGCAGTTGAAGAAGGAGCCAAGAGGGGCAGAGACTGGAGCACCCAAGAGGAGCCAAAGGTGCTGGTTGCAGCCGTGTTGGTCTAAGGACATGGGCAGACATGGCTCTTTGGGTAAATGCAATATGTTTTAGTAGAGCAACTAAAGTACTTGAAAAAATTCTTTGTTGCAAGCTTTCAGGTACAAACAGCTTTCGTCAGGCTGAGGAAACGTTTGCAGCCTGGGTGCCTTCCAGCAAAAATGAATCCACCCGCAAATAAACCTCATAGGAGCAGAATAACCCTGAAATGATAAACGTGCTCCAGCAGCAACCCCCCCTGCCCCAGGCAGTGCCCGGTGAAACCCGGCTCTTCCAGCACTTCTGGCCATGTCCCTCTCCATGGGCTCAGCCCTGCAAGCGTCTCAAATGTGTCCCATGCCTGGGCTCCTCTCCCTGCCCACCGGCAGTTCCTCTGTGGGGGCAGCTCCTGGCACAGGCGCCCCCACGGCCGGGCCAGACCCACACCCAGACCCAGCCCAACTCACCCAAAGCCGGTTCTCACTCCTGGGTCTTGCTTTGGGAAACGCGACCGGTGCAGCCCCGTGCTCTGGTCCTGGACCCGGTGTCGGGGGCCACGGGAAGATTAATAAGTGCACAGGGTGTTGCGTGGAGGCTGGGATTGCTGTGGTCCTGAGCCTGGACTGGAGTGGAGACGGTCCATCCCTTTGCCTGGGTAGTCACTTTTCTGCTGCTTTCACTTTCTGATTCCTGTAAGAGCAAGGTTTTTCTGATTCCCATAAGAGCAAGGCTTTCTGCACAATCACGTGTCTGTGGCTGGGGTGGGACCAGCACAGCTGTAGCAGCAGGTGCTGGGGGTGGGGGGCAGGGGCTCACTGTGGGGGTACAATGCCCAGCTGGGGGTGGGGGCGCTGGTCCTGGTGGGTGCTAGTCAGCGCCTGGGGCTGAGGACGGGTCCGGCCTGGGGTAGTACCCGGGTGCAGGTAATATGCGCAGGAGCATGCCCAAGCCTGGGGCAAGCGTAGGGTCAGGTGGGCACAGCCATGGGGGTGTTTGCAGGCATGTGCACACATGTGCTGATCCTGGGGGGGTTGGGCACGTGCAAGGACTGTGTGTGTGTGTGTGTGTGTGTGTGTGTGCGCGCGCACTTGTGTGTAAATCTCAAAGTGGGCAGGCATGCAATTCCAAGGTGAGGTGAAGTGAGATGAGGTGTGTGTGCATGTGTAGGTGTGCCAATTGCTGAAAAGTTGTGCAAATGTGGGGGGAGCAGTAAAGCATGGCGTGCAAGCCCCATGTGGACCAGGGCGTGTTCATGTGTGCAAACGGCAGGGCAGGTGCGTGTGTCAGTCCGCACTGGGCCTGGTGCTGCTCCAGCCCCTGACGCCCATGTCCAGGAGCTCCCGGCCAGGGGGCACCACTCCCCGGGACTGGGTCGGGCACAGTGGGAGTCACTGCCATCCGCAACTCACACTGGGAGCCCGTCTGAGCCAGGCCCCACAGGGCAGAGGGAAGGTCTCGGGGCGGCGGTGGGATGCTCACTCACTGTGGATGGGCAGTGGGATGCGGGTGAGCAGCTCACCCAGCTAGTGGGATAGACCCAGGAGCAGGCAGACCAGTGCAGCCAGCTTCACCAGTCAACATGAGCCAGCCTGGGCATGGAGACACAGGGGGCTGAGCCCTTATCCTCCCTGCCTGCAGGGAAGCTGAGGGTCCGGGTCTCAGTGCTTGGGGACAGGGGGCAGGCACTCAGGTGCTGGGAGCACAGGACAGCCAGGAGCACCGCCTGGGGGAGATATGGGGGGGGTCACTGCCAGCCCCCCCCGTGGAGACCCCGGGACCTGGAGACCCCTGCCCAGCGCCCAGCTCACGTATAGCAGCACCAGGCTCCAGCTGGCCGAGCAGAAGGCAGCCGCCAGCTTGTAGGTGGAGAGGCCCATGATGGAGAGCGTGGGGGCCAGCACCAGGGGTCTGCAGTGCCGGGCGGCCCACCCGCCCGCGCCGCTCAGCCCCAGCACCAGCTGCACCAGCCCGGCCACGACCACCGCGCCCGACACCTGCGCAGCAAGAGACGGGTGGTGGCGGCCCCCAGGCCTGGCCCAGCCCGCGCCCCCAACAAGGGGCAGCTTCCTGCCCAGGGGTGCCAGGTCTGGAGGGCAGCCGGCTCCATCGCCCCAAACGCATGTATGCACACGCATGCCAGCATGGCTGGGGGTTGCGGGTAAGAAGGGAGGGGCACTGTTTGGGCTGGCGAGGCAGGGGCCGCAGGGCATCTGTGATGGGCACTAGGGCTGTGCGAGGCTTCGGTCTGTGCTTCAGAGCAGCATGCCTGGATTCAAGTGCTGGCTTCGTTAGGCTTTCCAAAGTGGTTCGGAGCTTCTCAAGCACTTTGGAAAAGCTTTGGAGATCCGGCCATAGGGTATAATGGGGAAACAATGAAATATCCATAACTTGGCTGTTTTTTGTCTGATTTGGATGACTGTTCTGGGTTTGGGCCTTGCACCTCTAGCTGCTGGCAGGCAAAACTCGTGACATGGGTGCTTGTGCAACTGTGTCTGTGTTGGGGTGGGGTGGGGTGGGGACAGGAACTACTGCAGGCCCGCTGCTAGGCTACTGTGTTACCAGTTCCCAATCAATCAATCAATCAATCAGTCAGGATTCCCTCAGGGACCTGCTCAATACACAGCTGGTAGCTAATGTAACCAGCCAATTAGCAACAACTGACACCTCCAAACCCACAGACTAAGGAAGGTGACAAGCAGGAAGCAGGGTGACAAGAGGAAGGGAAGCACAGGTAAGTATAAACGTCCGAGGAGCAGGAGGCCACAACTGTCCTGGGAGTGGGAGGAAGGCACGAGCACCCTCAGGAGGCCTCAGGTGCCTCTGCACTAATGCTGGGAGTATGGGAACAAACAGGAGGAACTCGCCCTCAGAATAGCCAGTTCAGACCCAGACATAGTGGGGATCACAGAAACGTGGTGGGATTCATCCCGCGACTGGGCAGTGAGCATTAGGGGCTATCGGCTCTACAGGCGGGGTAGAGAAGGAAGGAAGGGAGGAGGTGTGGTGCTCTGTGTCAAAGAGCAATACACATCCTCTGCCAGCAAAAGGGGGCCTGAGCAGGGCAAGCTGAAGTGCTCTGGGTCAGGATACAAGGGGGTCGTGGGGAGAGGGATTTAACACTGGGGGTCTACTACAGACCCCCCAACCAAGGGGAGAAGCTGGACCAGGAGTTTTCGGGCCAGCTTGCAGAGGCACTTAAGGCAAGGGATGTAGTTGTCATAGGTGATCTAAATTACCCAGACATCTGCTGGGAGGAGCAGTCAGCCAGGACGGACCGATCCAGGAGGTTCCTGGCCGAGATACAGGACCTCCACTTAGCCCAGGAGGTGCACAGTCCCTCCAGAGGAAATGCCCTGTTGGACCTGGTCCTGGCCACAGGCGATGATCTGGTAAGGGGGCTCCAGGTCCTGGACCACCTGGGTGACAGCGATCATCGCTTGCTGGAATTCATCATCCAGTGCAGGGTGTCACAGGCCTGCAGCAAGGCGGTTGCCCTAGACTTCAAGAGGGCCAACTTCAACAAGTTGAGGAGATTGGTGGGAGAGGCGCTGGGGTTCTCGAGGGCAGGGGAACTCAGTGCCCAAGATGAGTGGTCGTTCCTTAAGGAGACGATACTCAGGGCCCAAGGGGTGATGATCCCAACAAGAAGCAAGGAGGGCAAGAGTGCCCGAAAGCCTCCCTGGCTCACCAAGGACATCCGGGAATGCCTGTTTGCCAAAAAGGTGGTGAACACCCGGTGAAAAGGGGGGGCGATCTCCAAAGAGGAGTATACCTCCACTGCTTGGGCCTCCTTTCCATTAGGAAAGCTAAGGCAGACATAGAGCTAGGACTAGCGTCCAAGATCAAGGATAATAAAAAGTCCTTTTTCAAATATATAGGGAGGATGAAGAAGGTGCTGGGAAACATGTGGTCCCTACAAGACGCGCTGGGCAATCTGGTGGTTGCGTCAGAGGAGAAGGCAGACCTCTTTAACAAATTCTTCACCTCCGTTTTCTTGTGCAGGGACCGGGATTCCCCCACCGTGATTCAAGGCGGACTCGAGGGGAACGCCCCAAGACCTAAGGTTGAGGAGGACTGGGTTCAGTGCTTCTGGAGGGGCTGGATGTGTTCAAGTCAGCAGGTCCAGATGCTCTCCACCCCAGGGTGCTGAGGGAGCTAGCAGGGGTTATTGCAGGGCCCTTGGCATGGCTTTACGAGTGCTCGTGGTGCTCGGGCCAGGTGCCAGATGATTGGAAGATAGCCGATGTCGTCCCCACCTTTAAGAAAGAGAGGAAAGAGGATCCGGGCAACTATAGGCCCGTCAGCCTTACCTCAATCCGTGGGAAACTTTGAGAAGATCATCAAGGAGCACATCTGTGATGGACTGGCATCGGGGATGATGCTCCGGGGCAACCAGCACAGTTTCGTTAGGGGCAGGTCATGTCAGACCAACCTGATTGCCTTTTACGATCAGGTCACAAAAGCATTGGATGCAGTGTCGCCGTGGATGTAGTCTTTCTGGACTTCAGCGAGGCCTTTGACACTGTCTCCCACCCCATCCTCATTAAAAAACTAGGCGACTGTGGCATCGATGCCTACACGGTCAGATGGATTGCTAATTGGCTGAAGGGTCGTACTCAGAGGGTGGTGGCGGACGGGTCATATTCGGCCTGGGGGGAAGTGGGCAGCGGAGTCCCCCAGGGCTCGGTCCTTGGGCCCGCGCTGTTCAATTTCTTTATCAGCGATTTGGACGATGGGGTGAAAAGCAACCTGTTCAAATTTGCTGATGATACCAAGATTTGGGGCGAGGTGGGCACATTAGCAGGGAGGGAAAGACTGCAGCAAGACCTGGATAGGTTGCAGGGGTGGGCTAACAAAAACAGGATGCGTTTCAATACGGACAAGTGCAGGGTGCTGCACGTGGGCAGTAGTAACCGGCAGCACACTTATAAGATGGGAAACTCCCTTCTTGAAGCAGAAAGGGATCTTGGAGTCATCACTGACTCCAAGATGAACATGGGCCGACAATGCGAGGTCACGGTCGGCAGGGCTAACCGGACCCGATCGTGCATCCACAGGTGAGTCTCAGGTAGGGCCAAGGAGGTGATCCTCCCCCTCTACGCGACACTGGTCAGGCCACAGCTGGAGTACTGTGTCCAGTTCTGGGCACCGCACTTCCAGAGGGATGTGGACAACATTGAGAGAGACCAGAGGAGGCCATCCGCATGGTCGGGGCAGCAGGACAGGCCCTACGAGGAGAGGCGACGGGACCTGAACCTGTTCAGCCTTCATAAGAGAAGGCTGAGGGGGGACCTGGTGACTGTCTATAAACTCACTAGGGGGGACCAGAAGGGTTTGGGGGAGACCTTGTTTCCCCTAGCACCCCCGGGGTAACAAGGAATAACGGCCACAAGTTGTTGGAGAGCAGGTTCAGATTAGACATCCGTAGGAACTACTTCATAGCCAGGACGGATATGATCTGGAACCGACTTCCAAGGGAAGTGGTGCTGGCTCCTACCCCGGGGGTCTTTAAGAAGCGGCTCGATGCCTACCTGGCTGGGGTCACTTGAGCCCAGTTTCCCTCCTGCCCAGGCAAGGGTCGGACCTGAAGATCTGCAAGGTCCCTTCTGATCCGACTACTATGAGTCTACAATTGTATGAGAGGAAATAATCAATACAGACAATCAGCTGCCGTCATCCCACAAGCACCCAAGGCACAAGATTTGTCCGTCAGCAGCGAGGGGTGCAGGCCCCAGAACCCAGACCCCCCTGCACCGATCTCCTCCACAGCTGGCAGGCGTCGTGGCCGCAGCAGGTGCCACCACCCCTGCAGCTGTCACCCCGCTGCGCCTTCACACACGCGGTGTCACCCGTGGCACCAGTTCTGCCTCTTTGCAGCTTGAGGGGCAGTTCCCCCCAATCCCTTGCATCGATCTTCTTGAAACTTGGCAGGCTTCATGCACTCAGAAGAGGCCACCAGCCCTGCAAGTTTCATCTAAATCAAAACCCAACAAAATTATAGATATTTCATTGTTTCCCCATTATAGCCTATGGCCGGATCCCTGAAGCGGCTCCGCAGCTTTTCCCAAGTGCATCGGGAGCTCTGAACCGCTTTGGAAAGCCTAACGAAACCAGCGCATTGATGCAGACCTACTGCTTCGGATGCCGAAGCGTCCAAAGCTTCTCTGGATCCGAAGCACGGTCCAAAGCCTCGCACAGCCCTAGAGTCCAGCTGACACCCTCATGGGCCAGCATTCAGTTTATTAGGGCACGTCTGAGTTAAGCTGGGTCCATGAGCCTGTACAAGCTGATCCGCTTCTGTGTCCCAAACTCGGCATGTCCCAGTCTTTCGCACACTGTTTGCTGCTTTAGAGCTTTCTTATACCCTTAGTCCAGCCTCTTTAAAGCATTTTTTTTAATTGTGTCAATTAAGAGGAACTCAGGCCATCATTGACAGGGAAGATCCTGTTATAGAAACAGTTTCAATTTGAATGAATTACCTTCTTCAGTGACAAGGGGTTAACTAGTTTGGATCATCTCAAGAAACTGATGAACAACCAGGAAAAACATAAAGTTTTAGGGAGTAACCAGACACCGAGGAGCCAGCCGGAAATTATTATGACGACAGAAGATATACTGGAAGGGCTTCTCAGGTGGCCTAGCTATGCTTGCACTGGGAAGTCAGCATCAGGGTTTTGTATTTTACCTCTTGTGAATAAGCCTCAGCTCAGCATGACTTTCGGATCTTACTGCAGTCTTTTAACAGACTTAAGGGGATTGATGACTTGGGGTGTTCATAAACGCTGCGGGAGGACTTCCACCAGTCATCCCGGGAAAAGTATGACAGTATTCGTCGTCAGGGCTCCAACGGGCTGGACGCCGTGATGAACCCTGAACCATTGTTAAATGTTGCCCGTCCCCCCTCGGACTTGGTCTCTTGCCTCAGCATTCCCGAACCAGGCAACCGGGTTTTAGCCAATCAAGTTAAATAAGCCTCCCATCGCGGGACCAGGGACTGTACGGCCCGAGATGCCTATTAACCGTTTTTCTGCTTAGCCCTGGTTAAATGAGGGGCGTGTCGGGGGGTGGAGGGGGGGAGATAAAAGAAGTCCTTTGTAAGTCCAGCAAGCTGGGTGCCAGGGTTCCCTCGGGAACGCAGAGCAGGCAGGTAACCCTGCGGGCCTCATGCACTGGCTATTTTTCCTTTAATTTCATGTCTCAGGTCAAGTTAGCCAAATCAGTTCCATCCACGGAGCAGAGCTGCCCCTGCCCGTGCGTGCGTCTGGGCAAAGCTCAGAGCGGAGCTCAGTCGTTCAGGTCTGCGTGGTGCTACCACCGGCACGTCTCCTCCCTCCCAGACTCATCACTCTTGCATTGCAGATACTCCCAAGCCCACGGCCGGCTTCTTATGTGCAATCCTCAAGCCCAGAGGCCTTGCAGTTCAGATCCCCCCGGTCTTGTGTGCCCCAGGCAAATTGCCATAGGAGCTCTGAGTCATTCTGACTGCCCCGTGGGGATGGAGACTCCCCCAGGATGGGCTACCAGGGATCTCGGCAGTTTCTCGCCCTTCTCTGCAGTGTGGAGTGCTGCTCATCTGCTGGGCTTGCTGGGTTGTGTCCCCCCGGACCAGTTTCCTGCTCTGCTGTTGCAAGGAACATGGGTGTTTGTGGCACCGTGGTCTCTCCATTCTCTGCCCCGGCCAGTGCTTCCAGTTTTGAGGGCTGAAATATTCTGTACACCTGCGACTTCTGGACTCTGCACTTTTGGAGAGGCTTCGGTGGCCCTTCATGGTGTGCGATGCAGGAGAGAATTGAGTGGGTGATGCCGGCGTCCCTGGCTCCTGATGGGCTCAACAAAACAACCAAGATTTCAGCGAGCTTGGTGCAGCTGTTTCTGAGGTTTGCACATCTGGTGTCTCCCCAGGGGGCTGGAGGAGTATCCAGGTGCTTGCTGGTTTTCTCAACAAGCGCAGAAGCCAGATGCCAAACCAAACTTCTCAGCACTCATAAAATACTGCCCTGAGTTGAGCCCAGAATCATAAAAGGGCTCAATGGATCAGAAAAGCGAGTAACTGGGACAAGAAGACCGATGTCAAAAGCAAAGTTAGAAGTTTAGCGAGTGCGCTGTTGGCACCTGCTGTAACTTGCACAGCAGAAAAGTTCGTCAGACACTAGCAGTAACTAAGCAATCTAAGGCTTAACTTGAGGCCTGGTAAATTAGCCTTTCTAGCCATGAGCACAGAATTACGGAAGGTCTTGGGTCCCGGTGACACGGGCTGAGGTTGAGTGTTGATGCTCTGTCCCCATGGACCTGGGCCCATTATTTGTCTGTGATTTTCAGTGTCTCTTGGCTTCATTCAGTCAGTATCTTGTTCATGTTGTCGACTTGCTCAATCACTTGCTCAAGTTCAGCGTCTGCCTTTCGGATCTTGGCTGCCAGGTCCGATTTGGTGCCTTTGAGGAGCTCTACGGAGTCCTTGGCTACAAAGAAGATGTCCAGGCACAGCATGAAGTTTGTCATGGTGCGCGTGGGAGTTCCTGCTAATTGTGTGATGTGGCCGGCTTTACCCAGCAGCTCTCCAGCTCTGACCATCTTTGCAGCATTGAAAGCAGCACGCCCTGCTGCTGCCCCGATCTGTGGGATTGCAAACAGCCGATCAGTCTTGTTGACAGCTTCTTTGGCCCTTTGCACCCGGACTGAGAGGTACTCCATGTACTGCTTGATTCGCTGCACCTCAGCCTCGCATCGGTCCAGGAGCCCGTTGAACTCTTCCTTCTTGTCTTGGCTCTGCGATATGTTGCTGCTGATCGCTACAGCACTGGTCAGGCCACCTGCCAAGGAGACACCGAGCCCCGTGAAACAGAAAACCAGCGATGTCTCGAAGGTCATGGAGGCGAGGGAGAGCCCCATGATGGTGGTGATCCCACCCACAATGCCGAAAATGCCTCCAATAATCTTTGCTTTCTTCATTCCTCTGTGCGCCGCATCCACGGTGTCAGCAATTGTCCGAAGCGCTGCTACGTGCCGCTGCAGTCTGTCCCGGGCCGGCAGCAGCTTTCCCCTCAGTATTTCAGGAATGCTCGTTCTTGCTGAGATGCTAAATGAGAAGAGAGAAAGAGAGGTCATTATTTCATAGGTCTAAAGTGTTGATTCCTGTATGGTCCCATAATGTTCCTCTGATCCCACCGTGCACCCAGCGCCTTGCACAGGAGCTGTGTCCTCGTTGCCCGAGGGTGTCCTTGGGTCACCACCCTAAGCTCAGCTTAGGCCCACGGGCACGGCCAGGCTGGAGCGGAGCGGTGGTGGGACGATGGGCCCGGGCAGCCTGCCTCTTCTAAGGGCCGGGGACACATGCGGCAGGATGGGGAAAGTCCCCCGAGGAGATAGCGGCTGCGTGCCCCACAGTGCGGGAGTCCTTCCCCCTCCCAGGCCATGAGTCCTGCCCTGTCCTGAACCTGGGGAGGGGGGTTTCCCTCTACAATACTGTGTCCATCTCCCGTACCCAAGTGTGTGGACATGCCCGTCCTCCTCACGCCAGGGGAAAACTACGCTGGGCCGGGGCCAGGGCTGGGGTGCACGTCACTGGCTCATAGAATCAGAGACGTCATGGGAGAGACGTGCCTGGAGCCTGGTGCCAATATCTGAACTGCGTCTGGCCCAGATGTGATAGTGGTGGGGAAGGGGCGGCCGTGGCCTGGGGCTGGTGCTGCCTGGGGTTTGAGCTGAGCGCATCCCCTCTTAGACAGGTCCCTGACATGGAAAGAAGAGGGCACATCCTGCAAGGGCGCTGGGGCCTGCAGGCGCTGGGTCTCCCAAGGAAACCCCTGCTCGAGTGCATTCCCTGGGGCCAGATGTTACTCACCTCTGGTTGTTCAGAGAAGTGAAGAACTCGTCGGGCACCCCGCTCTCGCAGACGGAGCTCCTCGCCGTCTCCCCGCAGCAGGAGTATCTCCCCTCCTCGTAGTCTCCCCGGTGGCACAGGGTCACTTCAAACTCATACTGAATGCTGTTGGCATTTAACACTGCAGTCACCAAATTATGAAATTTTAGACTATTTGGGTCTCTTGAGTTGTTTTTCACCAGCAGCCCCTTGCAGGCAACATCGATGCTGTCTGGCTCCTCAGCAATGTAACGAGCGCCCAGGAAGTGCGAGGCCTCGCGGATTAAAAGCCCTGGCTGGGAACCTCTGGCAAGGTGCCTCGGAGCCTCCCAGAAGAGCGGGCACAAATAAATGGTTTTGTCTACAGATTTTGAATAAACATATGCATAAGTCTTCTCCCTGGAAGGATCCTCCATGAACTTGGCTTCCTCCAGCACGGAGATGAGGTCTCTCACCCGCTGCTCCGTCACGACCGCGTAGCGCTCCATCCAGAATGAGGGCTGTTCGGAGTCGCAGGAAATCAGGTCCTGGGGCGTCTCCATGAGCACACGGTCCTTCTTCTTCAGGGCGTCTCTCAGGATCTCCAGCGCGCTCTGCCTTGCTGCTTCTGCGATTCTCGCCTTGTCCTCAGTCAGGGGGACGTGACTTTTCCAATCTTGTTCAGAAATGTGGCATTTCCTTTGGTTTTCTTCCTTGCCACACATGATGACTTCCCGGGAGCTCATCTCTGCGTGGACGTCTTCTGCACGCTTCAGCCCCGAGCAGCTTTCCAGCGCAGCCCTGCAGAAGCACACGCAGCGTTTGACGTGCATTACTGCCCCTTCCCGCCGCAGCTCCCCGCGCCCTCCCCCGGCTGCACGGCGGCACCTAAAATGCCTTAAGGTCTAGTAACGGGTCCCCTCTGTAGGCCGGGCTCCCGGGGGAGGAGGTTGCAGGAGTGGCTGAGGGAACATGGCAGAGATGGTGTCCTTTGGGCTGAGGCACCTCTTGCCAGCCCACAGGACGTGGATGCCACTGGGAGATGGCACGACAGGGTCCAAGCTGAATATGATGTGCCTTGTCTCCCTGGTCTCGCTGGGGTGACCTGTGGAGGACACCCAGGGGCCACATGCTCTATGCTCCTCTCCTCTGAGGGTGCTGGGACGTGGCTGCCTTTCCTGCGCTGGGTCTCAGGGTCCTGGCCGTCTCTTACAACTCCCTTTAGCTTCCCCCTTGCTGGCAAAGACCCGGTGCAGTCATCACAAGTGCGGGCCCTGGGACTGATTCTGGGGATGCCTGGGAGGGTGGGCTGGTGCGAGCTAGGAAAGCAGGGGCTGCATTTACATCTCAAAGCAGGACCTGAGAGGGGCAGAGACTGGAGCACCCAGAGGGGCCAGAGGTGCTGGATGCAGCCGTGTTGGTCCAAGGACACAGGCAGACAAGGCTCTTTGGGTAAATCTGATATCTTTTATTAGACCTGCAGATGCTCCCTCTGCCTGAAGAGGGGTGTGTGTAGCTGAAAGCTTGCAAAGAAGAATTGTTCCAGCTATTTTCATGGATTGGTAGGTTGTCAGGGGCTGGAAGCGACCTGGGAAGATCATGGGGTCCAGCCCCTGCACCAGGCAGGAAAGAGAATGGGCTCCGCTGACCCCAGCGAGGCGACCGTCCCGTCTCCTCTCGGAGATCTCCGTGTGGGTGACTGCACCAGCTGTGCAGCGAGCTTATTGCAGTTGGGACACGCTGACTGTGAAGGAGTTTTTCCTAATGCTGAGCCTGAATCGGTCTTCAGCGGGTTTATTCATTTCATTTGGTCTCATAAATGAGATCAGACTTCCATGCCCCGTGCCTGAGCTTGTCTCCCCTCCCCGCAGCCCCCCGACCCACCCAAGCCCCGTTCTCACCGCCGTGTCTCGCCTTTGCAAGCAGGACCGCTGCAGCTCGGCGCTCAGCGCCCTGCTCCGCAGCGCAGCACCGGGGCGCGAGCCAGAGGCGCACGGAGGTGCTGCGCGGAGCCCGGGATTGCCGTGGTGCTGGGCGTGGAGACGGCGCCTGTGCCCGGGGGGCTCCCCCTGCCCTGCCCGGCCCCGGTGCTTGGCTGCGGTTTTCCCTTTCGCTTTCTGATTCCCGGAAAAGCAAGAACGTCCTGAGCCCAAGCAGCTGGGCCGAGGGGGCAAGGCCGCCGTGCGGTGCGGGGAGCGCCCACCCCGCCGTGGCAGCAGGTGCTGGGGGGGGCAGGCTGCCGGGCAGGGGCTGGCAGGGGGGAGACAAGGGGGTGGGGGCGCTGGTCCAGTGATAGGTGCCAAAAAGCGCCTGGGGAGGGGCCTGGGGCGGCTGGGGAATGTACTGGGCGCGGTCCCCCCCCGGCTCCCGCATGCCCGCTGCCTGCACCACCATGGCCATGAAGACGGGCTCACAAGACCCGTGGGACCGAAGGCCCAGACAGACCCCAGCACCTGTCCGAAGTCCCCGTGGTGGTGATTTGGCCGATGAAGAGGCAGGGGTGTGAACACCCCCAAGCACTTCCTGGCCCGGAAGGCCTGAGCAGCCCTGGGGCTTGGGAGAGTCCAGGGGGACCAGGTGGGCGCTCGCAGTGCTGCTTGCTCCCTCCCTCAGCTGGCAGTCTTGGGGCTGTGCCTGCTGGCAGGACGGCACTGCACCATGGCCCGGCCATGCTCACCTGTGGCCTCACACCGCTGGTGCAGCTGGACCTGTTCACACATGGTGCTGTCCCCTACCCTGGGGGTCCTCAAGAGGAGGCTAGATAGAGACCTGGCCGGGGCTGTCTGACCCCAGCGCTTTCCTGCCCAGGGCAGGGGCATGGACTTGATGATCTGCTCAAGTGAAAATGAATCAACCCGCAAATAAACCTCACAGGAGCAGAATTACTGAAGTGATGAACGTGCTCCTGCACCAAACCCCCCAGGCAACGCGCGGCGATGCCCGGCCCTTCCCGCACTTGTGACTCGGGGTCCCTCTCCCTGGGCTCGGCCCTGCAGGCGTCTCCCACGGGCCCGTGCCTGGGCTCCTCTCCCCGCCCTCGGGCACTTGCTGTGTGGGGGCAGCTCCTGGCACAGGCGCCCCCGCGGCCGGGCCAGACCCACACCCAGCCCGACTCACCCAAGGCCGGTTCTCACTCCCGGGTCTTGCTTTGGGAAACGTGGCGGGAGCAGCTCTGTGCTCTGGTCCGGGGCCACAGGGTGAAGGCTAAGTGCACGGGGTGCTGCACGGAGGCCAGGATTGCTGTGGTCCTGGGCCCAGACTGGTGTGAAGACAGTCAGTCCCTTTGCCTGTGTAGAAGCTTTTCTACTGCTTTCACTTTCTGATTCCTGTAAGAGCAAGGCTTTTCTGATTCTTGTAAGAGCAGGGGTTTGAGCTCAGTCACATGCCCAGTGCTGGGGGTAGGATCAGCACAGCCGTAGCAGCCGGTGCTGGGGGGAGCAGGGGCAGGCAGGGGCTCACTGGAGGGACACGATGCCCAGCTGGAGGTGGGAGCGCTGGTCCTGGTGGGTGCTAGTCAGCGCCTGGGGCCGGGGCCGGCCTGGGGTAGTACCCGGGTGGAGGTAATATGTAGTTACCCTCCCACTTTCCTTCCGGTGGGAAGATCTTGGGTTTTCTCCCACGCCGCGGACCTGGGAGACCCCTCCCTGGCTCCTGCAGCCGCACAGCTGAGAGAAGTGAAACACGGGGGCATCCGGACCCAGACATATTCATCCAATTGACAAAAGACAGGGTTAACCACAATAGAAAACACAAACAGCAGAACAAACCATACTGGTTGGGGAAATATAAAAAGCACAAAATAGAAAATGTCAAATGACAAGGAGTACAGGGCCTAGGTAGCTGGAGGGGGAGAAAAGGGGAACACACAAGGACCCCTTCCCACTGCAAGAAGAATTTCTCCTTGGTAGCTCGCTCCCCCCAAGCCACCCCAGCTCAGGCTTGAACTCAGATCTCCCAGGTGGTACGCAGAAAGTCTACCACAGCCACCAGCGCTGGCACTGCTCCACGCTGTGAGGGGGCTTGACCTTCCTGCAGCCCCAGCCTCATGTCGAGCTGCCTGGTCTATTATTGGAGGAGCTGGAAGCAGAGCTGGGAACCTCTCAGGTCTCTGCTCAGATCCTGATGGAGCCGGAGAGCCTCTCCTGCTGCCCATGGCCTCTCGTAGGGGATCCTGGAGCCCAGCGGGAGCCTCTCCTGCCGGCCACACGCCGCGCTGCTGAGGACCCCACTGCTGCTTGCAGGTCCCGCTCCTTCAGGCTCTTCTGGGGCAACTGCTCCTGCCCCGCTGGCTCAGCTCTCTAAAGCTCCTTCCTCGTGGTCCCTCGCTGGTCTCCCCTGAGTCTACTGCGCTGCCCCTTTTACCCCCTCCAGGTGACCCACGGGGCCAATCGGGACACAGAGGGTGAGTCTCGGGGGCCTGATTGGTGAGGAAAGGGACTCCCAAGTCCTCCAATCATCTTTTGCCCTTTCAAAACCCCTGGGCTAAGTCACTGCCAGCTAGCGTCACACTTGACATCTCCAGCAGCTCCGGTGAGTGAAGAAAGAGCAGGGGCTGGGTGCAGCAGCACGGAGGGGAAACCCAGAGTAGTGAGAAGGGGCCCTGAGACTGGACTGGCAGGAGGAGTCCGTGCCAGACCCAGCCCCTCGGACTGATGGCGTTGCAGAGAGAGGTGGTGGGGGAAACACCAGTACCGCTACTGACAAGCTGCAGATGTGAGAGACGCAGGGAACGTGTCTCGTGAACAAGACAGTCAGCGCTTGGAAAGTTCAGTGCTAGGTTGAATCTGTAAGGTGTTTGACACTGGATTATCTGTCCTGCAACCCTGAAGAGCTTCGCTAAAAGAGTAATTAGTGAGGCTATTGGGTTGGAGCTACTTTGTTTTGAGAAAATAAAACCACAGCAAGCATGTTCCACCTGGGTGATCACCCCTTAAGAAAATCACTGATCTCCCCCCATTTTCTTTGAATCTAAGTCATGGCAGGTGAGTATGGAGGAGAGACAATGCTAAGTTCACCCAACAAGCTCACAAGGTGTTTGACCTTCCTGGAGCCCCAGCCTCAGGGCAAGCTGCCCGGCCTCTTGCTGGAGGAGCTGGAAGCCAAGCTGGGAACCTCTTGGGTCACTGCTCAGATCTTGCTGGAGTAGGGAAGCCTCTCCTGCTGGCCACAGCCTCTCGTCGGGGATCCTGGAGCCCAGCGGGAGCCTCTTCTGCCGGCCACACGCCGCGCTGCTGAGGGTCCAACTGCTGCCCGCAGGTCCCGCTCCTTCAGGCTCTTCTGGGGCAACTGCTCCGCCCCGCTGGCTCAGCTCTTTGAAACTCCTTCCTTGTGGTCCCTCGCTGGTCTCTCCTGAGTCAGCTGCACGGCCCCTTTTACCCCCTCCAGGTGATCCAAGGGTCATGGAGGGTGAGTCTCGGGGGCCTGATTGGTGAGGCAAGGGAATCCCAAGTCCTCCAATCATCTTTTACCCCTTTCAAAACCCCTGTGTTGGCTACATATGTCCAACTCGGGATCCTTAAAATTCTGGTTTATTATGCAGATTGAAACACTGTAATGAAGTTAAATCATAAACCTTGGGGCTGGTCCCCCCCCCACACATGCACACACATGCACACACACACAGCAGCAAGCTACAAGAGTCAGGTATACCTATCCCACAGGTGCTGGAGTCTGCAGTTGAGGCTTCTTTCAGCGTGGGGTTATCTTCCAGAAGGGGGTCGCCGGCTGGTCCTTCTGGCTGGACAGGTCTGGTCGAGTTGGAGATCAAGAGGGCACCCCTGAGAGTCACTTTTCACTGCCTTTTATCTGTCCTTGGCAGACTTGGGTGACTCCCCAGCTTTCTGGTTTGCCCAATCCAGGGGTCGTTGACCCTCGTGGCACTTCCCCCCTCAGTGGCTACTGGACGGCATCTGTCAGCCCCAGGGGTCATCCGCATGTACATGCGGGTTTGGGAGTCCGTTGATGAATTTTGAATAGGGCTCTGGGAGCGGTTGATCTGGAGATACTCAGCCCAAAAGTTGGTCCCCGGCGATGATTAACTCAGGCCAGGGCTTCTAGCCCTTGATCAGTGAGGTTTAGAGATTTCCCAGTTGCTACATGGTAACCTGTCCCCCAAAGGTAAGCGTGTGTTTTCTTCTAGGTTGGCGGATCTCCTCCGGCGGGCTTTAAACTAGGCTCGTCGGGGGGAGGGGAGTACGAGGGCAGGGGAAGCTGTGGACCACCAAACCATGTGGCACCCACAAGGACAGCCCAGCCTGAAGAAGGAGAACATTGGAGACCTGAAAGCCATGGGGAGACCAGCACTACAGCACAGGTAAGAAACAAGAAGGTCAGAAACAATGGGCCCCATGGGACTGGGAGCGGGGCGGCAGCAAAGGCGCCAGTCGCAGGGCTCAAGTGCCTATATACTAATGCGAGGAGCATGGGGAACAAGCAGGATGAACTAGCGCTCCTGCTTGCACTAAACACCTATGACTTAGTGGGGCTAACAGAGACCTGGTGGGATTCATCCCATGACTGGGCAGTACATATTGAGGGCTATAGATTGTACAGAAAGGACAGGTCGGGGAAGAAAGGGGGGGGGGGGGGTTGCACTTTATGTCAGTGAGCAATACACATCAACCCTCATCAAGACAGAATCCGAGGTTGAGGAAGTAGAAGGATTGTGGGTTAGGCTACATGGGGGGCAAGGAGAAAGGGATTTGGTGGTAGGGGGCTGCTACAGACCCCCACACCAAGGGGAAGAAATAGATGCGGGGCTCCTGAGGCAACTCTCGGAGACCATAAAAGCTATAGAGGCGGTAGTCATGGGGGACCTAAACTACCCGGACATCTGCTGGGAGACGCAGACAGCAAGGTCCCATCGCTCACGCAGGTTTCTAACCTGTGTACAGGACCTCCACCTGACACAGGAGGTGTATGGTCCCACTAGGGGGAATGCCATACTGGATCTGGTATTGGCAACAGGGGATGACATGGTAGGGGACCTCCAGATCGGTAGCCATTTGGGAGACAGTGATCACCTAATAATAGAATTCAACATAAGACGTCGAGTGGGTAAGGTAACTAGTAGGGTGAAAGTGCTAGACTTTAGGAAAGCTGATCTCAATGCACTCAGGCGATTAGTCAAGGAAGCACTGCAGAGTAGGAGTTTTGAAGGGATGGGAGCCCAAGAAGGGTGGCTGTGCCTAAAGGAAATGATCCTTTGGGCACAAAGCAAGACGATCCCCGAGCGAGGCAAAAAAGGGAAAGGGGCCAGGAGGCTTCCATGGCTGACCAGAGAAATCCAGGGCAGCCTAAGGGCCAAAAGGGGAGCACATAAAAAGTGGAAACAAGGTGAGATCACTAAAGATGAATATACCTCCTCTGCTCGTGCTTGTAGGGAGGCAGTTAGGCGGGCCAAAGCTACCATGGAGCTGAGGATGGCATCCCAAGTAAAAGACAACAAGAAATTGTTTTTTAGATATATTGGGAGTAAAAGGAAGGCCCAGGGAGGAATAGGACCCCTGCTAAATGGGCAGAAGCAATTGGTGATGGACAGGGGGGACAAGGCTGAACTCCTCAACGAGTTCTTTGCCTCAGTGTTCCTAAGCGAGGGGCACGACAAGTCTCTCACTGGGGTTGTAGAGAGGCAGCAGCAAGGCGCCAGACTGCCATGCGTAGACCCTGAGATGGTGCAGAGTCACTTGGAAGAACTGGATGCCTTTAAGTCGGCAGGCCCGGATGGGCTCCACCCGAGGGTGCTGAAGGCACTGGCCGACGTCATTGCAGAGCCACTGGCGGGAATATTCGAATGCTCGTGGCGCACGGGCCAAATCCCAGAAGACTGGAAAAGGGCTAAAGTGGTCCCCATTTTCAAAAAGGGGAGGAAGGAGGACCCGGGCAACTATAGGCCGGTCAGTCTCACCTCCATCCTTGGTAAAGTCTTTGAAAAAATTATCAAGGCTCACATTTGTGAGAGCCCGGCAGGACAAATTATGCTGAGGGGAAACCAGCATGGGTTCGTGGCGGGCAGATCGTGCCTGACCAACCTAGTCTCTTTCTATGACCAGGTTACGAAACGCCTGGACACAGGAGGAGGGGTGGATGTCGTATACTTGGACTTCAGGAAGGCCTTCGATACGGTATCCCACCCCATACTGGTGAACAAGTTAAGAGGCTGTGACGTGGATGACTACACAGTCCGGCGGGTGGCGAATTGGCTAGAGGGTCGCACCCAAAGAGTCGTGGTGGATGGGTCGGTTTCGACCTGGAAGGGTGTGGGCAGTGGGGTCCCGCAGGGCTCGGTCCTTGGACCGATACTCTTTAATGTCTTCATCAGCGACTTGGACGAGGGAGTGAAGTGTACTCTGTCCAAGTTTGCAGATGACACAAAGCTATGGGGAGAAGTGGACACGCCGGAGGGCAGGGAACAGCTGCAGGCAGACCTGGACAGGTTGGACAAGTGGGCAGAAAACAACAGGATGCAGTTCAACAAGGAGAAATGCAAAGTGCTGCACCTAGGGAGGAAAAATGTCCAGCACACCTACAGCCTAGGGAATGACCTGCTGGGTGGCACAGAGGTGGAAAGGGATCTTGGAGTCCTAGTGGACTCCAAGTTGAACATGAGCCGGCAGTGTGACGAAGCCATCAGAAAAGCTAATGGCACTTTATCGTGCATCAGCAGATGCATGACGAATAGGTCCAAGGAGGTGATACTTCCCCTCTATAGGGCGTTGGTCAGACCGCAGTTGGAGTACTGCGTGCAATTCTGGGCGCCACACTTCAAGAAGGATGCGGATAACCTGGAGAGAGTCCAGAGAAGGGTCCCTCGTATGGTTAAGGGCTTGCAGACCAAGCCCTACGAGGAGAGACTAGAGAAACTGGACCTTTTCAGCCTCCGCAAGAGAAGGTTGAGAGGCGACCTTGTGGCTGCCTATAAGTTCATCACGGGGGCACAGAAGGGAATTGGTGAGGATTTATTCACCAAGGCGCCCCCGGGGGTTACAAGAAACAATGGCCACAAGCTAGCAGAGAGCAGATTCAGACTGGACATTAGGAAGAACTTCTTCACAGTTCGAGTGGCCAAGGTCTGGAACGGGCTCCCAAGGGAGGTGGTGCTCTCCCCTACCCTGGGGGTCTTCAAGAGGAGGTTAGATGAGTATCTAGCTGGGGTCATCTAGACCCAGCACTCTTTCCTGCTTATGCAGGGGGTTGGACTTAATGATCTATTGAGGTCCCTTCCGACCCTAACATCTATGAATATACTATGAATACATTGTCTTCTATTGAGTTCTTCCGGTGGCTGATCTGCAGCTTCCAGGTGATAATTGCTGCCTGCTGCTCCAGTGTTACACATTCAATCACTGATTCACTCCCTCTTTCAGGGGCCAGCCTGATACAGGGAAGAGCAGTTTGATTCCTGCCCTTGTTAACATTGTTACAATGTATAACTTACTTATGAAACTAAACACATTTAGTTGAAAGGTGAGGAGTATAAAATATAAACTACAGAAGTAATGCCATGGCACACAAATAGATAAAAATACCAAAATACAGGGGGAGATACAAAGTGCGCACACACAGATTTCAAAACACAATTCCTTATCTTAAAGTGAAAGAAAGAGGAAGGAAGAAAAGGTAGAAGAGGAGCAACATATTTAAAGAGGCCAGAGCAAATTCAGGCAAGAGGAAAAGGGGGCTTTGTGCTACACCTGGGCCAAATCACCACCAGCTAGCCATCACATAAACTACATCGGGATGGGGTTTAGTTTCAACAGTGCAAACTCTTTCAAATCACCAAAAAGTCATGTATGTGGAAAGTGTGACACAGTTAAGCCACATAAAGGGACATTTTCATCATGTGCACATTATTTGGGTGTCATGTCTACAAGCACCCTGAATTGGTTTAGAGGCTGCACTCCTCACTTTCTCTGCACTCTTTAGTATTTTGTAGACCTCTCTCAATTCTCCTCTCTAGCAACTCTTTTCTAAGATTTTCTAAGTCCTAGCCTGCTTATTATACTCTTCATATTGGAAACTCTTCCAATAAAAGAGCACTCACCAGTGGCATGGACCAGTCATGGGGTCAGTCCTGCACAGAGCAGACTCATCTCCCCAGGGAGCTCAGTCCCAGCTCTCACCAGCATCTGTTTTCCCAGAGCATGGGGCTCTGCTTGGGCATGAGGCAGAGCTGAGTCTTGCTGGGAGAAGTGAAGGGAATGAATGAAGGAGTCGTCCTCTGCCGGGGGAGACCTGTGACTTTTCCCTGCCCCACCAGAGACCCACCGGGGCTGGAGCAGGCTGGGCAGCAGATAAGCTGTGCTCCAGGGTGTTGCAGAGAGCACCCCGTCTCCGCGTCTGGCTGTGGGTCTCACTCGCTGGACTCCAGCTGCGGCCTGACCAGTGTCGCGTAGAGGGGGAGGATCACCTCCTTGGACCTGCTTGAGATGCATCTGTGGATGCACGATAGGGTCCGGTTAGCTCTGCCGACCGCAACCTCGCATTGTCGGCCCATGTTCATCTTGGAGTCAACGATGACTCCAAGATCCCTTTCTGGAACTTGCAGGACAGCCGCTGTTAGCCAACAGCTCTTCAGCTTTGACCATCTTCATGGTGTTGAGAACAGCATGCCCTGCTCCTGCCCTGATCTGTGGGATCTCAGGCATCGGATCACTGTTGATGGCATCTTCTGCAGCCTTTTGTACCCGGACTGAGATGTCCTCCGTGTACTGCTGGATTACCTGAACCTCAGCCTGGCACTGGCCCAGCAGCTCATTGATCTCCTCCTTGTTGACTTGACTCTTCACCATGTTGGTGGTGGTCGCTGCTGTGCTAGTCAGGCCACGTGCCGTGGAGATACTGAGCCCTATGAGGGAGACAGCCAGCGATGCTCCAAAGGTAGAGACGCAACCCACGATGCCCAATGTCCCTCTGGCAACGTTTGCTATTCTGGCTTTTCTGTGAGCCTCGTCCACCGCGTTGGCCATTGCCCGAAGCACCGCTACGTGCTGCTTCAGTGTGTCCCGGGCCGGCAGCAGCCTCTCCCTTAGTGTTTACAATGCTGACGTGCAGTAACAATGCACATATAATTATAATTCTTGGGGTGTTTTTTTGTGTGCATACCTATATATTAAGTGACAAGGATTCATTACATTTACTTTACTATTTTCAATGGTTTATTGCACCATTTTGGAAACTGGAATTGGGACCTTTACAAAACACAGTACTATTGTTCCCATGGATATCAATTTTAAATTATACTAGTACCCTTGTGCCAAGGAAATAACCAAAATATTATATTAGCCAAATTCAAGATTAAAAATCATTTTAGCCCTCCTGCAAAGCTGCTGGAACGTCAGAGTATTTTCTCACACCAGCAGCTACAACAGTTGTTACTGTATTTAAAGCTCTGAAGTTCATTGTCAGTTTTCAAGTTTGGGTTTTTTTTTTTTAATTTGCCCTTAAAACAAACTAAAATCAGGGAACTATACATGTTAAACATTTATACTATTAATTTCTAACTTAAATTATTTACTATAAGGTATAATTTTATTTGAGCCTTTAATAAATATTTACACTGCCTTTATGGGAGAAAGTTTGATTCCTCATTTAAAACACATGCATGTATTTTGTCACATTTAACTCTTTCTGCCTGCACCTTGGGAAATGCCTTCCTTTACTTGTTTTGATTAACCCTACTAATTACAGCAAGATGTAATAGTTGTTACCAAGTTGTTATAAGCACCTTTTTTCCTCACGTGGCTCTCCTCAGAGCCTCTGGACTGCTTCTAGTTCTGTCTTCTCCTGATCCGACCCCTTCTGGACTCCGAGTCACTGACTCTGCCTCGCACAGCTTCCAGACTGAGTCCCTGGCTTCTCGTGCTTTCACTAACTCTGGCTGGGCTCCGGTCTTTAACACCCACTCGCAATTCCTCTCTGGGCTCCGTGAGTCTGTTCTTAAACCCTTGGAGATCTCTTACTTACTAGCAGGACTCTCTCTGGGTCTAGCAATTTTCTCTTAGCTTTGATGGCAATACTTCCTTTAGCAGATCTCTCTCTTTAGCAACTCTAGAATCCTACCGCTCTCTTCTAGGTCTTACCTAACTTCCACTTTTCCTTTCTTTAACAGATCTTAACCATAACCTTTTCTGGGCTACAAGCTTCACAATCTGTTCTTATCAGTGACCCCTTCTTACCTTGCTCTTTGCAAACTAATCCAGCCATTAACTCTCTCTCCCTTTCCTTTACCGCTGCACAGCCCAGCAAGTTCCATTTTAGGACCAGGAAAGACCACGGGTGACAAATTGACACCACACACCATTTTTTTAGAAAAGCTTTTACTACTTCAAAAGGGAAACCTTTAACCTAGGTGTTTGCAGAGAAGAAACAAAACATGCCTCTGATAAGATTGCACCTTTTCTCCTGCCCGGAGGAACTCGGAGTCATTCTGGGCACTGATCTCTGTTTACGCAGCTGTGCCCTGATGTCTGCCAGACAAGCGACACTCTCTAACTCCTCTAGGCCCTTCACTGTTCCTGGAGAGGTGGGAGGGGAGGGGGGAGAACCAAGTTTCCCCCGCACTTCTAATCACAAATTCTCTGCCACTGCCTGAGCAGATGTCCAGTAACATACCTTGTTTCTTTCTGTGCCACCGGCTGCCTCGATTTCTTGGGCACACAGGATCCGAGTATCTGTCTCACATTTCTCCTAGTGTCTTTGATCTCCTCGAAGCTGCACTGCCTGCATAACGCTCTGCCTTGCCATAACCTGCACTTGTCACGTACACCTCGCAAACTCCACGGAAAGTGCACAACTGCTCCTGTAACCATCCAGAAAAGGCTGTAAGCCTTCCCCAGGACACTGTCATCCACACAGCCTTTCCAGCAGAGAGATGACTTCCTCTGCTCTCTCCTCACTTCCTATTGCAAACGCAACCGGAAGTTCTTACTTAATCCCAAGCGGACCACATGTCCACATTCACGTCCACTCCTCTGCCTGACCCAGACAAACACAGCCTCCTGGCCAGCAGTAACAAGCCACCTCTCCTGCCCAAAACTTACAACCCTAGTCACAAATACTATACAACTCCACGTTACTACAGCGTTTAGCTAACCCCTTTAAAACGCTTCCTAGCAGCTAGTCAGATGGAGGAACAGATTTTTAGTAGCTTCCTGTAAAAGCCACATTGCTGCAGCCTCCTTTTTCATGGAGTGTGGTGGTATATTATATATCTGCATATAGTTTTTGAATTTATCTTCTAAGTCTGCAATGGTGCCTGCATCTGATACTGCCTGCTCAGTCCATGGGCTATGCCAGACTGCTGGCAAGCAGCACTGGCTTTAAAAGGCTCACATCTTGTATCTATGATGGCAGGGGATTTTTGTTTGTTTGTTTTACATCTTTTACATCTGCCTCACTTTTTCCTGTTTTCCTTTTAAACATCTTAACTCAAGTTCCCCGGACTGTGTTTACTTATTACAGTTACCATTTATTATTTCTCAAAGCCAGTATCCTAGTCTGTAAGATGTGCCAAAACTCCATTTTTTCAATATAACCAAGTCTCAAGACAAGATTCAAACCAAAGCCATGGACCCCGCTACAGGCAGTCTGGACGCCGCCTGCATAGGCAGTCCATGACCCACAAAGCGATCTTCTAATTATCCACCACCCACAAATGGTCTTTCTATTTCTGCAGTGTGCCTGGTCTAACCCGAGACCACTATACCCGGCACTTCTACCACGGGGCGGCGTGCACCCCTTTAGACAGACAGACAAACGAACATTCACACAAGACATGACATAAGACACACTAATAACCACGAGGCAGAGCATAGAGCTGATCCATAACCGCAGCATATAACCTGATTCACCCCCACACGCATTGTCTACCAAAAATGTTACCTTTAAATACCAATTGCCAAGTCAAAAAGTGAGACTTTATAAAGGGGTGCCTTTATAAAGGCACGGTGCCACATTTATTGGTTGCATGAGTGAGACAGAGAGGTTGGGACACACCATTTATACAAACACACACAAATCATCACACACCAAACTTACGCACAGGCACACACAAACACAAAGCAGCCATTCTGCTCAGACATTACACTTACCAGCAGCAGTTGTGCTACAACAGCACCGGGTGGCAAGCCCAGACTTACTGAGAGGGAGAAAGATCCCGTAGATATCAGTCTTGGAGCGGGGTGAAAACACATGCATCTGTGCTCCCACGAAACAGCAGTAGAGAGACTCACCCAGCGTGGCATTTTCAAAGTCTTCTCTTATAGGGATTGCCATCCTTTGTTTCAGTGCTTTGGGGTTTTCCATACCCAGCTTCTGTTTTTGCGGTTGTTCTTCTTTTGTCCTCAGCTTATCTCAGCCGCGGAGTGTCCTTGCTGCAGGACGGGCGCATTCCTTCTCCTCGTTATCTTCGTGGTGCCCTAGGCCTGAAAGGGATTCTGCAGCCAGGCACTAATTAGTTAACAGACGGGTGACTTACATTTGGCACCTTGCTGCTTACATAAACAGCTAAATCTTCTTTTCCCGTCTGCATGCCCTTCTCTCACCTTCCCCCTTTTACACACACTCATCCATAAAGGCCATGCAGAGTTCATTCACTAATGTCAAGCAGAAGGATACACAACGGAGTTTGCAAGTTGCTTACAGGACAAGACCAGCGCGGTTACAATTCACTACTATTACACCTTCTGTTAGCATCAGCTACATGAGTCTAATTCCTGCTACACCGTGGCTGCCTTTCCTGCGCTGGGTCTCAGCCTCCTGCCCATCTCTTACATCTCCCTTCAGCTTCCCCCTTGCTGGCAAAGACCCGGCGCAGTCATCACAAGCGCGGGCCCTGGGACTGATTCTGGAGCTGCCTGGGAGGGTGGGCTGGTGCGAGCTAGGAAAGCAGGGGCTGCATTTACATCTCAAAGCAGGACCTGAGAGGGGCCGAGACTGGAGCACCGAGAGGGGCCAGAGGTGCTGGATGCAGCCGTGTTGGTCCAAGGACACAGGCAGACAAGGCTCTTTGGGTAAATCTGGTATCTTTTATCAGACCTGCGGATTCGTCCTCCACCTGAAGAGGGGTGTTTGTACCCAAAAGCTTGCAAAGAAGAATTTTTCCAACTATTTCAGTTGGTCTAATAAAAGATATCGGCTTTACTCAAAGAGCCTTGTCTGAGAATGGCCAGAGATGCTGAACACATGAGGGGAGTGTGATGGGTGACGGACGTGAAAAGCGTGTTCTGACCAAGGGTGTACCTGGTAGCTGTGTTGTCTGAGACAAAAAGACATACAAAAACTAGAACTCTTGGTTCCAAAATGACACCTTTTATTAGACCAACTGGAAAATGGCAAAAAAAATGGTCCTCTTCTGCAAGCTTTTGAGATCAAAATCCCTTCGTCAGGTTCTGGGACATGTGTAGATGGTACAAGATGGTAAAAAGTCCCCATAGGTAGGAAATAAACTTCATTTTTGCAGAAAGGGAGCTGAAGACGAATGTCTGTCCCTCTGGGTCCATGCGAGTGTCTTTGTGACACTCTCATGGACCCAGAGTTCTTGGTTCCCATGAAACAAGAGTTCGAGTTTTTTGTATGTTATGCCCAAGGCAGCCAGGGACGCGCAGGGGCCCCAGGTTCACCTACGACTGCCGGGTCAGGGCTGAGGCCTGTGGGGTCCCCTCCTCGCCACCCGGGAAGACCTGCGGGCCCCCAGAAAGACTGTCTGAACCCCGGGCTGCAAGGCCACGCTGCCCTCAGGACACATCAGACCATGCAAGGCGCCGATCTCTTCCTGGCTTACATTGCATGTTCGGTTGGGCTCCGTTGTCTGCTCTGTCGCCGGGTCTTACCAGGCGGCGTCCGAGCTTAGGCCGAGATTTTCTGAGGGTCTTTGTCTTATGCTTGAGGTTGCAAACTGCTGTAGTCAATACACGCTCTCCAGAGAACAGACCGTTCTTCTCCGAGCTTTTATGACTTCAGAGCTGCGACCTCAAGGGTGATGTTACATCTGGTGCCACCCGCACGGGCTCACGTTCGTCTCCGTTGTGTCCCCAGGACACACGTCCGTGCAGAACAAGGGGCGCCGCGGCGGGCTGGCAGATCAAGGACGAGGTCTTCCTCAGCGCGCTCGTGGAGCTGGAGGTGCTCCGCACGGAAGAGGAGCAGGTGTTTCTGCTCCGTGCCTCGGCCTTCGTCTTACCCCAGTGTTGGGGGTGAATGCTCCGACGTATCTAGGCGGCCGAGCTTGCTATGCACCGGGCCCTGTCCCTGGCTTACCAAGGGGATATTTGGTCTCATTTTAGACCCTCTTCTCTTGCCTCTGGCTTCAAGTTTCCAGCAATGCTTTGTACGGTGCCATCGGTCCTTGGCAGGACAGAGGTGCCAGCTGCAGTTGGCAAACTGAGCCGTGCTAAGGCTTTTTAGCCATAGTCCAGGCCTTCCCTGAACCAAGTGACAAAACTGAACACTGTGGCTTCTGTGGCCCTCAGGCCTGGATGCTTTTCAGGTGCTCGACCAACACAGCTGCTCTGAGTCCCTCAGAGGACAAAGTTAAATTAACCCATTGACCTTTGGGGACCCATTGAACTCCTGCAAGGTGTTAAGTGCTCATGTAGCAGAAAGCCTCCTTTTCCTCTTGCCCGCATTTGCTCTCCCCCCTTTAAATATGTTTTTCCTCTTCTACCTTTTCTTCCTTCCTCTTTCTTTCACTTTAAGATAAGGAATTGTGTTTTAAAATTTGTATGTGTGCATTTTGTATCTCCCCTTGTATTTTGGTATTTTTATCTATTTGTATGCCATGGCATTTGTAGCTTATATTTTATACTCCTCACCTTTCAACTTTCAACTATAAATGTGTTTAGTAACAATGTTAACAAGGGCAGGAATCAAACTGCCCTTCCCTGTATCAGGCTGGCCCCTGAAAGAGGGAGTGAATCAGTGATTGAGTGTGTAACACTGGAGCAGCAGGCAGCAATTATCACCTGGACGCTGCAGATCAACCAAGGGAAGAACTCAATAGAAGACAATGTAGCAACCGGGAAATCTCTAAACCTCACCGATCAAGGGCTAGAAGCCCTGGCCTGAGTTAATCAACGTCGAGGACCAACTTTGGGGCTGAATATCTCCAGATCGACCGCTCCCAGAGCCCTATTTAAAATTCATCAACGGACTCCCAAACCCGCACATACATGCAAACGACCCCGGGGGCTGACAGATGCCGTCCAGTAGCCACCGAGGGGGGAAGTCCCACGAGGGTCAATGACCCCTGGATTGGGCAAACCTGAAAACTGGGGAGTCACCAAAGTCTGCCAAGGACAGACAAAAAGCAGTGAAAAGTGACCCTCAGCAGCACCCTCTTGATCTCCAACTCGACCAGCACCCGACCTGTCCAGCCAGAAGGACCAGCCGGCGACCCCCTTCTGGAGGATAACACCACGCTGGAAGAAGCCTCGACTGGCCATCGACGGCAGACTCCAGCGCCTGTGGGATAGGTATACCCGACTCTTGTAGCTTGCTATTGTGTGTGTGTGCATGTGTGTGTGTTGGGACCAGCCCCAAGGTTTATGATTTGACTTCATTACAGTGTTTCAATCCTCCTAATAAACCAGAATTTTAAGGATCCTGAGCTGGACATTTGTAGCCAACACTCGGAGCAGAACCCACCCGACTGGGCAGCAGGGACTGGCTTCTCCACTGGGCTTGGCACCGCAGTTGTGGGGGAAGCCCTGTTTTTAACAGCAAAGAAAACCGCGCTTGGCAGCCCCATGATGTGGGGAGTCAGTTATTAAATTCAGGCATTAACCCCGAACCCCAAACTAGGGGACCAGGACACACCTTCCACCCGCGCAGGTTGTGTTTATTCCATTGAGTGGTTTTGCGACACCACTCGCAGCGTTCAGCCCAAGTGAGGTGACCAGTGCTCAACCGCATGTGGCACCGTGCGGGAGTCTGTAGCGCTGAGGGGTCAGGGTGCACCGCACCGCATTATCCCCCCGAGCGGAGAAGGGGGCACGGACAGCACGCACCAATCGATCTCCACAACAGCTCGGGATCACCCCGCTCTGCAACCCCCCGACACACCCGGGGGCCCTTGGGACAGCACCACACCGAGTGAAGCAGGAGACACAACCACAGATGGGTTTGTTTGATTTCTTTAATTAATAAAATGATAGTAAGAGGTCAGCAGAAGAGTGACTCATGTTGAGCTGTGCAGCTACACCTGGTGTCCTCAAACACCCATCGCACACAACTACCTGCAAATTGTAGCAACACGTGGTGGACAAGGGGGTGCACCACATGTCATTTGGGGAATTGCCCTGTACACATAACAGATTCATGCAGGGGTGGGCAAAATACGGCCCGTGGGCCGGATCCGGGCTGCCGGCTGACTGGATGCAGCCTGCAGGCAGGCACCCACCTGCTCCACATGAAAACCGTGAAAGCTCAGACAGTGTCTCCTGCATAAAAATGGCTGGGGCAAGACTGGGTTGTGGGGACAAGACTGCCACGAGAAAATCCAACTCCGCTAATGGCTTGCAACCCATTAGGCGTCGAGACAGTGGAGTGCCTGTGGTACCCCACACCAGGCGCAGGCCATAAAATAATAAAAGCGATGGATAAAATTGCTGGCAGAGACCTGACATGCTCATCGCATGTGTATTGCCAGGCGAAGAAAGCCAGGGGAAAGGCTGAGCCAGTGAAGCAAGGAAACTACATCTGCGTTTCAATTGACCTAGCAGCTAAAGGAAACAAGACTAAATTTGCATCTCAAGAGAAACCTGTAAAGGGTGCAGGAAGGATGCCCGGGACGGGACAAATGCATCTTGCTCACATTTGTCCAAGCAGGCATCCAGCCCAAGGCATTACAAATGTCTCACCTGTTCAGTGTCTGCCTGGACTTTGGGAATGAGACCATCACCCGTACAAGCTACTGCAAATTTGCCCCATTGATAAACAAGTCCCCAAAGACAGGTCGGTGCCCAAAGCCTCTACACATCGTGTCTGACCGCTCAGACCCATCACCTGTACCTCACCTAGCAGTGCTGGGGCTGCGAGAAGCACAAGACTTCACACCTGGACAGATCCAAACAGGAGCCAGGACAAGTAACAGTTGTAATGCGATGGTCACTCTTTTCCTCCCTGCTTTGTTCAGACTGTAATCAGCCAGCCGTCAAGGAGGAATGCTTCTAAGCTAGACAATGAAACAGTATACAGCAAGACTGAAGTGCCAGCCAGGCGTGTGCGGTCCAGGGAAGACCAGGCCCCATCCTGCGCCCAGCCGATACGCGAGGGACCCACGCTGTGAGCTGGACAAGAACGGTTTCCTGCTGCATCGGGTAAAGATCCCTGCAGATGAGATATTACAAGGACTAATAGCTCATTTTATATTGGGAAAGAGTCTTTTTCTGTCATTCAGTTTGCAGCTTGTTGGTAGTTATTAAAACAAACCTTTCTGCTCTTCATCAACCAGTGTTGTGTCACTTCTCAGAGCACTAGGTTTAAAAACCCACCTTCCAATGTCACACCCAGCAGTCCCACACACCCCACACCTCTACTGCACCCACACAGCCCTCTGTCACAGCCCAGCTGGGCACCGTGAGTGTATCAATTATATCACAGGCCAACTGGGCTGTTTGATTCAGTTTCGGATCAAGGAGGCAAAGTTGGGAGTGAAATAAAGGCAAGTTTATTATAGCTTACACACACACACCAGCTAACAGAAAGATAAATGTGATAAGCAGATAACGCAGTATTAAAGAGCTAATAGTAAATAATAATAGCAGATAATAACAACAGATAGATCACTTCTGTCGCAGGCCAACTGGGCACTGCGAGGGTGATCGCCACTGGGCTGTTCAAAACAACAGGTAGACAGACATGGGTTGGCAACTTATCGATAGTCCCTCAATGCCAGGTGCGCGTCGAGTGATTGCAGCGAAGTCAGGCGTCCCCGTTCGACGCTGTCAGAGGGTTACCGGGGAAGTTCCCTTGATCAGGATCCAATCCTCACTCACACCGGGAGTCTGGGGTCCAAAATTGGAACAGAAATGACCGTTCTGTTCCCTCCTTCCTGCTGATGACCTGATGCACCTGCTTTTTAGACCTAGTCTTATGCTAATGTGTTGGCTACAGAGCCATTCACAGTGTTGCCCTATAGCTCTTACCCTATGGGACTGAAAGGTGTTAAAAATGATCATAAAGGTTACTACCCAGACTCGGGTTTGTCCAATAAGCAAATTACGATGCAGCACCTTTAGGTTTGGAATTGACATCGCTCCGCCTAAATCCCAACCCCTTTAGGCTCATTTGAATATGCTTTCTTGGGAGATGTTTCCTTGGAACGTGTCGGGTGTGCCAGGCACTTAGATCCCGTTTGTTATCGCTAAAGCCGAACCCTGAGCAGAAACCATTAGGCCAGCTAATCTCCCAGCTCCAGCTTTGCCTCTGGGGCCCCAGTCTGCTCCACGAACAGTTAATTTATCAGTTTGGTTAAACTCACGACAGACAAATTACATTTGCAGTTGACAAACTTACAAGCTTATATTAACTAATATTACCTGTTTAGGCAAAATACCAGATGCCTCCAAGAAGCACATATTTTTTGCTTATTAATTCCTCTGGTTCTGGCTGTTACACCCCTCCTGCACCCCACGATGAATCTGCACCATTCCCACACCCCGCACACCCACCCCACCCCTCCACACACAATACAAATTTGTTTTTGGAGATGCACACGACTTTGCATTGTCACAAACTAAACTCCATCTTAATGTAGTCTACTCTTCAATGACACAACTTGGAGCCATTAATCAGGGCGGGGGGCAATTATTTTGGCTGGAGGGCTGCTTAACGAGTTTTGGTGAGGCGCTGTGGGCCACAAGTGTAGTCCCAACACTTGACAGGCGCCCCGCCCTCTGGTCACCAACATGTGGCTGAAGTCGTGCCCCCTAACCCCGGATATTTGCCCCAAACGTCTCTCCCCTTGCCCAAGAAGTACTCCTTCTGGGGGTGGGGTTGCATTTCATAGAGTCATAGATGTTAGGGTCGGAAGGGACCTCAATAGATCATCGAGTCCGACCCCCTGCATAGGCAGGAAAGAGTGCTGGGTCTAGATGACCCCAGCTAGATACTCGTCTAACCTCCTCTTGAAGACCCCCAGAGGAGGTTAGATGAGCAGGCGCAGGGAGGTGGGCGGCTCAACCCAGAAGCGCCCCCTACTGGCCTGCCACGGGGTCGCGTCACTGGTTCATGGGAGAGACGAGCCTGGAGGCTGATACCATTGAGACCAGTGTTTGAACCATGTCAGGCCAAGAGGAGATGGTGGGGAAGGGGTGGCCGTGGGCCGGGGCTGCTGGCTGATGTTTTAGCCGGGCACGTCCCCTTTGACAGGTCCCTGACATGGACAAGAAGAGGGCACGTCTGCAATGGTGCCTGCAGGCGCTGGGTGTCCCCGGGAAAGCGCCGCTCGAGACGGACGTTACTCACCTCCAGTTCGGAGAAGTGAAGAAGTCGTCGGGCACGGCGCTCTCGCAGACAGAGCTCCTCGCCGTCTCCCCGCAGCAGGAGTATCTCCCCCGCGCGTAGTCTCCGCGGTGCCGCAGGGTCACTTCAAACTCGTACTGGATGTTCTTGGCATTTAGCACCGCATTCAAGAGAAGATTGAATTTTGGATTCTTTGGGTCTGCCAAGCTGCTTTTCACCATCAGCCCCTTGTAGCCAACGTCGATGCTGACTGCCTCCTTGGTGATGTCGCACGCGCTCCGGAAGCGAGAGGCCTCACGGATTAAAGTCCCCAGCTGGGAACTTGGAGCCTTCCAGAAGAGCGGACACAAATAAATGGTTTTGTCTCCAGATTCTGTATAAATATATGCATAAACCTCCTTCGTGGAAGGATCCCCCATGAACTTGGCTTCCTCCAGCACCGAGATGAAGTTGCTCACCCGCTGGTCCGTCAAGAGCGCGAACCGTTTCATCCAGAACGAGGGGTCTTTAGATTTGTGGGTAATCAAGAACTGGGATTTCTTCACCAGCACACGGTCCTTCTTCTTCACGGCGTCTCTCAGGATCTCCAGTGCGCTCTGCCTCGCTGCTTCTGCGATTCTCATCTTGTCTTTGGTCAGGGGGACGTGACTTTTGCCATCTCTTTCAGAAATGTGGCATTTCCTTTGGTTTTCTTTCTTGCTGCGAATGATGACTTCCCGGGAGCTCATCCCTGCGTGGATGCCATCTGCACACTTCGGTCCCGAGCAGGTTTCCAGCGCAGCCCTGCAGAGGCACATGCAGCGTTTGACGTGCATTACTGCCGCTTCCCGCCGCAGCTCCCCGCGCCCTCCCCCGGCTGCATGGCGGCACCGTCTTGGGGGCAACAAGATGCCGTAAGATCTTGCAGCGGGTCCCCTCGGCAGGCTGGGCTCCCGGGGAGGAGGTTGGGAGGCGCCTGGGGGGACAGGGCAGAGAGATGGGCTCCTTTGGGCCGTGGCACCTCTTGCCAGCCCACAGGAGGTGGGTGCTGCTGGGAGAGGGCACAGCGGGGGCTAAGCTGGCTGTGATGGGCTGGCCTGGTTGCACTGGGATGGCCTGTGGAGGATGCCCACGGGCCACATGCTCTGCCCTCCTCCCCGCTGGGGGTGCTGGGATGCGGCTGCCTTTCCTGCGTTGGGTCTCAGGCCTCCTGCCAGTCTCTGTTACGTCTCCCTTTAGTGTTCTCCCTCGCTGGCAAAGACCCGGCACCATACGCAGAGGGAGAACAAGTTATTTGCACATGTTTCATAGTTTCACAGTCGGTCGGGTTGGAAGGGACCTGAGCAGATCATCAAGTCCGACCCCTGCCCTGGGCAGGAAAGGGTACTGGGGTCATACGACCCCGGCGAGGTGTTCATCCAGCCTCCTCTTAAAGCCCCCCAGGGCAGGAGCCAGCACCACTTCCCTTGGAAGTTGGTTCCAGATCCTAGCTGCCCTGACTGTGAAGTCGCGCCTCCTGATGTCTAGTCTGAACCGACTCTTAGTCAACTTATGGCCATTATTTCTAGTCACTCCCAGGATTGCTCGGGGGAACAGGGACTCCCCCAGTGCCTGCTGGTCCCCCTTGACTGGTTTGTAACAGGCATGAGATCCCCCTCAGCCTTCTCTTGTGAAGGCTGAACAGGTTCAGGTCCCGTAGCCTCTCCTCGTAGGGCCTGCCCTGCTGCCCCCTGATCATGTGGGTGGCCTCCTCTGGACCCTCTCCATGCTGTCCACATCCCTCCTGAAGTGCGGCGCCCAGAACTGGACACAGTACACCAGCTGTGGCCTGACCAGTGCCGCATAGAGGGGGAGGATCACCTCCTTGGACCTGCTTGAGATGCATCTGTGGATGCACGACAAGGTACGGTTGGCCTTCCTGACAGCGTCCCCGCACTGCCGGCCCATGTTCATTTTGGCATCAATAATGACTCCCAGATCCTTTTCTGCCTCTGCACTGACAAGAAGGGAGGTCCCCAGCCTGTAGGTCTGCTGCTGGTCCTTCCTCCCCAGGTGCAGCACCTTGCACTTGTCAGTGTTGAACCCATCCTGTTCTCATCCGCCCACCCCAGTGACCTGTCCTGGTCCGATTGCAGCCTATTCCTCCCTCCCAGCATGCCCACATCCCCCCACATCTTAGTGTTGTCTGCGAATCTGAACAATGTGCCACCCGCCCAGCAGGTAAAGGAGGAAGGAGGACCCAGGGAACTACAGGCCAGTCAGTCTTACCTCAATCCTGGGTAAGTTTTTTGAGAGAATTATCCTGGCGCATGTCCACGAGGGGCTGGCAGGGAAGATTATGCTCAGGGGCAACCAACACGGGTTCATTAGGGGCAGGTCCTATCAGACCAACCTGGTGGTCTTCTACAACCAGGTCACAAAATCCTTGGACGCAGGGATGGCAGCGAATGTAGTCTTCCTGGACTTCCGGAAGGCCTTCGACACCGTCTCTCACCCCATTCTCGTTAAAAAACTAGGCGACTGTGGCATTGATGCCTACACAGTCAGATGGGTCACTAACTGGCTGGAGGGGCGCACCCTGAGGGTAGTGGTGGATGAATCTTATTCGACCTGGAGGGATGTGGGCAGTGGGGTCCTCCAGGGCTTGGTCCTCGGGCCCGCGCTGTTTAACATCTTCATCAGCGACTTGGACGAGGGGGTAAAAAGCACCTTGTTCCAATTCACAGATGACACTAAGATGTGGGGGGAAGTGGGCACGCTAGAAGGGAGGAATAGGCTGCAATTGGACCAGGACAGGTTACAGGGGTGGGTGGATGAGAACAGGATGGGTTTCAACACTGACAAGTGCAAGGTGCTGCACCTGGGGGGGGACCCAGCAGCAGACCTACAGGCTGGGGAACTCCCTTCTCGTCAGCACAGAGGCAGAAAAGGATCTTGGAGTCATTATTGATGCCACAATGAACATGGGCCGACAGTGCAGGGACGCGGCCAGGAAGGCCGACCGCACCTTGTCGTGCATCCACAGATGCATCTCGAGCAGGGCCAAGGAGGTGATCCTCCCCCTCTATGCGACACTGGTCAGGACGCAGTTGGAGTACTGCTTCCAGTCCTGGGCGCCACACTTCAGGAGGGATGCGGACAGCATGGAGAGGGTCCGAGGAGGCCACCCGCATGGTCGGGGGCAGCAGGTCAGGCCCTACAAGGAGAGGCGACGGGACCTGAACCTGTTCAGTCTCCACAAGAAAAGGCTGAGGGCGGATCTGGTGGCCTGTTACAAACTAGTCAGGGGGACCAGCAGGCATTGGGGGAGTCCCTGTTCCCCCGAGCACTCCCAGGAGTGACTAGAAATAACGGTAACAAGCTGGCAGAGGGTAGATTCAGACTACCCTCATGAGCCACCAATGCCAGACCGCAGCCAGCAAGGCCAGCCACACCTTGTCATGCATCCAAAGGTGCATCTCGAGCCAGTCCGGAGTGGTGATCCTCCCCCTCTATGCGACACTGGTCAGGCCGCAGGTGGAGTACTGCGTCCAGTTCTGGGTGCTGCACTTCAGGAGGGATGTGGACAGCCTGGAGAGGGGTCAGAAGAGGCCACCCACTTGGTGAGAGGGCAGCAGGACGGGCCCTACGAGGAGAGACGGAGGGACCTGAACCTGTTCAGCCTCAGCAAGAGGAGGCTGAGGGGGACCTGGTGGCTGCCTACAACCTCATCAGGGGGATCAAGAGCAAACAGGCAGAGCCCTTTTCTCCCCAGCACCACCTGGGGTGACGAGGAACAATGGTCATAAGCTGACGGAGAATAGGTTTAGGTTGGAGATCAGAAGGCAATATTTTACAGTTCGGGTGGCCAAAATCTGGAACCAACTTCCCAGGGAAGTGGTCCTCGCCCCTACCTTGGGCAAATTCAAGAGGAGGTTGGACGATCACCTGTCTGGGGTCTTGTGAACCAGCATTCATTCCTGCCTGTGGCAGGGGTCAGGCTAGGTGATCTGTTCAGGTCCCTGCTGACCCGAGCTACTATGAAACTATGAAACTAGACATCAGGAGGCGCTACTGCACAGTCAGGGCGGCTAGGATCTGGAACCAGCTTCCAAGGGAAGCGGTGCTGGCTCCTACCCTGAGGGTCTTCAAAAGGAAACTAGATAATCACCTCGCCGGGGTCGTTTGACCCAGTGCTCTTTCCTGTCCAGGGCAGGGGGTCGGACTTGATCTGCTCAGGTCCCTTCCGACCCGACCGACTATGAAACTATAAAGTCTATGGGAGAAGGGGTGAGGGGAGGGGAAAGGGGTGTGGTGGGGGCAGATGGAGGCCCCAGCGGTGAGGGAAGGAGCAGGCTACAGACAGGATCAGGGACTAGGGTGAGTGGGGCCCCGGCCGGGCCGGGTGGTGGGAAATGCCGAGGCCCAGGGGGCACGTGCCCTCAGATCCGTGTGCGACGTAGAGGTGGCTGCCGCTGTGCACTGTGCTTTGAGCCTCACTGCCCCGAGAGCCACGTGACGCCACGTGCATCCCACCGATGGGTGGGCAGGGCGCGAGGCGCAGCCCAGCAGCAGCAGGCACATGGTGTTGGCTGCTCCCAGGGCACGTGCAGGGCCATAGGTGGTGCAAGGGGGAGGCTAACAGGGCTTAGCCCCCCCAAATGCAGGGCAGTGGTAGGGCCACAAGGCAACCTGGCCACGGGCTTCAGGTGGCTGCAGCAGGGGTGGCGGGGGGCGCATGCACAGCAGTTAAAGGAGTGGGGCTGGGGCTGGGGCTGGGACTGGCTTGCCTGGGGTCCGCAAGCGGCTCACAAGTGGCTCATCCAGGAGACATGGCTCCTGCTGCTATGCACACCCCAGGCGGCATGGGGGGGGGGGGGCATGTGCCCCCGGATGTGCGCAGGGCGAGGGCAGGCTTGGGCTAGGCTGCACCAGGCTCTTCCCAGCGGGCTGGGGCAGGGGCTGGGCCAGGCTGCACTCGGGTGGGGGTACCCCCCCCTTTTCACCCTGCTCCAGTTGGCAGCCTGGCATGAAGAAACCACGCTCTGGGCCGGGCAAGTCCCTGGTCAGAGGTGTTCAGGAGAGACCCCCAGTGCCACAGGCGTGGTGTGGGGTGGAGTGGCCCAGGAAGGATTTCCATCTCTAATCCCAGCCCAAAAGAAATTTCCAGTTTGAGCTCATATATTTAATACAGTGGGTATGGGGGGACGGTCCGTTGGCAGCCTGGCATGCACAAACTGGGCGAGAACCTGACCAGGGATGTCCAGGAGCTTCCCTTGGTGCCACACAGGGTTGGCGTGGGGTGGCCCAAAGAGGATTCCCTGTCGTCACCACAGCCCAAACCCCAGTTCCTTATTCAGACCCATATATTTAGTAGTGTCTGGGGGAGCAGTCGGTTCATGGCCTGGCACAGCCAAACCATTTCTTGGGCCAGGCAGGACTCTGGTCAGAGAGTCCCCCAGTGCAATAGAGATATGCCATCCAAGAGGGATTTCTAGATATACTCCCAGCCCAAAAACCAGTTCCTTATTCAAACCTGTACACTTCGTACAGTGGGAGGGAGGGGGATTCAAATCTAATCTCGATTAGTTTTGAAAAAGGAGCCAGGAACCGGGAATAAGGAAGTGGGAATAAACAACCAATCTCAGCCCGGTCCCAGCAGGGCGGTGGGCTGGGCTGGGCTGGGCTGTGCTCGGGGTGACTGGGAGGGAGGGTTTGGGGGCGCTATTGTGAATTTTGGGTGGCTGTAACTCACCCACAAGCACCTCCCAGCACCTCCACTGCCTGCGTTGAGCACAGCCCGGCCCCAAACCCCGCCGGGAAGAGGCTGGCGTTGGCTTCAGCCCCCAGCAGCAGCCCAGCATGCCCGCGAGCCGATCCAGGCCACACACGCCCTGCGCCCTCCCCAGCCGCGCCGCTCAGACCAGCTGCCCACGGCGCAGTCCTGCACCCTGCCCCGGCTGTGCAGCACCTGCCCCAGCCCCGGCCCCACTGCCCCCCTCAGCGCTGCATGCACACCCCCCCACTCCTGCTGCGCCTGCCCCACGGCTGGGCTGCCTTACGGCCCTACCTGCTGTCCCGCTTTGGGGCAGGGGGGCTAAGCCCCATTAGCCCCAGCCTTCCACTGCCCACGTCTGGCGCAGTCATCACAAGTTTGGGCCCTGGGACTGATTCGGGAGCTGCCTGGGAGGGTGGGCTGGCACGACCTAGGAAAGCAGGGGCTGCATTTACATCTCAAAGCAGGACCCGAGAGGGGCAGAGACTGGAGCACCGAGAGGGGCCAGAGGTGCTGGTTGCAGCCGTGTTGGTCCAAGGACACAGGCAGACAAGGCTCTTTGGGTAAATCCAGTATCTTTTATTAGAGTAACTAAAATAGTTGGAAAAAGTCTTCATTGCAAACTTTCAGGTACAAACAACTCTGTCAGGCTGAGGAAGCGTTTGCAGCCCGGGTGCCTTCCAGTGACAATGAATCCACCCGCAAATAAACCTCACAGGAGCAGAATAACTGAAGTGATGAACGTGCTCCTGCAGCAACCCCCCAGGCAACGCGCGGCGATGCCCGGCCCTTCCCGCACTTGTGGCCCCGGGGTCCCTCTCCCTGGGCTCGGCCCTGCAGGCGTCTCCCACGGGCCCGTGCCTGGGCTCCTCTCCCCGCCCTCGGGCACTTGCTGTGTGGGGGCAGCTCCTGGCACAGGCACCCCCACAGCCGGGCCAGACTCACACCCAGCCCGACTCACCCAAGGCCGGTTCTCACTCCCGGGTCTTGCTTTGGGGAACACAGTGGGTGCAGCCCCGTGCTCTGGTCCTGGACCCGGTGTCAGGGGCCACGGGGTGATGGATAAGTGCACGGGGTGCTGCACGGAGGCCGGCGGAGGCCGGTATCGCTGTGCTCCTGGGCTGGAACCGGTGTGGAGACAGTCGGTCCCTTTGCCTGCGAAGAAACTCTGATATGTGGGCTCTCTGCTGTTTTCACTTTAGGATTCGTGTCAGAGCAAGGCTTCTCTGATTCCTGCCAGAGCAAGGCTTTCCGCACAATCACATGTCTGGTGCGGGGCTGGGACCAGCACAGCCGTAGAAGCAAATGCTGGGGGGGGGGGCAGGCTGCCGGGCAGGGGCTTGCTGGGGGGCACAATGCCCAGCTCGAGGTGGGAGCGCTGGTCCTGGTGGGTGCTAGTCAGCGCCTGGGGCTGGGGACGGGTCCGGCCTGGGGTAGTACCCAGGCAGAGGTAATATGTAGTTACCCTCACACTTTCCTTCCGGTGGGAAGATCTTGGGTTTCTCCCACGCCGCGGACCTGGGAGACCCCTCCCTGGCTCGCTCCTGCGGCCGCACGGCTGAGGGCGAGGGAACCGCGGGGGCATCCGGACCCAGGACGCCCACCAAAGGGTTTGGAAGCATGTGAAGCCCCAGGCAGGGGTGGAGGATGTTGGCCTTCGTAGGGCCGTAAATGTTTTTTGAATGACTCATGGATTTGGGACTGATCAGGATTGAAACAAACATTTTTTCCCTTAAAAATAAAAAAAAGCACATGCCTGGCTGGGCCATGACTGTAGGGGGCACACGGCCATGTCCTGGAGCACGGCCTGGCGCGGTGCACGAGGCACAGCTGCGCCCGTGGAGCCTGTATCTGCTGCTCCCCCCCAAGCGCGTGGCCGTGGCCGTGGCCAGCTCCTGTGGGCCCTGGACTGGGGGTGGGTTGATGGGGGGGTAATGCTGCTCATGGGGGCCCAACACCGGGAGACCCGGGGGGGGGCAGGAGCTGCCTGGGAGCCTCCCCATGCTAGGGCCGGGTCACGACGGTGCTGTGCTCTGGGGGCGGGGGCGGGGGCAGGGGCGATGCCGGGGGCTGCGTCACGGTTGAGGGTCGTCTCGTGTAGAGTTTGATGATGGTTTGTCTGGGCGGGTTTGGACAGGGCTGATCCTGCCTCGGAGCTGGGACCAATGCAACCTCCAGAGCTCCCTGCCAGCCCCACGGCTCGGGGATTCAATGACTCGCTGGCTCCGTATCATCTCCTCGATTCCTGCTAAACCCTTCACTGCACCAGTGTAAACGACCCTCCCTTTTGCCATCCCACTAATCCCCCAGCCCTTCCTCCTGCGTCTGCCATCTCTTAGCTCCCCCCAGGAGCCCAGCTCCTGTCTCACAGCCCCACAGCCTGGTTTTCACTCTAGTGAAAACCACAAATGCAGCCCGGGGCCATAAAAGCCTGAGCACTGATGCCTCTGTGATTCTCTCTGTGATATGGGTGCATGTCCAGCCCATGGAGCAGGGAAGGACCTGCCCCTCCGGCCCCACACAGGGGGAATTGCAAGCAGGGGCCCGTTCGAGGGAGCGAGAGTCACAGCCGGCCCATAACCTCAGTGAATGGACGCTGAGCAGCTGGTGCCAGCACGGGGCGGGAGCCCAGCCAGGGCCCGGGGTTAATATCAGGTGTCAGCCGCTGTCCCGGGGCCTCCTCAGGCATCAGGAGGAGCAGGGGGCAGCTAAGCACCGGCACCGATTGCCCGAGGCGTGCTGGAGCTTCCTGGCAGGAAGCGTTTCGGGCAGAGTAGGGGTGCGCCTGCCTGGGCCGGTCTGGGGGTGCCACGGGGCAGGGAGCTGGGACGGGGGAGCCACACAGCCTCCGTCCAGCCGGTGTCCGAGAGGCCCTGCCAGCTCGGCCAGCTGCCCAGCAGATCTGGGACCGTGACAAGGGAGGTGCAAACGGCGTGACAGCTCATCACGTGGGACACAACATGGCTTTCTCCAGTTCAAAAGGAACTGGAAGTGTCAGCACCAGGCTGCCAGGCTGCAAAACGGTGGAAGCAATAAATGAGGAGCAGCCTGCAGCCAGCAGCCTGGGAGCTGGTGTTGGGGAGCCATTGAAGAGGGTGCGGAGGGTGGCAGGAACCCAGTGATCCCCTGCCCCGGGCGACGCAGAAAGGCCACGCGGACGGCAGAGCTGGGTGCATTGTTTTATCCCCCGGCACGGGGACACTGGTGGTGGCAGGAGTGTGGAAGGCACGGGGCCGTGGCTCTGCCCTGCCATGGAGAGACAGTCTCGACCGTGGCACTCACACGGCATCTGGCCACCAGCAGCGCTCGGGCTCTCGGTCTTTTCCGCCAGCCTTGGCTTCGGCCGTCGCCCCAGCTTTCACCAGGAGGCGCGTGGCTTCCCCTGGAGATATAGAGCCTTCCTCCACGGCACAGCCACCCTCCTCCTCCTCCGGCCGGGGGCAGAGGAAGCAGAGGGGAAACACGCGGAGGCCGGTGGGGCCAAGCGGGCACTGGAGAGCAGGCGGGAGCCCGTAGACCCGGGCAGGTTCGCTCCCCTGCACCCGGGGAGGGAGCAGGCCCCGCTCCTGGGGTGAACCTGCAACCAGGAGAGGCTCAGCCGGGGCACGCACCAGCCACAGCCCAGCAGGATCGGGGGCATCGGGGGCTCACCCGAGACAGTGTTCTCCAGGACGAATGAGAGGATGCCCGTGATGACGACCGGCACCGTCAGCAGCGAGTGCAGGAGCACGTCCAACACCTCCCAGCCTGGGGCAAGGGCAGGGTCACGGGGGCACAGGTGTGGGGGTGACCCCATCTGTGTAGCCACCCCACGGCTCTCACCCACCTGTGGCCAGTGCGGTGGGGGCGGCGCCGAGCCAGCGCGGCACCAAGAGCCCCATGAACATGGTGAAGCCCACCACGAAAACGTTGCGGCCTGAGTCGATGTCGGCGCGCTGGAAGTAGGAGATCCCTGCGCCCACCGCCACTGCGTAGGTCACGCAGAGCACGCTGCCTGCAGAGTCGGGAGGCCGTGGCGCCGGGCATCATCATCCCAGCCACGGCCAGGCAGGGGTGTGTGCAGGCACGTGCAGGCTCCAGGAGAGGTGGGGCATGTGCAAGGGCCGTACATGTGCTTGTGCACTTGTGTGCAAATCTCAAAGGGGGCAGACATGCACATCCCAGGTGAGGTGAGGTGTGTGGGTGCAGGTGCAAGTGTGCCAATTACAGACAAGGTATGCAAATGTGGGGGGAGCAGGACAGGGTGGAGTGCAAGCCCCATGTGGACCAGGTCATGTGCATGTGTGCAAACCCCAGGGCAGGTGCGTGTGCCAGTCCCAAGGGACCTGTCTCTCACATGCCCCCCAAGTTCCCGCCAGGCCTGGCAGTGCCCCAGCCCCTGATGCCCGCGTCCAGCAGCTCCCGTCCGGGGGACACCGCACCCCGGGGGGGGCGGGCACAGCGGGAGTCACTGCCACACACAATTCGCACTGGGATCCCATCTGAGCCAGGCCCGGGGGGCAGGGGGAAGGTCTCGGGGTGCCGGGGTGGGGGGGAAGGTGGTCGCTCACCGTGGATGGGCAGTGGGATGTGGGTGAGGAGCTCGGCCAGCCGGGGCGACAGGCCCAGGAGCAGGCAGACCAGCGCGGCCAGCTGCACCGGGCAACGTGAGCCAGCCTGGGCATGGAGACACGGGGGGGCTGAGCCCTGACCCTCACCCCACCCTGGGGAGAACCCTCCCAGCCCTGAGAAACCGCAGTACCATGGGGCGGGCAGGGAGCTGTGAGGTCACATCCAGCCCAAGGCAGGATCAGTCCCATCCAAACCCGAGCCCGAACCCAGGCTCAGCCCCTGCCCAGAGGGAGGGGAAACCCCCCTGGCTGGGCCAGACTGAGCAGGGGGCAAATCCCTGCCAGCCCCCCCAAGGCAGCATGGGGCTGAGCCTGAGTGGGGGGCAAGCACCGGACCCCCCCAACCCCACAATGACAACGCACCTGGGTGAGGCTGGCAAGGCTGGCGTGGGGGATGCTGGCGGCCGAGCCCCCCAGTCCCCCCAGTAGCCCAGCAAGCAGGGAGCCCAGTGCCTCAGTGCAGAGCCCCCGGCTGCAGGCAGACGGGGGCGGGGGAGCAGTCCCCAGCGCCCCCCCGCACTGAGCGTAGCAGCCCAGTGAGCTCAGGCCGGCGGCGAGGCCCATGGCCAAGCCAGCGCCCAGTGCCAGGGGGCTGAGCTGGGGCCACCCCAGCTGACCTGGGGGAGCAGAGAAGACGTCAGGGGGCACAGGGACAAGCGGGTCAGGGGGCGCGAGGTCAAGGGGGGGCAGCGCAGGTGCGGGGCCCACCTGGGTAGGGCAGCTGGAGCCAGGGGGGTGGCGTGGTGGCATTGGGCAGCACCGGGCTGAGCTGGGCCCAGGGCACGTGGAGCTGTGCCAGGACCCCGCAGACGAGCCACGCGATGGCGAAGGGCAGCAGCACCTGGGGGGCGGCACAGGGGAGGCTTCAGACTCCGGGCTGGGGGGCTGGTCCTTGGACCCCTCCTCCCAGCCCCACACACCCAGCAGCCCCCCAGCACTGCATGGGGTTTGCACCGGGGCCACGGCCATGTTACCCCCCTGGTACCGAGAACCGGCGCAGGGCCGGGATGGCAGTGCCCACGGGGAAGCCGGGGGTCCGGGTCTCGGTGCACCGGGGCAGGCGGCAGGAGCCCAGGTGCTGGGAGCACAGGACAGCCAGGAGCACCAGCCTGGGGGAGATATGAGGGGGGTCACTGCCAGCCCCCTCCTCCCCCCATGGGGACCCCGGTATCCGGAGACCCCCGCCCAGCGCCCAGCTCACGTACAGCAGCGCCAGGCTCCAGCTGGCCGAGCAGAAGGCAGCTGCTGGCTTGTAGGCGGAGAGGCCCATGATGGAGAGCGTGGGGGCCAGCACCAGGGGCCCGCAGTGCCGGGCGGCCCACCCGCCCGCGCCGCTCAGCCCCAGCGCCAGCTGCACCAGCCCGGCCACGACCACTGCGCCCGACACCTGCGCAGCGAGAGACGGGTGGTGGTGGCCCCCAGGCCTGGCCCAGCCCGCACCCCCACCAAGGGACGGCTTCCTGCCCAGGGGTGCCAGGTCTGGAGGACAGCCGGCTCCATCACCCCAAACACACGTATGCACACGCATGACAGCAGGGTTGTGGGTCAGGAGTGAGGGGCACTGTTTGGGTGGGGGGACAGAGGCTGCGGGAAGGGAGTAAGGGGCATCCCAATACCAACCTCTCTGGCTGTGCGGTCCCAGCCCCCCGTGCTGCAGCTTGGCCCCGTGCATGGTGCAGGCGTGTCTGTCCCTGCACGGTTGGACAGACAGGTGGACGTGAACCCCATGCCCCTGCAGTGGGCGGGGGGTGGGGGGCATGGGGCTCCCCAGAGGGGGGGGGCCGGGCTCACCATTGCTGCCAGGGTGGGGCAGGCGGGTGCTCAGCACCACGGCAGGGATCAGGAACTCGAAGGTGGGGACGTGGAGCAGTGGCAGCCTGGGGGGGGGGGAGGTCAGAGGTCAAGGGCCAGGGGACAGCAGGGGGACACAGAGGGCACCTGCCTGCACCGGGGAACCCCTGGCCCTCTCACCTGGTCCCCAGGACAGTCTGCAGCATTGAGGAGGCCCCGCAGGCAAACAGACTCTGGGCCAGCAGCGCCCCCCGGTCCCGGCTCGGGTCCAGGAGCAGGTCCGGGTCCGCAGGGGGAAAGGTCGGGAGCAGGAGCAGGTGGAAGACGCACAGGAGCGAGGCCTGAACGGCCACGTGCTGAAGGTGGGGGGTTGAGCCAGGCATGTCCCCCCAGCCCTGCTGGTGCCCCTCACCCCCGCCCCACGTCCACACAGCCGTGCGATGGGACCAGCCCGCACCCTGCCCGGCACATCCAGCCTCTCAGCATCTGCCGCAAGGATCACGGGAGTCATGCCGGTGCCCACTGGGCCGGGTGCCACGGGACAGCCGGGGGTCAGGACACCCGGGTCTTGCCCAGGCGGATCGAGCCAGGGCCTCAATGCCCCAGGGTTGGGGGGGGGGGGGGACCAGGCAGGGCCCACAGACTGGCGCTGGGCACGGGGCCCCGGTGATGGCAGGACCCCCAACCCCGGAGCGGCTCACCTGCAGGGCGAAGGCGCAGCTCAGGGCCCAGGGGGGCCGGTCTGTGGGGGCAGCAGGCAGAGGGGGGGCGTGGGGGCCCTGGCAGCAGCCCCCCGGCATGCTGCGCTCCCTGCAGCCACGCACGGGGCCGGGGCCGGGGCCGGGCCAGAGCCTGTGCAGCAGCTGGGCCGAGGCTGCGGGGCCGAACTTCCACCTTCGCCCTGGCCACGCGTTACCCATTAACCGCCCAGGCCCATAACCCAGCAACCCCCCCCCCCACCCAGACCCAGCACTCACTGCGGCACCCCCAGCCCCCCTGCTGTCACCCCCCCCCCCGCCAAGCCACAGCCCTGCGGGCCATCCCGTGACACCTGGTGCCCCCAGCCCAGCCTCGCTCGACCCCCCCGGGGGGGCCATACAGACAACACGAGACCACGGCTTGGCCAGGGCTGCTTTAATCACCAGCAGGCGAAAACCCAGTGCAAAACCCAGAGTAAAAACTGTGGGGGGGAGGGGAGCTAGCCGCTGCCCCCCAAGCCAGCCCTGCCCCCACCCCCAGGCTGGTGCCCCCAGCACCCCCCACTGCCCCGCCTGGCAGGGAGCCCAGACCCCTGTGCTGGGGGGGGCAGCGGCCGGGCAGCGAGAGGCCGTAGCCTGGCAGGCCCGGAGCCCCAGATCCCCCGCAAAGGGGAAGCCCCAAGGAGACGGGGGAAACTGAGGCCGGAGCCCAGGCAGGCTGGAGGCAGTCAAGCCCCAGGAGCTGGTGGGGGGGCTGCTGGCAGCCCTAGCTGGGCAAGATGAAGCTCTTGATCCTGCCCAGCCCTGCGGTGGCCTCCAGGGAGCACTGGGGCAGCACCAGGGGCCCCGGCCAGGCCGGCGGGGCGAGCGCGGGGGGCCAGGCCCAGGCCCAAGGGGGGCAGGGGGGGCAGGCGTGGCAGTGGGGCGCAGGGGCTGGGTCGGGCCAGGCTGGTGGGGCTGTGCGGTTGGCTCGGGCGCAGGTGCAGCAATGGGTCGGCAGGGGAGGTGGCGCGGGGGCAAGGTCAGCGGGCAGGGCGAGCACAGTGCTGCCCCACAGGGACGGGGCAGGGGCCGGGATGCCAGGGCCGGGCGGGCACGGGTCCTCCTCCGCCGTCCCGTTCTCCCCTGCGCAAGCCGGGAGGGGGTCGCGGGGCGCGGAGGCAAGGCTGGGCCCAGGAACAGGGAAGGCGGCAGGGCTGGTGCCTCGCAGGGCCACGGCCTGGTGCACGGCGGCCACCGAAGCGAAGACGGCGGCCACGCCGGTCAAATAGACGACAGCCAGCATGCAGGCCACCTGCGGGGACAAGGGCAAGGTGACCTGGGGCCTCGACCCAGCCAACCCCACTTAGGGGCTGGTGCTTGCATCCCGGGGGCACGAGGCAGCTGCTCGAGCCCTGGGGCTATGGGTGCTGGAAACGGCCCTCGAGGGCAGGATGTGTGCGCCTCAAGCACCAGCTGGGCTGGGCTGGACTGGGCTGGGGGGGCAGGGGGCTGCGGGCCGGGAGTGAGGGGCACCGGGGACTGAGTGAAGCTAGGCTGACAAGAGCAGCCTTTTCCAAGGACAACCCAGGGGCTGAGGGTGCTCCCCCGCCCGTCCTGGGGTGGGAAATCTGGGGGGGTGGGGGAGGGGGGTTGAGAGCAGGGCCCCCCCCCCCCAAGAGCCCACTGGGTCAGGGCCTGGGATCCTCCCCGATCCCCCCTGGCAGAGTTGTGCCCCCCCATACCTTCACCAGGTGCTGGGAGACGTGGCCCAGCGCCTGCTGCCACAGGTCCTGCTCCAGCAGCACGCACAGGTCCGTGTAGGTGAACCAGCCGCGCTGCGTGCCCTGCTTCTCCGCCACCCTGGGGGGCACAGGAGGGGTCACACAAGGCTGCGCTGTTGGGGGGCATCCCAGTCTGACGGGCTGTGCGGGCTGCCCCCCCACTCCCCCCAGGGTCAGGGTGTTGAAGCCCCCGCAGAGGCACTGGGTGCTGCTGCAGCCCAGGCTGGGGCTGCGCCAGTGCTCCTGCCCCCGCCCCCGGGACGCAGCCCCGCACGGTCCTGGCTGGGGGCTCGTGCAGGTGCCTGGAATCAGCCCTGCCTTGGCTGTAAGGCGGGGGGGAGAGGGGGGCAAGACCAGGACGTGGGGGCTGGGCCTGGCAGACCTCCCCCCATCTGCATGCGAGGGACTTACCGCCCTTCCAGCCAGCTCAGCACCTCAAACAGCTCCTTGGGGTTTGTGTAAAGGCTCCAGTCCTGGAGGGGGGGACAGTGTCAGGCCTGGGGGGCAGGTCACACCCAACCCCTGCCCCCCCAGCAGGGTCTTGGGGCACCCAGGGCAGCGGGAGGCTCATGCAGGGGCGCCCCGTTTGCACCCAGCCCCTTGTCCTTCTGGGGGGGCAGACACCAGCCCGTCCCTGACTGCTGGGGGGACGAGGAGCTGGGCCGGGGCGGGGGCCACTCACGATGGCGCGCAGGAAGTTCATCTCCAGTGTGTTCATGGTGCGCACGTCCACGTGCCCAGCCGCGCCCCACTCGTCGTTGAAAACCTCCTCCTCCTCGCCCTCGTCGTACAGGTACTTGCTGGCCACCATCTGGGGGGGGCACACATCAGCAGCTCTCGGGGGCCCCCCAGCCCCAAACTGCAGCCCCCCACCCCAGCCCCAGCCCAGGACTCACCATGGAGATGAGAAAGAGATCGGAGGATGAGATCTGCTGCAGGTACTCGGGGTTGCGGTGCCGCAGGCGCTCGATGTAAACCAGGGCCAGCATCATGGAGCAGGGCGAGATGCAGGCCTCCCTGGGAGGGGGCAGCCGGTCCCGCGGGGGGGGCGCAGACCGGTCAGTGACACAGCCCAGCTGTATCCCAGCCCACCAGTGCCCCTCACTCCCGACCCGCAGCCCCCTGCCCCCCCTGCCACGCCAGTGCCCCTCACTCCCGACCCGCAGCCCCCTGCCCCCCCTGCCACGCCAGTGCCCCTCACTCCCGACCCGCAGCCCCCTGCCCCCCCCACTCCCGACCCGCAGGTCCATCTGGTCACGGTGGGTGGGAATCTCCATCCGTGCCCACAGCCGGCCCCTGGCACCCCCCAGAGCACCCCCAGTCCCAGCCTCCCGCTGCCCAGCCCCTCTCACCGGGACACGTGAGAGACGTATTTCTTCTGGAGCCGGCGGATGGGGCTGGGGGCCACTTTCTGGAGCAGCTCCACGGCGATATCTGCACATGGGGTGGAAACTGGGCACTCGGGGCTCAGCCCGCCCGCCCGGAGCAGGAGCTCAGAGCACAACCCCCCCAGCCCCAGCCCGTGGGGAGCAGGGGATAACACTGGGCAGGGCCAGACACCCCGGTGGCATCTCGAGGCAGGACCCCACGTGTGGCCGGGTCACAGGGCTGTGACAAGGGGCCCCAATCCTGCCCTGCGTGTCCTCAGGCTCGCCCGGGACCGGGATGCAGGAGACGCGCCGGGCCCCGATCCCCGCACTGGGCCGGGCTCAGAGCCTGGGACCACCCAGGCCCAAGCGTGTTCCCTGCCGAGAGCCAGGCCAGGGGCGCGAGGGGGGCCCTGGAGCTGCTGCTCCCCCATGGCGTTTCCTGACCTGGCCCTGATCGGGGGAGTGTCTCCAGGCAGGGGGGATGCCCACACGGGGCAGCCAGCAGGATCGGGGCCACGGCCAGCCAGAATCCAGCCAAGAGAACAGCAAGGCCAAGCCCCAGGGCCAATGGGCAGGGACCACCCGCCTGGGTGAGCGGCTGGAGACCCCGGGGACACCGCTGCACCCCGGCCCCTGCCCAGCGCCCCCTCCCTGGCCGTCCCTGCTCCGAGTTCGGGAAGCCGCGCGTATTCCTCGTGGGCAGCAACGAACACGAATCTAGCCAAGCCCCGGCAGGACCAAGCTCGCTGCAGCTCCGGCGCCGGGGGCTCCTCGCACGCTGCCGGGAAGGCACCGACCGCCGCGGGTCTGGCCACGACCAGCTGGGCCCGGGCCCCTGCCTTGCTCCCCCTCCCTGCAGCACGGCAGCTCCCAAACCCCTTGGGCCCTGCCGGTCTCTCCCGCGCGTCCAGCCCAGGGGCCTTTCTACATCCCAGGATCGACCCCCGGCAGAGGCCAGACCTGGACTTCCCATTGCATCTGGACTCCAGAAAAACCCTGGCGAGTCTCAAGCCGGGTGCCGGGAGCTGTGCGGGGTGCCGTGGCCTGGCTGCGCACCCCAGGGGGGCCACCCCGGCACGGTGCCTGGGAGGCACCTCCAGGCCTCCCAGGTGAGGGGTGCCCGGCTGCAAATCGCTGCCCCTGCCCCGCAGCGCCCGAGCCGGGCCGGCCCCCCTACATTGGCCCCGGCCTGAATGTGCCCGAGCGCGAGACCCATGACCCGACCCGCCCCGGATGCCGCGTGCAGCCCCGTGCGCTGCCCCGGGGCAGGGTGTGCCCTTGTTTGTCCTGAGCGGTGTCGTGCAGGCTCCGAACCAGGCCTGGCACGGCACACGGGCAAAGGGGGCTGGGACCGACTCGCAGGAGCCCGGCGCCGCGGGGGTCGCATCCAGCCTGTGGCAGGATCCCCATCCACGGGTGCCCTCGGGGCCGCCCCCGACGCGGCATCACCCCCACACCTGCCCCGGGACGCAGGGGGCTGTGACACAACGTCCTGCTGCTGCCAAGGGGGTGGCGGGCGATGGGGAGAGCCCAGGCCCCCCTGGCAGAGGGAGGGGAAACCCCCCAGCTGGGCCAGGCTGAGCAGGGGGCAAATCCCTGCCTGCCCCCCGAGGCAGCGTGAGTGGGGGGCAAGAGCCGCCAGGGCAGGGCCAGGACCAGGGCCCTGCAGCAGCGCCAGGCTGTGGGGGGGTCCCGGGGGGGTCCCACGCACCTGCCACGGGGCTGGAGAGCGTGTCCAGGCCGCGGTCCGCGTCCCAGCCGTAGTAGAGGCGCCGGCGCACGCGGGCGCTGAGCTGCTGGTGCCCGGGCAGGAGCTGGGGGCGCAGGGCGGGTCAGGGCGCCCCGGGATCGTGCCCCCCCCCCCGGGATCGTGCCCCCCCCAGCCCGGCACTGACCGTGAACTCCTGGAAGCCGCCGAGCGGGAAGCTGCCCTCCTCGTCCCGCAGCAGCGCTGACAGCTCCATGCCGGCGCGGGGCGCCACGCGGGCCGGGACGTGCGGGAGTCCCGCGGTCGCGCGGGGGGGGTCGGCGGGCGGGCGGGCGGGCGGGCGGCGGCGATGGGAAGGCCGGGCCGGCGCGGGCGCTCCTCTTCCGGCGGGGCGGGGCGGGTCGGCTCCGCCCCGGACGCCTGGTGCCGCCGCCCTTACCGGGCTGGCCCGTCCCACGGGCGCGCGAGCGGGCACCCCCCCGCGGCGGGACACCGCCCCCCCCCCGTGTTAAATAAGAAATGATCGCGTGGGAAGCTCAGCGTGACGGCATTCGCCGGGAAAGGAGAGTCTCTGCACACCCGAGTGTGCAAACAGGCGTGCTGCGCCCGCGCTGTCTGGCGGGTGTGACCGCAGCACGCGCGCGGCCGCCCCCCCGGGGCCCGGGGCACGTGGGCTGTGCAGACCCACCCGCCTCCAGCGCCCGGCGAGCAGCGTGCTCCGATCCGTGGCGCTTGTGCAAGGGCTGTAATTGTTGCACGAGGGTGGTTGTTGCCGCGCACTTGGCCGCGCGGCGGGCCGCTCTCTCCTGGCACTCCCTGGGCGCTTCGCAAAGCAGTGGCCGCAGGGTCGTTTTGCAAGTGGCCGAGGGAGACGCCAGGGCCGGGGGACGCTGCAGCACGGGGAGGCCGGAGATGGTGATTTTTCGTACGGTGCACATGGACGACTCGTAAGGTGCACAAGCGCCCCGGGAGGAGCGAGGCCAGCGCAGCGGGCGGCAGTGCAAACACGCGTGGCAGCAGCTGCCCTCGTTGCAGGAGCGCTGCGCGCCGGGGAAAGCCTCGGTGCAGGTAACGGGACGGCCTCGGCTCTGCCATGACCCCCCGAGGCAGAAGGCGGGTGTCACTTCCGCAGAGACAACGGTTGAGTGATGCACGGGGCCAAAAATAACCTGAGCTAGACCTACACCGTGCTGGGCTCTATGTCAGCTGTTTGACCTGGGTGTCACTTGTTAAAAACAGCAGCCAGCAAACATCACGTTAGGGACGGTGAAGAAGGGAACTGCGAACACAACAGGAAGCATCACGAGGCCCCTTTATAAACCCTCGGAGCATCCACACCTTGAACCCGGTGCCCGGCTCGGGTGCCCGCAGCCCCGGGAGGAGAGAGGAGAGCTGGAGAAGGTGCGGAGCAGGGCAGCAAGGAGGCCGGGGGCTGCGGAGGGGTTTGCTAGGAGCAGAGACCGAGGCCAGACCTAGGAGAGATGCCAGAGGGGACAGGAGCAGGGTTTGCACCGCACTGAACAGGGAGGAGAAAGTCCCCGGGGTTTATTCCTGCCCGTCTCTGCCCAGACAGAGCGGGGATCCCAGCACGGGCAGCTGCCAACCAGGCCCATGCCGTCCTGTCCCCCCGCGGGGCGTTCAAGGGGGACTCGTGGCCCCAGACGTGGCGGAGCCAAGAGCGCAGCCGGATCCACCGGGGACCGGACACGTGCGGGGAGGAAAGGGGCACGGGGAGCGCTGGGGCAGGGAGCGAGGGGCACGGCCTCTGCACCAGCCCTGCGGGACCCTCCGTGCTGGAGGAACAGGGGAAAGCCCTGCTTGGCCCCAGGCGCATGGGGCAGGACGGGCCTGGGGCTGAGCCAGGATGTGGCAGCTCGGATGCTGTTGTATCCGGCCTCCCAAGCCCAAGGCCACGCGGGCAGAGGTGCCAGCAGCGTGCTGTGCGAGCAGGGCCGTGCCGGGGCAGGACCAGTACAAAGCAGGCTGGGGGAGGCAGGTGCTGCCAGCGCGGCCCCAGAAAAGCCTGCAGAGGCGCGGACCCAAGGGCCTGGAGCAGGAACAAAGGCGCCCGTTGTCCGATTCCCGCCGCGCTCGGGGACGTGGCGCTCCGTAAACAAAGGGAATTGTGGCCAAGACAAACCCAGCGCTCTCGCTGCCCCTCCTCTTCCTGCAGCCCCGGACCTGGGCCGAGCCCCGTGAAGGGACGGGGGAGAGGGGAAAGCAGCCGCTCCGTAGTCCCGTGTCGCCCAAATTCTCCTTTCGGCCGGATTCTGCTCCCTGCTCGAGGCCGCATCAAGTCGACACTTTGGTGGGCCAGGCCGGGTCGGGTCGGGTCGGGTCGGGTCAGGCCCGTGGCCCGTCCAGCCCAGCAGCCACAGAACTGGCAGCTGTCGAGGGAGAGCAGGGGTGGGAATGGCTTGGTCCCATGCGGGAGGGGGCAGACCCCAGCCCTGATCCAGCCGTCTAGTGGGAAGGGGGCAAGACCCAGCCCCACACTGGCCGCGGGGAGGCCCCGATCCAGCCGTGTGGAGGGGAAGGGGCCTGGCTCGGCCCAGCTCCGACCCGCTGTGCGGGGTTGGGAGTTGCAGCAGGCGAGGGCGGCGGTCAGTATTAATTACCGCCCGCTGACAAAGTTCCCACCCCGCAGGCTGGCTCCGCCGGCCGGATTCGGCCACCTGGCTGGAGAGCGAGATAGCCGTGCTCGAGCGATCCGCCCCGTCCAACACCCCCCGTGGCCTCCCGCATCAGGCTGGAGCGGTGAGGACACATCTGTGTTCAACCCGGCTCTGCTCTCTGCCTCCCCCCACCACGGCAATGGACTCCACACGCTAACGCCACGTTGCACCTCAACACATGGCAGGGAAACGCCCAAGTCTTGCCAAGGACAAACCGGTCTGGAAGGCGGAGGGATGGAAAGGGGCTCTGAGGAGCCCGTGCATGGGGCTTTGCTAGCAGAGACCCTACCCCTAGGACCCGAATTGGCTGATTGATGGGTAATTAAGACCATAAGAACTGGCAGTTATTAGGTCAGACCGCACGTCTGTCCAGCCCATTCTCCCGTCACGAGGCTTTTGTTGCCCATCCATGGCAGCCCCACCAAGTCCCGGGACCTCCTGGTCAACCTCCTCCGGCCCCGGCCAAGCTGGCCGTGTAGGTGCCCCGGACAGAGGCTCAGACCAGGCTTTCCTGTCCAGCCCCGTCTGCAGGCAGAGCATTGCCGGGCAGCGTCCGCTGGCTCCTGGGACCCGCTGGAGGGCCAGTGGGCACTGGGGGGGGCGCTCTCTGCTCCTCGGGGCGCTCGCCCTGGCCCCCGACCCTCGCTCCCACCCCCGTTTCCTTCCCCGCTCATCCCCGGGATCCTGTGCCAGGCCACTGGTGGGTCCCCACATCAAGGGGGTGGCAGCCCCACGTGGTGGGCGGTGGCGCAGCCTCCCACATGCAGCACCGTGGCCCACGCAGAGGCTGGAAGGGGGGTGACGGGGTCTGGACAGGGCCCCTGCGCTGCTCCCGCTGGCAGCCTCTAGCCTGGCAGCTCAGGGGTTAAAACAGGCCATAAGAGCTGGGGGGCAATCGGGGGGGCAACCCCTCCCAGAGTCTCGCGGGACTGCTGCCCACGTGCACCCAGCTCTAGGACAGCTACAGGAAGGGCGCATGCGCAGTTGGACGCTTCCAGGCACAGGAGACACGCATGTGCATTAGCAGTGTAAACAAAGCCAACAGGAAGAGCCGCATGCGCACTAGCTGTGTAAACAGCGCCCGCAGGAAGAGGCACATGCGCACTAGGACCTACCTCCACCCGGCAACTGACAGCTGGGCTGGACGCACGCGCAGAAAAGTCTGGTGCAAAAGTGGAGGGAGGAACCCGCCACTATCACATGATCTCCCGCTGTCTGCAGGCAATGAGCGAGCAGGGCGCATGCGGAGCAGTGTCACGTGGAGGAGACGGCAGCCTGCCGGTGTCACGTGGCCCCCCGGCGCAGGCGCAAGGGTGCGGTCCCGTCACGTGGCGCCGCCACAGCCAATCCGGCGCCCGCGCCAGGCCCCGCCCCCGTCGTCCTGACAGGAGCCCCCGCGGCGGCCGAGCCCGACAGCGCCATGGCGACCCGGGCCGAGGAGGCGGCGGGGCCCGCGGAGGCCGGGCCCGAGGCGGCGGCGGCGGCGGAGGAGGCGGCGGCGGCCGTGGAGCGCCTGGCGGCGGCGCTGCGCCTGCGGCTGCGGGGCTGGGAGGCGGCGCTGGCGGCCGCGCAGCGGATGCTGGTCTGGGAGAGGCCGCTGCACAGCCTGGTCACGGCCGCCGCGCTCGGCGGCGCGCTCTGGTGAGCGGCGGCCCGCGGGGCGGGAGCGTCCTCGCTGCGGCGCTGGCACAGGGGTGCCGCCAGGAGGTGGCGTGCGCGCCCTTCCCCCGCGGAGCCCCCGGGGTCCTGCCCGCCTGCGGCACCTGTGTGGAAGGCGGCACGGCAGGGCCGGTCCACGCGCCCCGGGAAACCTCGGGCTGGAGCTGGCGCCTGCCCCGTCTCTGGAGGCTGATGGCAGCCCCCTCCGTGGGACGGCACCCCGCGGGGAGCCGCGTCTCCCGCCCGGGCGTCTCCCTGACGCGAGGGAGGTGCCAAGAGGTCCGACAGGATTTGGGCTTTGATGATAAAGTGCTGCCGCCAGCAGCTGGGCTAGCCGCAGACAGACCCGCCCAGGCTCGCTTTCCCTTCTGCTGTGTGCCCCGGCTGCGTCGGTGCCCTTCACCCCGAGCCTGGGGCAAAGAGGGGCCTTGGCCCCGCGCCTCGCTGGTGTGCGCTCGGGGGCGTCGAGGTCTTGCCGACCCGGGGGGGCTGTTTGCGAGCGGGCACGTCCCTCCTGGCACGGGCGGCTGCAGCCGCCAGCGGGAAGGACGAGCGGCTGCGGGCGGCAGCGCAAAACATCCTGTTGATCTGCGTAAACACGGATTTCGGTTCGTCGGCAAAATCTTCCCGGCCTGAGGCTTCCCAAAGGGGAGAGGACAGCGTGGGCAGGGAGAGGGTGAAGACCCAGGACGGATGAGGTGACGAGCTAGCTGGAGGTACCCCGCGCCCGTCCGTGCGGCGCTGAGCTGCTGATCCCTTTCCCCTCGGGGTATGCAGGTTGGGGCTTCTGAGCCTTCAGCACAGGGTTCGGGGCTGGGAGGTGGGTGCAGGGCCGGGCCGTGCTGGTGTGGAAGGGGTTGAGGGCAGCCGGGTGCTGGCCTGTTGCTTCCTGGCACCTCGGAGAGAAAGAGAGAGATGGGAGTTCTTGGGCTAATGTCGAGTGAATGCGCGTGCTCCATGGAGGCCGGCGAATTGGAAGGGCCTGGCCTTGAGAGTGGGGCTCGGGCACTGCCAAACAGGGGAGAGGAGCAGCCGGAGAACAGGCCGGTCAGTGCCTGGTGACCGCCAGTGCTGCCTGCGGGTGGCGTGGATACCTCTGGGGGACACGGCCTGCCAGCCCCCACGTTGCATCTCCGCAGTGCCACCCTCGCGCGCTGTCATGTCGGCATCTCCTGCAGCCCTCGGGCCTGGAAGGAGAGGCGCCCGCTGGTGTCACGCGGGGCGAACGCCCCTTTGGAGGGGAAGGGAGAAGCTCTTCTGGACTCTCCCAAGAAGCAGCCTTGTTCGGCGTCCCTCTCCTGAGAGGAGACCCTGCCGCCAGCCCTGGCACGGCTTCACAAAGGCAAAGCCTCTGGCTTTGAGACCCTGGCTCAGAGCTCCTCGCTTCTGGTCGCTTTCCGGGAAGAAGGGGTGTTTGTTTGTTTCTTTTTTTTTAAGGGGGGAGGGGCTTGTTAGAGAGCCAGCGTCCTAAACAGCACGGCAGACTGCTGCAAAGCAGCCAGTCTCTATCGTGCCATCCTTCCTCGGACTCCTCTTTGTCCTCCCTGGGAACTTCTCCCCTGGGGCCACGCTCCAGCTCTCAGCCTCGCTCACGCTCCTCCAGCCCACTCAACCCCACTTGCCACAGAACGGTTGCAAAACTCTGGTGTTCACCTGAGGGCAGCAGTCACCAGAAACCATGAAATGTGAAGGCAAGCAGGGAGCAGTGTCTGGGTGCCACTGCCAGGCCCGGACTGCCCTCTGCCCCAGTGGGGGGAGGGAGAGAGCACCGAGGTGTCCTGCTTATGGAGCTATTTACAAGAATTATTCAAAGCAAAGCCTGCCCGCATAGGGCCGCCCAAAGAGCTCCCGCCAAGACCTGCAGGCCTAACCTAGCTTCCTTTGGCACAGCGGCCAAGCTGTAGATGGACCAAGACCCAGAGAGGTGATGTCTGTGGAGACCCAGGTGGTCCTTGGTGGTCTCTGCAGGCAGATGCTGCAGCTGTTTGTGTGCCCAGCTGCAGCACTGGATCCATTCCTCAATAACGCGTCTCTTTACTCCCACCCCCGCTCCCAGGTTGTTCTCCTCCACTTCCCTGCGGCCCCTCTTCCTGCTCAGCATGTCCCTGCTTGGCTTTCTCTTGCTGGAGCGGTGGAAGCCCCGGTTCCTGTTTGACTTCTCTGGTAAGTGACACATGCGGCTGTAACTGGCAGCCCGGTGCCCGTCGCTGACATTCCCTGTCTATTACTGCCACTGCGGCTCTCCCCTTGCTTTACTGTAGGCTGGGGAGTGGCTGCTGCCCCTTTGCCCCCTGACTTGATCTTCAGGAGAGCCCAGCGGGCTCCTTGGGACACTGGCATGCATGTGGGAGGCAATGAGCAGTGGCTGGGGCAAGCAGAGTCTCTCTGGGTGCTGTTCTAACTGCTGGCCCATGCAAGGGCAGCAGTCCAGAGGAACGGGGCAAACTGGCATGAAGCATTCATACCCAGGGCTCCTCTGCCAGCTCAGTAGCCAACCTCCTAGGAACCCATGCGCCGTGCTGGTGTCATTCAGATAACCCTCCCCCTGCCTCCGAGGCATTCGGCCGCCTCGGGACGGCATAGAACCATGCTTCCTGCGGTCCGTCTTCTCCGCCCTTTGGTGCAGTGGGTGGGGGGAAGATTCTGGACCCGAGGGCACCTCAGCAACATAGCAGGCAAACTCCATGCGTGTGCCTCAGGTCTGGGCTCTGTTCTTGGACAGGCTCTTGGCCTGCAGCCCTGTTGGGAGGAGGTGAAAAGAAACAGCCGCCTCCCACTGCAGCAAGGCAGCAGAGCAAACAATGGGGCACAATCACGTGGATACAGTTGGCTCATTGTACCAGCCTCATTAACCAGCATCTGGCTCCAGCAAGAAAGTGTGACAGGGACCAGCTTATGTAATTTTGCATAGCCTGGTCGATTTATGGCAGGGCCCCTGCCCACACCCAACATGCCACTGTCACGTGGGAGAGCGTTTCACCAGGCTTGGAGAACCTTCCTTCCTAATGGGTGGGCTCCAGGGAGCAGCTCTGGATCATGGCTGTTCCTGTGTGAGGGGTGGGGAGGGGAGTAGTGCCCTGGGGATGACCTTAAAGGAGGTGCTCTTGGGCCACACAGACCGCTGAGATTATGGGGACCGTAAAGGTCCCTACCTCCGTGTTAATCTCTTTTTTCCCAAAGCTGCTTGTTTGTCTCGGGCGCTTTCTGCAGCCGGGCAGCAAAACTCAGCTGGTCCCTTTCACCTCTTGGGCCTGGACGCCAGCAGGATGCTGCCTTCCAGCATGGCAGGGAGAGGCTTCAGGACCTGTTATAGAAGCCCCCTTGAGTCGGGGCTGCGTCAGGCTCCTGAAGTCAGAGGCCTGGTGCCCTTTATGATGTGGCTTTATAAAGGTGGGGAAGGTGAAGCAGCTCTGCTAGAGTGCCCAGATCTAAAGCCGGGATCACACGGCAGGTAGATAACAACGTGGGAATCAGCTTATAGCAAACACAGAGCCCTGAGGGAAGCCGAGGGGCATTAGGGCTCATCCCCCCCGCTCCCCTTCCCCCTCTCCCCTCCCCCCCCGCCCTTCTCTCTCAGTGCAGTGCCTCCACGCACTGTCTCCCTGCTCTCATTGGGGCGGGTCAGAGTGGCTTCCAAGGGCTTCCTGGTTGTCTGTTCAAAAGCAGCCTGGTAGCAGTGTGGTCCAAGCTTTGTCAGCTCTGCCTGGCCAGAACTGTGTTCCCTGTCTTCACTCCACCCCACCCCACCCCTCCTTGCATGAGGTGCCACAGCCATGCGAGTAGCGGGTGCTGCTTGGGCCTGGCATCCTGCTGCAACGTGGGATCACAGCCTTGTGGCTTTGTTCCTAAGCAGTCCCTGCAGAGCCTTTCTGGGCATTCACATAAATGGGTCAGGGCACGAACAGCGTGTGGCAGCTGTGTGCGTGTCCCAGGGGCCGCTCAGAGCCCTGATGTGTTTCCTCCAGAACTGCAGACCTCACAGGAGCCCAGGGCAGTGCAGTCATGTTGGCATGCCACATGCTCTGACCATGTCCTACCCCACCAGATGTATCCCTTTGGCTTCCTAGAGATCCTAGAGGATCCCACCTGAGCTCTGCTATGGGGGTGCCTTTGGCACCGCATAGATCCCTGCCCCACGGTTACCAGGCTCATGTCCAGGAAGGTGTTCTGCGCCTCGGCCCTTCGGTATTCAGCAGCCCCCTCCTGCCACCTCCTGACCCTGGTGGTCTCCATGTATCTTAGCAGGCAATGCCCCCAGGATCTTGGCACCAGAGCTGGCACTTGGCTGCAGGGCTGGGGAGGACAGTAATAAACCTGTCCTGAAACTGCCGAGGAGCCTCCTGCATCCCTCTGGGCTCTGTATGTGAGATGAACGGGGGTTGGCAGGTACCAGAGGCCAGGATACAATCTGTACTCAGCCACTTTGCTGCTCCCTTCCCAAGGTGGGGGCCACAGTTCATGTTATGCCCAGCCCAGGGACCATTAAAACAGCTCCTCCCCATCCTGTCCCTAGCTGGAACCCACGGGTTGTGGGGCCAGACTGCATGGCTTTGGCCACTTTGGGGAGGCCTTTGTGCTGCTCCCTGCACCTCGGTTCATGCCAGCCCCAGAGCTGCATTCAGCCTAGTTCCTGCGGGCCCATGAGTGCACAGGAAGGTCCCTGGCTGGTTCCAGGGAAACTACGGCCAGGTCTGCTCAGCACTTCTTCATTTGACTGCCTAATTTCTTCTGCTTTCCCCCTGCAGCCCAGCCCTTGGAGGAGCCAGGAGGGGACAGGTAAGCTCAGCTGCTGCAGCGCTGCCTGAGGGCGGGTGTGGGGGAGGGAAGCTCCCAGCTGTTGAATCCTTTTCCGTCTCCTCCTGCCCCCTCTCGGACCTTGTCGGTATTGCCCTCGTCATCCCCGAGATGCCTTCCCCTGAGCTGACCCCAAGCGGGGTCTGCAGCAATCCCAGCTTGCTGGCTCAGGGACTGTGCTGAAAGATGCTAGAAAGCTCAGTGCTCTTCACATGGCGCCTCTGGCCCTTGAGCCGCCAGGATTTCTGGCCTAAATAAAGCTCAGCAAAGAGGATCTTGTCCTGGCCTATTTTAGGAATCCCCCCTGAGTGGAGGAAATCCCTCGGATTGACTGGCAGGGCAGCAGTGCCATCTGTAAGGGCCTGCCTGACAGCCAGTACCGAGCTGTTTATCTGTTGGCCCTGGGTTCTGGGGTGCAGCTCACCTGGTACAGGGGGCCAGGGGCTCCTGATGTCCTGTCCCAGCTCTGACGCTGCCTCTCCCTGCGTCTAGGGGCAGACTTCACCCCTCTGCCTGGGTGTCCCAGCCAGTCCAGGGGGAGGGGGGTTGATTGTACAGCAGCAAGGTGCCAAGGTGTACACTGGTTGAGAGCAGCTTGGCAGTACCCTGTCAGATCCCAGGTACCCTCAGATCCCAGTATCCTCAGAGCAGAGGGACCTCATTAGTGTCCTTAAGCCTGGTGCTTAAGGCTCATAAGCGTTCCTGCGTCTGCGGTGCTGCCAGCAAAGGGGGCTGCGTCACAGCTCTGCCCTCTCATACTCATGTCTTTGCCCAGTGAGGGGGCGACAGGGGCCCAGCCCCACCTGCTCAGCGTCCCGGAGCTGTGCCACTGTCTGGCTGAGAGCTGGGTCACCTTCAGGCTGTACCTGCAGGAGCTGCTGCAGTACAAGAGGCAGAATCCGGCCAAGGTAACTCGGGCCCATTCATCTCCTCCCCACAAATGGCTTTGCTGTCCTTGTCAGCTTCCTCCTCAGTGGCCTGGGAGAACAAGGGAGGGCCGTGAGGGCCTGGCATCTGGGAATCCATTGTACAACTTGGTGGGTGGCTATGCCAGGTGCCCATGAGAGGGGAGCTGCGCCCAGGGGTGGGAGCAGGGCAGGCCTTGTCCTCTGAGAAGATAGAGGGTGCGGAGCTGCTTTGCTAGTCCCCCTACCCCAAGACTGGGGCTACTGCAGTGTCTCCAGCGGTGGGCTGGGAGGCAGTGGCCAGTGGACTGTGGCTCTCACCAGCATCCTTCCCATGTGGCAGTTCACAAAGGATCCCAAAGCTTGACAGCAGCCTGCTTGGTGTGTAGGGCCTGGGGACCACTGCCCTCAAACGGTTGACCTTGCAGGATGTGTCTGTGCTGCTCCGAAGAGCTGAGGACGGCCAGGCTGAGCCTTGCACCCCTCCCAGCTCATCTGAGCTGCACCTGCGGCTGGGCAGGTGCTCAGCTGCTAGGAGGAGTCTCAGGTCCCCTGGGCTGGCTGTGCCCGGTCCCCCAGTGTGTCATGGAAGGGCCCAGCCTCTGACAATGCTTCTGCCATTACCGTCCCGCAGCTTCCCTGGGCCATGGCACCAAGTGTCCCAGAAAGCGTCAGCCCAGGCCACAGGCTGTTGCAGGCCTCCCAGGCACTCGCCCTTATGCTGCACCCCAGTGCTGAGAGCTCTCGTCAGGGGCCCAAGTCCAGCTAAGGCCTTTGCGTCGCCTCCTGTGCCTTAACACTGGTGCAGCTGGTGAAGCGCTGCTGAGCAGGCTCCTGGCACCTGCTGTACAGGCACTTTCTGCCCCTTTATCACGGAGAAGTGGAGTGGGCAGTGCTGTGGGGTCACATCCAGGCCAACCCCTGCCTGAGGCAGAACCAGCCCCATCCAAACCACATCAGACAAGCCCTGTGTCTGACCTCTGAGCCACACATCTGTCACCCCTGACACGGCACTGGGCATACCTCTCTTCACCCCTCTCTGTCTATCCCCCAGTTCTGTGCAAGTGTCTGTTCGGGCTGCCTCACCCTGGCTGTGGTCGGGCACTATGTTCCAGGCATCATGATCTCCTACATCATCTGTGAGTAGACGCCATGTAGCCATGACCTGGCTGTGCTGGCAGAGGGCTCGTGACCTTCCCCCATTGGGTGTCCCACGCTAGATAGGTCACTGCGCGGCCCTCTTGCCCCTAGGCCCTCTAGGGTCCATTGCTGCTTGCCTTGGGCTGTTAGCAGTGCCGCTATGTAGCTGGTTGAGGGAGCTGTGGTGAAGCAAAGACCTTCCCCACTCTTCAACAATACTGCTGGATGCCCAGAGGCAAAGAAATGCTGTTGTATTTGGCCTCAGCAGAGCCGAGCCCATGTGTGCTGGCCCTGAGAGGGGAAAGGGTTGAGGAAGGCGGTTGTGTATTCAGTGCTCAGCCTGGCAGAGGCAGTGGGGAGCAAGCTAGCAAAGTGCTATAAGAACCCACAGCTTTTAAGCCTCCCCTGAAGGAGCTGAGCCATGGGAAGAGAGGCAGCTGGCCATGTTGGCAGTCATGCAGACAGCAGGGCAAGGTGGCACCTTGGAGACTGACTCATTCGGAGAGGCAGGAGCTTCCATAGGCAACAGCCAACCTGCGCAGGCACTAAGCACTAGCTTTTAGTTAAGCTCGTGACTCCCTGAATTAATCTCTGAGGTGCTACCTGCCCAGAGGGAAGCATGGAGCTCTTCTCTCCATGCCCCCCAGGACGCCTGGGCTCCAGCTGGCTGCAGTTGGCTGTAAGTTCCAGGCTGCTGCTATTTAAAACCATCTTTAATGCACATTTCGGATGAAGTCAGCATGTAGAGAGCTGTAGCTCCCAGCACTTCCCACAAGCTGGGGCTGAGGCACACTGCCTGAGCCAGGGAGGGCCGAGCCGAAGGCATGGTGCTGGGAGTGCCTTGCCTGGGAAGGCTCTTTAGCCCCGTGTGGGACAGGAGCCAGGCCCCTTAGTAGAGCTGCAGGCGGAAGCTCTGTTCCAGCAGCAGGCTAATGGGCCCGGCTTCTCTTGTGTCTCCAGTGCTCAGCATCCTGCTGTGGCCACTGGTGGTTTACCATGAGCTGATCCAGAGGATGTACACGCGCCTGGAGCCTGTCCTCATGAAGCTGGACTACAGCATGAAGGCTGAGACGCTGCATCACAAGCACGAGAAAAAAAGTGAGGCTCTGGCTTCTCCCCCCACAGGTCAACCAAGGGGAAGGGCAGGGGGGCACATACATACATACAAGAGTGCAGCCCAGCTGTTGTCAGATGGGCTGTGCTCAGGCTGGGAGGTGGCACTGAGGAAATCTCCCCAGCGTCCTTGGGAGACCTAGCGGAGCCTGGCAAGGCTCTAAGGAATGACCAGTAGGGAACAGTCCTGCCCGGGTTGAAGGAAGGGGCAGCAACAGGTGTGATGGAGCCAGGCCACAGGTGTGTAAAGTGGTCCCTCTACTTCTTTCCTTAGGACGGCAGGGCAAGAGCGAGCCGGTGACCGGCGATGACCCGATGGCAGAAACGGAGAGCGAGAGCGAGGCAGAGCTGTCCGGCTTCTCCCCACTGGTAAGTGCAGCAGAGAGGCCAGGCAGGCTGCTGCTCCTGCACCTCCCAGGAGAGCCCAGTGCGGCGGGGCCAGGCTTGTGGTGGCAGCAGCAGAGCCAACGTGCAGCTGCATCTCGGCACTGGCAGACTGGAGTGAAGGCACCAGAGCTCCTCTTGGAGAGGGGCTGTTGTTACTGACTTACCCACTGGTGTTGCATCACAGTTGCCTAGGCATAGCCTGTGTGAGTGCAGGTCCTGGGGGCTGTCATGCAGTGGGTGCAGGGGGGGGGCACTGTCTGGCGCTGCTCTCAGGGCCTGCTCATGGGCTGTGGTCTCTCCCTGCCACCCTCAATGATCAAGAGATGTGCAGTCCTGGGTTATTCCCCCCTGGGTCGCATCACCTTGGCTGCAGCATCTAGCAGATGGAGGCTGGGGTGGGAATGGGAGGCCTTGGCCCCTGTAGTGCTGTAGATGCCCACCCTCTGCTCCCCTCCTTCGCAGGTGGATGTGAAGAAGACGGCACTGGCCCTAGCCATCACAGACTCGGAGCTGTCTGACGAAGAGGCTTCCATTCTGGAGAGCGGGGGATTCTCCGTGTCCCGGGCCACCACCCCACAGCTGACGGACGTGTCTGAAGGTAAGCAGCAGATCCACACCCCCGTTACCCCTCATGCTGTCCCGATTGTCTCCTAGGAGCAAGTCCGTTCCATTCATCCCGTGTCGTCCCCCCCCAGCCTTGCAGCAGGGCAGGGGGGAGCCAGGCTACTTGCAGGTGGAGGAATAGGAGAGCCATGCAGGGCTCTGCCTAGTGCCAGACTTGGTCGAGGGCTGCCTGGCAGGGAGGGGACCCGGCACCACCACTCACCCCGTTGCCTTTCAGACCTGGACCAGCAGAGCCTGCACAGCGAGCCGGAGGAAGCCTTCTCCAAGGACCTGGCGGAGTTCCCCTCAGTGGAAGAGTACCATTCCAGAGACCTGGGTCCGGCGGGTGACGAGGAGGCCTTTGGGGTGCCCCTGGGCCCCGACCTGGCCCATGCTGCCCGCGAGCTGGACTCAGCCGAGAAGGAGGCGGCAGATGCTGACCTGGCACTCCTGCGCCTGGCGTCTCCGCTCCACTTTGTAAATACGCACTTCAACGGGACCGGGCAGGCGGCGCCCAGCAGTGCGGAGCCCCCGCCCACCTCGGCCCCGGGCCTCGGCCTCCACCTCGACGCGCTGAGCCAAGAGATCGTCACCACGGCCATCAGCACAGTGGTGCAGAACACCCTGTCGGCCCTGCTGCGCTCCTCAGAGGCCAGTGAGGGGCCGTCCCTCTCCGAGTTCCTCCCCGCCGAGCCCGAGGAGAGACTGAGTTTCCAGGCGCAGCTGGGCGAGGGTGAGGCGGCGGGGGCCGGCCCGGCGGCATCACCCCAGGACGAGGACGAGGAGGCGGACGACTTTGAGCTGCTGGATCAGAGGGAGCTGGAGCAGATGGATGTGGAGCTGGGCCTTGGAGAGGGGCAGGGAGCCCCAGAGCCTCCTGCCCCGGCTGAGCTGCCAAAGCAGGAGGAAGAGGGGGCGGCAGCAGCTGTGTCCTAGGCCTGCTCTGCCGCCGCCGGACAGGAGGACGGATGGGGCCGTGCGGCGGGTGTCGGTGTCCGTGTTGCCCGGGACGGCCGAGCGTCAGTGTTACTGTGCTGTGTCTGGACTGCCCGCCCCCGCATCTTCCCGGGCCCGAGCTCGGGCTCCTGCCCAGCCCCTCACCCCGCTGGCATGGAGCCGGCGGGGGCCCCTCGCCACGCCGCCTGCGCGCTTCCTCGTCCTGGTGCAGTATTTGGGTCGTCGTCCGTTCGTCGTTGTTTGCACGAGTCCCCGGCTAGGTGTAGCTGCCGCTCGCTCCCACGGCCCCCGACGGGCACACATGGAGGGTTTTAATGGCTCAAAATGTGTACAGAATTTTAACTGTCTGTGGTTTAGCGCGAGGCGGGGGTGGGCACTGGTTTCACGGGGAGGGGAAGGGGCTTGGGGCCGGTGCCACCTGGGCCTTTCCTGGTCAGGGCTTGAGCCCTGCGCGCCGCAGCTGTGGCCGCCTCTGTGCCCAGCGGGGCCCTGCCCTGCCCTGCCCTGCCCTGCCCTGCCCTGCCCTGCTCTGCCCACAGCGCCCCTCTCGCCCGGGCGGTTGCAGCTCTGGGCTGCGGTGGGGGCCGGATTCCCACTTCGCTAATGGAGTAACGTGGCCTTGGGTGCCGTCGGAGCCCTGCACTGCCCCCGGTCCTGCCCTGCTGCCCCGAGTTGCGCTGTGGCCCCGCGTGGGGCAGCTGGGTCCCGCCACCACCTAGCAGCAGCCCTGCCCTGCAAGCGACCCGGCCGCCTCCTCGAAGAGAAGCAGAGGGGCCGTGACGGCGTCGGGCTGCGCAGCGACGGGACCGAGCAGCAGAAAACCGGAGTGGCTCCTGTGCTGCGCCCCTCCCCTCCCCTCCCCTCCCCTCCCACGGGCCGGGAGGCCGCCGAGGCAGGGGCGTGCAGGGCCCAGCCCCGGGGCCGGAGCGCGCGCCGCAGCCACGGGGGCGAGGAACCGGCCGGCGCTAGGACTCGGAGTCCGTCCCAGCCGGCGCGTGACGCCATCGCGCCGCCTGTCGGAAGTGGGCGGGGCGGGTGGCCGGTGGCCGCCATGGAGCTGCCGGACCTGGGCGCGCCCTGCTCGGAGGCGGCCTGCCGGCGCCTGGGTGAGCGGGGGGGCAATGGCGGGGGGGGCAATGGGGGGGCCCGGTCCAGACCCCCGCTGACCCCCCCCGCCCCCCAGACTTCCTGCCGCTCAAGTGCGACGCCTGCGAGCGGATCTTCTGCGCCGACCACGTGTCCTACGCGCGGCACCGCTGCACCTCGGCCTACAAGAAGGTGCGGGGGGGGCATGGGGCCGGGCGGGGGGCGTGGGGGCGGGGCCGGGCGGTGCGGTGACACCCCCGCCCCCCCAGGACGTGCAGGTGCCCGTGTGCCCGCTGTGCAACACGCCCGTGCCCGCGCGGCGCGGCGAGATGCCCGACGCGGCCGTGGGCGCGCACATGGACCGCGACTGCCGCGCAGACCCCGCGCAGCGCCCGCGCAAGGTACGCAGCATCCCCCGCCCCGCCCCGCGCGCAGGGGACACACCCCCGCCACGCCCCGCCCCGCGCAGGGTAGGCTCCGCCCCGCGCAAGGGACGCACGCTCCCCCCTGCCCCACCTGTGCAAAGTAGGGACCAGACCCCCCCCCCCCCCCCCCCCCTCGGGCCCACCAGGGCGGGGCGGGGCGGGCAGGGCCCAGGTGGCGGTCCCGCGCCCACCCCGCGCCGTGCTGCCCCGCCAGATCTTCACCAACAAGTGCGGGCAGGCGGGGTGCCGGCAGCGCGAGATGATGCCGGTGCTGTGCGAGCAGTGCCGCCGCAACTTCTGCCTCAAGCACCGACACCCTCTGGACCACGACTGCGCCGGGGCCGCGCGCGCCCCCGTCTCGCGGGCAGGGTGAGGCTGCGGCCGCGGCCGGGAGCGCGTGGGCCGACACCGCCGTGGGGGCCGGGTGGGGGGCAGGGGCTCACGGTCTGTCCACGCAGGCACGCGGCGCTCGCTCGCGCCCAGGCAGCCGCCGCCTCCTCGAAAGCAGCGGCCGCGTCCATCCGAGGAGCGTCGTCGCGGGCGCCGCCCAGCCCCGCGCCCCCGGCCTCGGGCAGGTAGGGCCCTGCTCCGCGTCCAGGCCGCGGCACTGGGTCCGGCCCGGCCCGGCCCGGCCGGGGGGCGCTGGTGGGGTGGGGGCTCGGTGCCGCCCGGCGCTGACCCCCTTCTCTCGCACAGCGGAGGCAGGACGGCGCCGGCGCCCCGCAGCACTTCGCCCCCGGCCGTGGCGCTGCAGAACGGCCTGGTGAGTGGAGCCCGGAGGCCGGCCCCGCGCTGGGGAAGGGGCAGGGCCGGTAGCACCGGCCCAGGGCTGTCACCCCCTGCCCTACGGCCACGGCCACGTCCCCCTGTCCTTGCAGAGCGAGGAGGAGGCGCTGCAGCGAGCCCTGGCCATGTCCCTGGCGGAGGCAGCCCCCGGCTCAGCGCAGGCCCCCAGGTACGAGGGGGCTGTCCGTCCCCAGGGTGGGCCGGGGCGGGGGGCTCCAGGACGGGTTGCGGGGGAGGGCCCGACGGGAGGACGGAGGCGCAGCTGCTGGCCTCGTCCCCGACCCCGAGAAGGGACCGCCGGCTTCGTGCTGCTCCCCCAGCGCCACGGTGCCGCTTCCCTGCGTCTTTTGGCCCCGGGGCGGCAGCTGCCTCATGTTGCAGCCCGGGTCCCTGGCCAGGCCCGTCCATGCCGCGGTGCTGCAGCCGCCACCCGAGCTCCGTCCTGTCCCCAGCTCCCTTCCCTGGGAGCCTTTGGCTTCCCGCGGCTAATCTGTGCCCGCCGCACCGGCATCGCGGGAGGGTCCCCCAGGCCATTTGCCCCTGCACACCCGCTCTCGGCAGCCGCGCTGGCCTGCGCTCCCCGGGGCTCTGCGGCACGGCAGGCCTCACGTGCGGCCCGGGCTCTCCCCAGCAGCGTGCAGGAGGACGAGGACCTGGCGCTGGCCCAGGCGCTGTCGGCCAGCGAGGAGGAGTACCGGCGGCAGCAGCAGGTGAGCGGAGCTGTCGAGCTTCCCCCGTGCGAGCGCTGCCGGCTTGGGGGTCTCCTGGCCCGCGGTTGGGGCACTGCCTCCTCCTTGCCAGCCCCATCAGGACAGCGGGTGTGGGCCATGCCGCCAGGTTGGGGGCACCAGCACTGACTCCTCCGCGCTATCCCCTTGCAGAGCCAGAGCCGGACCTCGAAGCCGTCCAACTGCAGCATGTCGTAGAGCCGTGGCGGCCGGAGCTGCGGGACCCGAGTCCGAGCGGTGACGGGGGGCTCCCTCCCCCCTTTCAGGGCTATAAACACATGACCAAAGGCTGCCGGTGCCTGGCACCAGGGACGGCGTCGTCACTGCGCCGGCACCCGGGGCTGTGAACACAGACCAGCCCCCTGTAGCCGGTGCCCGGCCTGCCTGGGCTCCACGGGGCTCGTCCACAGTGCAGGGCCTTGTCCAGCCTGACGCGGCCCCGGGGCTTTTGGACTTGCTGAGCTGGGGCCCCGGCCTGCCTCCCAGGGGTGTCCGCCCCCCCAGCAGTGCCTGAGCTGGGGCACGACAGGCCTGTGGCCTCCTCAGACTTGGTGCTTGGACCCGGGGGGGCTCGGGGTTCCCTCCGCTGCTGCCTGAGCTGACGGGGCAGTGCCTTGGTGGTACCGTCCGGGGAGGGGGTGTCCTCTGGCCCCGCGCAGCTCCAGTGCTGCCTCTCCCTGCCCGGCCCTCGTGGGAGCACTGACGAGGCTGCCCGGGGCTCCAGGCAGATCCGGCATGGCCCCAGGGGCCAGCACCACCCCCTCCCAGGCCCAGCTGTTGCCCCTCTGGCTGCCCCCAGCTCCAGCGGGGCTGGTGTTTGCCCCCGGGAGGCGGAGGCGAGCTCGGTGCATGGTGCTGCTTGGAAGGAAATAAAGTGCTAGCACAGGTTTGGGCTCACTGTCGTGGGGGCCGGCTCTGGGGCTGGGGGCCTGGCCCACGGTGCTGCAGCCAGGGTCCAAGGTGGGGCTGACGTGGCTGCCAGCTGGGCCCTGCCAGGGTTCGCATCTGCTGCACGGGGCAAGGGAGGAAGGTGGTGGCTGCAGCTGGGTCCTGCTGCCCAGTCCCGCACCTCCGCTTGGAGGCAGGCAGTGCCCTGAGCCCCCCTGGCTCTGCAGCCTGGTGGCTGCTGGGGGTCCCCAGCCCCAGGGCTGTGCCAGGACTGTCCGCAGCAGCTGGGGCAGCTCCTGCCACGTCTCCCCTCCAAGCCTTGCCTGGGGAAGCTGCCCACCAGGCTGGCGAGCACAAAGCAGGGGCAGACCCAGTGCCTTCCTGCCCCACAGAGATGGGGCAAGGGCGCCTAGGTCCCCCCCATCCAGCCCCTTGCAGGGCAGCCGGGAGCCTCCCCAACCCCACCCAGGGCGCAGGATGGGGACGAGGGGAGTCCCTGCCCACGCGCCCGAGCCGAGACCAAACTCACAGCAAACGGTCGGAGACGACAGGTTCAATCAGACGTGGCAGGTACAGACTGCGCAGCCCCCCGCCGTGCCTGGGCCGGGCGCTGCCCCTACCACGGGCTGGCAGGAGCCCTGAGCGGCACCGCACCCCTCCCCAGCCCAGCCCAGCCCAGGACACTTCCCAGGCGGCCGCGGGGACGCGCCGGCCCCTGTGCGACGTGCAAGCAGCCCCCGCGGGCGCCGCGCTGTCAGGGCGGCGCTGGGTCCTTCTCGGTGCCGCAGTCCTTGCTCTCAGCGTCGGTGTCGGCACCAGCCTGCTGCTGCAGCCACATCCCGGCGTACATGCCGCCGCGGCGCACCAGGTCCTCATGCCTGTGGGGACGCGCAGCGTGAGGCTCCTGGCAGAGCTGGGGGGTGGCGGGAAGCAGCAACGCGGGCGGGGGGGCCTCACCTGCCTCGCTCCACGACGCGCCCGTCCTTGAGCACCAGGATCTGGTCCGCGCCCACCACAGTGGAGAGTCTGAGGGGCCAGGAGAGACCTTGGACTAAGGGCCCAGCGCCCGGCCCTGCTCCGAGCACCCCGCTGTGCCTGTGACACTGCATGGGAAGACTGCAGCAGTCTCTCCTCGGACCCCCCAGCCCTGGCACCTCCCCTACGGCTGCCCTGCTCGGGAAGTGCAGACGTGTCTCCCCACAAGCACCGGGGTGGGCTGGGGGAGCACCCCTATTTTCCCAGCCAGATGCCAACAGGGACCTGAGCCCGCGTCTCAGCCTCCCGCGGGTGCTGCACCCCAGTCCTGGGAGGGGCCGCGCTGGGCTCCCCCGCCAGGCTGGAACAGGGTAGCCCCTCTAGCCCCAGCCCACCCCCACGCCCCGACCACGCACCTGTGGGCCACCACGATGGTGGTGCGGTTGGCGCAGACCTGGGCCAGCGACGCCTGGATGTTGCGCTCCGTCTCCGTGTCCAGCGCCGACGTCGCCTGGAGCCGCAGGGACACACGTGGGGGCCACGCAGCCACGTGGCACCGAGCCGCAGAGCAGGCACGGCCGGCACAGAGGCCACGGCTTGACAGGAAGGGGACGAGTCGCCCTTACCTCATCCAGCAGGATGATGCCGGGGTCCTTGAGGAGGGTGCGGGCAATGGCCACGCGCTGCTTCTCGCCTCCGCTCAGCTTCAGGCCGCGCTCGCCCACCTGCGTGTCGTAGCCTGCGGGCACAGCCAGGCATCACCGTGCCCGGGTGGGCTTGTGGGCAAGGGAGGTGGCTCCCAGCTGCATCCCCCCAACACCCTTGGGGCCCCATCCCAGCATCCCCCCCACAGCCCTGCGCAGCCCCCGGGTGCCCGCCCCGCGCCCGTGGGCGTCCGGCCTCACCGTCGGGGAAGGAGAGGATGCGGTCGTGGATGTCGGCGGCGCGGGCGGCTGCCTGCACGTCCTGGTCGGTGGCGCCGACGCGGCCGTAGCGGATGTTGTTGGCGATGGAGTCGTTGAAGAGCACCGTGTCCTGCGGCACCACGCCCACGTGGGCGCGCAGCGAGGCCTGGCGCACCTGCCCGCAGCCGGCCGTCAGCCGCGCCTGTGCCCAGGCACCTCCAGCCCCCGTGCGCCCCGGGGACTCCCCGCCCCGGCTGGACAGCTGGGGCTGGGGCTGGGGCTGGCGCAGACGGGGCGGTGGAGGGACGGAGGGAGGGAGACCCGCTCGGGAGAACCCGGGACGGCCGTGGCGGCGCTGACCTTGGCGATGTCCTGGCCGTCGATGCGGACGCAGCCGCTGCCCACGTCGTAGAAGCGGAAGAGCAAGCGCAGGACGGTCGTCTTCCCCGAGCCCGACGGGCCCACCTGGCGCGCGGACACGGGAGAGCCGGGCAGGGCCGGGGTCACGGCTGGCCAGGGACACTGCCCTTGCCCCCGCAGGCATGGCCAAACCATGGGCCCTGCCCCAGCCGCTGTGGGGGGCCAACTGACCCTGCCCCCCAGCCTGGGGATCCCACCCCTGCTGCCCCGGGCACCGTGGGCTGTGGCTCAGCAGGGGCAAGACCTGTGTCCGGGGCCCCCCCACGGCCTGGACCGGTGCCGGCAGCCCCCACCCGCAGCCAGGCCCCCCCGGGCCGCGCTCACCAGCGCCAGGGTCTGTCCAGGCATCACCGAGAAGGACACGTCCTGCAGGATTTCCTTCCTGGGGGTGGGTGGGGGGTCAGTCCCAGCCCTGGGGGCAGCTGGCAGGGCCCGGGCCCGCACCTGCCCGCCCCCGCGCCCGCCCGCGCCCCCTCACCCGTCCACATAGCTGAAGTGCACGTTCTCAAACTCGACGCGGCCGGCCTGGAAGCGCAGGTCCCCGGCGTTCACCGCGTCCTTCACCTGCCGGGCGGCGATGCTGGCTCAGAGGCCGGCACGGCCGCCCCGGGCCTCCCTCTCCCCGGACGGCCGGAGCGCCACGCCCCACAGACCGGCCACGCGGGGCAGAGGGAGCCGTGGCGGGGGGGGGGCCTTGCCCATCTCTCGGGGGAAGGGAGCTGCTGGTCCTGGGGGGCAGCGCAGGGGGCGGGGCAACAGGGATGGGGTGGGGCTAGGGACTGGGGGTGGGGCTTCAGGAACCTGGGGGAGAATACTGTTGGGGGCGGGACTAGGAAGTGGGGTGGGGCAATAGGAATGTGGGTGAGGCAATAGCGCTGGGTGGGGCTAAGGATTGGGGCGGGGCCTTAGGAACCTGGGGGGGCAACAGGGTTGGGGGAGGGGCAATAGGGCTGGGTGGGGCTAGGGATCGGGGTGAGGCTTTAAGGTTAGAGATGGGACTAGGGATTGAAGTGGGGTCTTAGAAACCTGGGGGGCAATAGGGCTGGAAGTAGGAATGGGGGTGGGGCAAGAGGGCTGGGGCAGGGCTAGGGATGGGGGCGGAGCATGGTGGGCACCCACCTCCTGCTCCTCGTTGAGGAGGTCGAACATGTTCTCCATGTCGATGAAGGAGCTCTGGATCATCCTGTGCGGGCAGAGGCAGGTGCTCATGGGGGACCCGCAGGGCCGGGGGTCCCGCACCCGGGACCGAGCAAGGGCCCGGCCCAGCGCAGCCGGGCGGCTCCAAGGCCAGGCAGTCCGTGCCCGGCCAGCGCTGCCCCCTCACCTGTAGTAGGTGCCGAACCAGTTGAGCGGCGTGTAGAGCTGGATGATGTAGGTGCCGAACAGCACGAAGTCACCCACCTGCGAGAGACGGGGTCAGAGGCGGGCCGGGGTAGGGCCAGGGGTCGGGGAGCAGGGGCCGGGCCGGGCCGGGCCGGGGCGCACCTGGAGCTTGCCCTCGGTGACGAAGTAGGCGCAGAGCAGGGACCCGGCCAGCAGCCCCAGGCCGATGACCAGGTTCTGGGTCTGGTTGAGCAGGGCCAGCGACGCGTTCACCTTCCACTCCGAGCTCTGGGCCGGGGGAGAAGGGACGTCTCCGTGAGAGGCGGCCCCCCCACCAGCTCCGGGCCCCCCCCAGGGGAAGGGGCCTGCGGACCCCATGCAGGCCAGCCCCGAGCCCCGGGAAGCGGCAGGGCGGGGGGCACCAGCCCCGTGGGGACAAGGCTCCAGCCCTGGCCCCTGCAGGGAGGTGAAGGCTGCTATCAAATCCCCCTCGGTCTTCCCTTCTGCAGACTCAATCAGCCCAGTCCCCCAGCCTCTCCGCACCAGTCCTGTCCCCCAGCCCCACAACCACTTCCATCGCCCTCCTCTGCACTCCCTCTCCAACTTGTCCACGTCCTTTCTGCAGCGGGGGCCACAGCTGGACGCAGCACTCCAGATGTGGCCTCCCCACGCCAAATAGAGGGGAAGGATCACCTCCCTCCATCTGCTGGCACCGCTCCTCCCAATGCAGCCCGGGATGCCGTTACCCTTCTGGGCAGCAACAAACCATTGCGTAACCCATCCCAAACCGTCCCCCGTCCCAGTGGCACGAAGCCCGTCGTCCCTCCAGCCCCCGCAGCCAGCGCAGATGACGCCGCACCGTGGCGCCGCAGGGCCCGGCCGAGCAGGGGGACCAGAGCTCGTCCCTGCGCGCGGGGGCATCACCGATACTCGGCCGTGTCCCAGACGGGGGTCACAGCCCTCGACCCAGCTCCCACTGCTCCCCGCAGGGCGGCCGGGGGCCACGGCTCATGGGTCGCGTGCGTGTCTCGGGTCGGCGGCCAAGGGCCCCGCCAAGGGAAGGGGCCCGTCCCTGAGCGCCGCGGCCCTGGCCCTCGTGCCGCATCACCTGGTACTTTAGGATGGCGGCGTTGAACCGGTCGACCTCGTAGCTCTCGGCGTTGTAGTACTTCACCTGCGAGACACGCCGCGGTCAGCTCCACGGCCCGGCCCCGCGCGGCCCCCGCACCACGCCAGGCCCCCCAGCGCCGTTACCGTCTCGAAGTTGAGCAGCGAGTCCACGGCGCGGGACTTGGCCTCGTTGTCCCGCGTGTTCATGTCCCGCCGGAAACGCGTCCTCCACTCGGTCAGCAGGATGGTCAGCGCTGCGGGGACGGTGCGTGTCACCCGGGCCCCCCAGGTCCCCCCGCCCCCCCCGGCGCCGGCACTCACTGAGGTAGAGGCTCATGCAGAGGAAGACGATGAGGCCGAACCAGGCGTTGAAGGCCGAGGTGAAGTAGACGATGCCGATGACGATGTCGGCCACGGTGGGCGCGATGCTGAACACCACGTAGCTGCACCAGGGTGGGGGCGGAGGTGTTGGCCTGGGGGCTCCTCCCCTCCCCCAGGGCACGGCAGGGAGCCAGGACCCCGGGGAGGCTGGGGGGGGCGGGGGCCCCCACACTGCCACCATTTGATGCCACACCCCCAGGTGGCCCCACCCCCTAGTACCAGAGGCCACATCCCAAACTGGCCCCGCCCACCTGAGCAGGCTGTTGGCGCTGGCGGTGCCGCGGTCGACGCTGCGCAGGACCTCGCCGGTGCGGCGCCCCAGGTGCCAGCGCAGCGCCAGCCCGTGCAGGTGGGCGAAGAGCCGCAGCTGCACGCGGCGCGTGGTGAACTGCTGCACCCGCACCCACAGGAACGACCGCAGGTTGCTCACGAAGCCCGTGGAGCCTGCGGGCGTGGGGGCGTCAGCGCGGCCCCGGCCAGACCCCCGCCCCCCTTGCCAACCCCTGCCCCCGACTCACCGGCGCCACCGCCCTGCAGGAACTTGAGGGCCACGTAGGTGCAGACGGTCCAGGCCAGCACGTGCCACGGGGCCGCCGCGGTCAGCTCGTTCACTACGGAGACCGGGGGCGGGGGGGTGGTCAGGGCTGGCACCGCCAGGCGGCCCTGGGGAGCGGTCCGGCACAGCACGGCCAGCGCCCCCCGCGCCCCCCCGGCGCCGCTCACCCACGTTGCGGTAGCAGAGCGGCACGAAGAGGTTGACGACGCGCTCCAGCCCCAGCAGCAGCAGGCAGAGCAGCGCCAGGCCCTGCAGGCGCCGGCTGCCGCGCGGCCACACCAGGGGCAGCAGCAGCCCCAGCTTGTGCCGCAGCCCCTGCCACGTGGAGCGGCCCCGGCCCCGGGCCCCGGGCCCCAGCAGCGGCTGCGGGGAGAAGGGGGCGGCGGGGTCAGCGGGTCCCGCCTGCCCCAGAGCGGGGTCGGGGGCCGGGGGCGCCGCGGGGAGGGGGCAGCACCTGGGTGGGCTCCGCATCCGCCTCGTCCTGGTTGATCAGCAGCTGGCGCGGCTTCGGCGGCAGCCCCGGCGCCTTCAGGCCCAGCACGAAGAGGGCGAAGGAGGCCACGTAGCGCAGCGCCCACAGGCCCAGCTGCACCTGCAGGGCCCGGCGTCAGCCCGCACGACCCCCCCACCCCACCCCGCTCGCCCAGAGCCCCCGCCCCCAGCCCTGGCCCAGCTGCCCCTCAACCCACTGCCCCCCCGACCCTCCCAGTGCCCCCACTGCTTCCTGCCCCCCCAGGCCAGGACCTTTGTGGGGGGCAGAGAGGGGAAGAGCCCTCAGGCTGGGGGAATTGGGGGGGGGGGGGGGTCACAGCACTGCCCTGCCTGCAGTGTCCTGTCTGGGGCTGCCTCCCCCCCACAGGGTGTGAAGGGGTGGGGGGGACAGCCCCCCCCAGGGCCAGGCTGGGGCTACCGGTGCTCATGCTGGGGGGGCAGGCAGGGGGGGCTGCTCCAGGGCTGTGGGGGCGGGCTCTTGCTGGATGGCTCTGCCCCCCCCCCATGACTCAGCAAAATGGAGGAAGCCCAGGCTGGGCCCTGCAGCTGACTCGGCACAAACCCAGGGTGCCGCCCCCCCCCCCCCCCGCACCGTCCCCCACCTCCAGCATTGCGCAGACCCCTCCCCCCCGCCGGCTGCACAGCCCCTCCCCCACCCACACAGCACCACTGCACTGACCCCTCCCCCGCACTGCAACACTGCACAGGCCCTCCCCCACCATCACTGCAGGCCCCCTGTGCTACCCCTCCCCCAACAGCCCCCTGGGCTCCGTCCTGCCAGTGACCCCTGACCCACCCATGACCCCTGACCCCCACGTTGCCTGTGACCCCCGCCCCCCGGTGACCCCTGCCCGCGACCCACCTTCTGGCGCTCGTCGCGCAGCCCCCACCACCAGCGCGGGCTGCGCCAGGACACGAGCGCCAGGTTCTCCGCGGCGAAGGCGAGGGCCCAGAAGAGCAGCAGCGCGGCGCCGTGCCCCCCCGCCGGCGCCCGGGCGCGCTCCAGCAGCAGCAGCGCGGCGGCCGCGGCCCAGCCGGCGGCGGAGAGCGCGGCGTGCAGCACGGCGTAGCCGTAGACCCGCGCGGCGCCCGCCACGTCCCAGAGCAGCGCGCCCAGGGGCAGCGCCGCCAGCAGCAGGGACAGCAGCAGCTGCGCGCGGTAGAGGCGGGAGCGCGGCGCGTGGCGCGGGCCGGGCGGGCGAGCGTGGCGCGCGGCCTGCAGGGCGCCCAGGGGCAGGCACAGGCCCAGCGGTGCCGCCGGCACCAGCGTGAAGTAGAAGCAGGGCGCGAAGCCGCCTTGGGCCCAGGCCTGCGCCAGCGACGCGTCGTCCTCGCAGTAGCCGCCCAGCGCCATCGTCCTGCGGGAGGGGCGCGCGGCGCCGTGAGCACGCCCGGGGTGGACGAGACCCCGCACGGGCGTGAGGACGCGGGCGCCGGTGCGTGCAAACGCAGGCTGGGCTCACGCACTTGTCTGAGACTGTGAGCACGTGTGCAAATGCACACGGGTCTGAGCGTACATGTGCATAGGTGTGAGCACAGGGCCGCTGGTGTGTGCAAATGTGGACTGGGCACACGGGCTCCCACGTGGTGGGTGAGAGCATGCGTGCAAACGCGTGCTGGTCTGGGTATACGCTTGCAAGGGTGTGAGCATGGGGGCACTGGTGTGTGCAAATGCAGGCCGGGCCCACACACTCGCAGGTGGATGTGAGCGTGTGCGCGAGTGCACGCTGCTCTGGGCACGCACACAGGTGCGAGAGCACGGGCGCGGGGCGTGCAAAGGGCTGCGAGGTGTGAGCCGGCCCTTCCCCCACGTGCAAAGGTGGCCGGCGTGTGCGTGTGCGGGGCGGGCAGGCGTGCACACACAGCCGGGCCCGGCGGGGCACACGCACGGCGTGGGGGGGGGTAACACGCGAGCACCAGCACACGCACCCCCAGCCCGGCCCGGCCCGGCCCGGCCCGGGCACACGCGCACGCACGTACGCACGGGCACACACACGCGTGCGGCCGCCCCCGGGGTCCGCGGAGCCCCCGCGCGTGCCCGCGATCGCCCCCCGCCCCGCGCGCTCACCTGCCGCCCGGCCCGGCCGCAGCGCCCGCCCCGCCCCGCCCCGCCCCGCGCGCCCGCCGGGTCCTAGCGCCGCCGCATCCCGGCTCCCGCCCCCACGCGTGGTCCTGCGCGAGGATCGGGCCCAAACCCACCCCCCTGCCCGTGGCCCGACTGACCTGTGACCCTACCGCCCCGTGACCACACTGCTCTGTGCCCGCGCTGTGCCCCCCGGGGGGGGGTGCCTAGCTGAGCCCTCGGGGCACCGGGGGGCTCCCACGGGGAGGGGAGGGGGCAGCACTGGGCCACCCGTGGCTCGCGCCCCCAAGCCGGGCTCATCCCCACCCGGTCTCCGCGGGGCCGAGGCTCCGGCCTGGCCTCCCCCCGGCGCGGTCAGGGCGGCTGGCCACGAAGCGCCACGCCGAGGCTGGGCCCACAGCCACGTGGAGCCCCCCCCCGGCCGCACGGAGCAGGGCTGGCCCCCGCGCACGCCGCAACAGGCCCCCAGAGACAGGCAGAGGCGGCGAGAGCGATGTACCCCTTTATTGACGGCTGCGCGGCTGTACAGAGACGGGCGCGGACCCGCTCCCGCACCCGGGGCAGCTGGCCATGCACACGGCACACAGACGACAAGCACACGCGTGGCGGCCCCCGGCCCCCCCCCATGGGCAGGCCACGCCCTGGGTCTGCCCTGAACCCCCCCCCCAGCTGCCCCCAGCCCAGGAGGTGCCCAGGGGGCGCGGGGGGCCACGAAGCCCAGCCCAGGGCAGAGCCAGGACAGAAGCCAGGCGTCCCGACGCCCCAGGTTCAGTCCCGGCCCCAGCCCCAACCCGAGGCAGCGGTCACCCCAGGACTGCCCGGGGAGCTGCCGGGCTACGGCTCCCAGCCCGCAGCGCGCCCAGGCAGGCCCTTGCCAGAGGCCTGTCCCCGAGACCCCCCCAGCAAGGGGCCAGGCACAGGCCTGTGCCCCCGTTTGCTGGTGGGGCCGGGGCAGGGCACAGCTGGGCTGTGGGGGGGGGGGGGGGGGGGGAATCACAGCAGCACCGGGCACCCTGCAGCGGTGCTGCTCCCGCCCCAGTGGCCGGGGAAGGGGGAAGGGGCAGGGGAAACCGAGGCACAGTCAGTAAGTCAGGCCAGGACACGGGGGTCCTGCAGGATCCCCTCAGCCCCCATCTGGTGCTTGTGGGGGGTCAGGTCCCCCTCCACCCTCCACAAGGGGCCCAGCTGCCCCAGGGGCTGTTGCCTTGGAGACCGACAGCTCCTGCCACCACCCCCAGCATCATGTGCAGCCTGGGATGCTGTCTCCATAGCAGCCACTGCAATGGCTCCTGGGGAGAGGTGCCAGGCCCTGCCCCAGCAAGGGACCCTCAGCCTCTGCCGGGGCAGGAACAGCCCGGACCCAAGTGAGGGGAGGGGAGGGGAGCGATGCGGTGCTGGGAGCTGGGGGGCAGGGGAGAGGGACTGGATGCATGCATGGGGCCCTGGGGCATCTGTTGGGGGGGCAGCAGGCAGTGGGTCTGAGAGCAGAAGCAGCCTGGAGGGGGGTCTTTGGCAATGCAGTGGGCCGGGTTGGGAGCAGGGAAGGGTCCAGCCCAGGCAGGGGATGCTGCTGCCAACTGGGGGTGGGCGCTGCCGGCCCAGGGCCCCTCACCGTGCAGGGGCGGACGATGCTCTTGGCCCGCTCCCCTCTTGGAAGGGCATGGAGGGGGGCGCGGAGCCAGGCAGGAGCAGTCCAGCAGCCTCGGGGCTTTGGCATGCGCGGGCGGGGGGATAAGGTGCGGGGCCACGGGTGGACAGTGCCCTGCTCGCACCCGGGCTCCGGCACTGGACGAGCTTTGCTGCGGGGGCAGGCGGGCTGCTCCCACGGCCACGGGCTCCAGCTTGATCCTCCACAAGGTCATGGGCGCTGCAACCGCGGTACAGAAATAGCCAGTGCAGGCGCCATCCTGCCCCCTCCCCCGCCGGGGGCCGTGGCACTGGTGGCCTCAGGCCAGGCAGCAGGACAGCTGGAACTGCCCCCCCCGGCAAGTGGAGCCGTCCAACCCCTCCAGCGCCAGGCCCAGGGCATTGGCTGCTGGCAGGGTCCGTGCAGTCGGCGCAGGTCTTGGACGGTCTCTCCGACACGGACGACACAAAGGCGGACACGGCACACGTATGTACTCACACACGCATTCACCCTACACGAGTCAGTGGCGCCAGCTCGACGCGCGTCTGTACAGGAGGCGCCGGAGCAGCGGCCCCGTCCCCGTGGCGGTGACATGGGCACAGAGGAGCCCTGGCTGACCTGCGCCCTGCGGGATGGGAGACGGGGCCCGGGCGGTCCCACGCCCACAGTCCGGCGGCTCCCAGTCCACAAACCCTCAGGATGGGATCCTCAGCCCCCAGAGCTACACCTGGTGGGAAGAGACATAGGCGATCGTGACCCCCCCAGCTGCACTGCCAGGGGTCGCGCCCCTCCAGGCGCCAGGCTGGCTGTGCTCATGCCAGTGGGTTCGTACCTTGTGCACCTGCGGTGGGAGCTCGTCCTCCGAGCTCTCCTCGGGCACCGGCTCGGGGTGGCGCGCAGGCTGCCCGTCCTCAGCCCAGCCACCAAGCGGCAGGCGGGAGAAGTGCGATGGGGCTCTGTGCACCGTGCCCGGGTCTGCGGGGAGAGGAGCCATCAGGGGGTCTGCCACGGGGCAGCAGGCCTGCAAACCGTAGCCCCCATCCCCAGTGACCCCCCACCTGCTCCTGTCACTGCAGCTAGGCTGTGGGCACACTGCCACCCTGCACACTGCCACAGGAGTCATGGCTCCTGGGGACGGGCTAGGAGGCCGCACCTGTGATGCCCCCGTAGCGGCGCTGGAAGCCCATCTGCAGCGTAGTGGCCTCCTCGGTGGGCGGGCGCGGTGAGGAGAAGGGGTAGCTGGCGGAGCGTGGGATGGTGCCACCAGGGCCCCGCTGTGCGTCTGCCTCCTCCTGGGCGCTCTCCCCGCTCTCGTCACTCTCCCGCCGGTGCCACACGTGCCGCTCAGGCTCCAGCTGCGCGTGCTGCTTGTGGAGCTGCAGGGCGGCAGGACGGTGCATCAGGCCCGGGACTCCCTGCTCGCCCACAGGGCTCAGGCCCCTGCCCTGGCCCCCAGCTCACCTCGTGCATGTAGAGTGCATGGAGGCTCATCTCAGTGGAGGCATACTCCGACAGGATCATGCTCTGCAGCTGCCCCTCCCAGGCACTGCTCCCCGAGCTCACCGTCCGGGCGTCCGCACTGCAGCCGGGCCAAGAGCAGAGGTGACGCCCTGGTCCCCAGAACCCCCCGTGCTCCTGCTGGCCCCAGGGGCCTGCACGGTGCCACCCCTGGCACCTGGAGAGCCCCCAAGCAGCCTCCAGGCCAGGGCCACATGTGCCAGCCCATCTGACTCCATGGGCACACCCCCATCCACCTCTGCCCGATGGCAGCACCAGAGCCTGGCACTGCATCACCCCCCCCCAACCCCCCCGGTGCCCAAGGCCACTGCCCTTACCCTGAAGCCGTCATGGTGCTGCCGGCCCGGGGCTGGAGCCCGTCTGCATGGGCCCCCACTGCCTGGAAGGTGCCGTGGGGCTGCTGGGTGGACTGCAGCGGGGAAAAGGTGCGCGGGGCAGAGGTGACCTCGGAGCGGTGGTGAGAGGCCGGTGCCTCGCGGCCCGCATGGAAGCCCAGTACCGAGGAGCCCGCAATGACGTTGGCGATCAGGCTGTGAGGCTGTGGCAGGCAGAGGGAGAGGGGGTCATGGCCTGGGGCAGAGGGAAACTACCTGTGGCACTGCAGCAGAGCACCAGAGCCCTGCCCTCCCCCTGCCCGGTCTCACTCAGAGGCCCCTGGGTGCCATCCCCACGACTGCCCGGCCAGTCCTAGCCCCCTACTCCAGCCCCTCCATAACCCCAGCCCCGGTCTAAGCCGAGCTGAGCTCAGGCCCAGGCTGCCTTGAGTGCTGAGCTGGCCTCGTGCACCCTACACAGCTCAGGTTTCCCCATTTTCTGTTGCCCATAGGGGCAGCCAGCGCCCAGGCACAGCTGGAGCCCCGTCCCCCGCCATCGCAGGCACCTCGGACTCGGACTGCAGGGACTGGATGGAGGTGAAGAGGGCGTTGTCAGGCAGCCCAGCCTGTTGCGCCAGCACCACGCTGCTTTCCCGGTGCACCCGCTCCTTGAGGAAGCCGATGAAGGCCGTGCTCTCGCGGGGTGGCTGCCAGCGCGGATTGGTGATGGCAAAGTGCATGAGCGACAGCTCTGTTTTCCCATCCTCCGCCTGCTGATAGATGGAGGCCTCCGTCTTCCCCGCCGACATCCACTGCAGAGCAATGGGAGGATGAGGGCTCTGCCCTGCCCCTGCCCCTGCCCCTGCCCTCGCTGAGGGACACAGCACCCATGCCAACATGCTGCGCCCGGGAAACATCCCCGAGGGGCTGCCCACTCTGAGTGGCATGCTGGATCCCCTCCTACGCCCTGCCCCTCTCCCCGACAAGGTGACTGGGGCTCTAGGATGCTGGCAGCAAAGGCAGCACTCCCGGGCATTCGAGGACAAAGTTCATTAATGTAATGAGTTAATTGCAATGTTGATAGCTTGGTTCTTAGCTAAACAGCTGCGCTGAGCGGTTTGCATGACTGGTTTACAGGCCAGCGGAAGACATGGCTGGGTGGCACCTTAGAGACTGACTGCCCGTAGGCCCAGTCGGTCTGGAAGGTGCTGTGCTGCCCTGCCCTGCCCTGCCCTACCCAGTCCAAGCGGCTGGTCGGACTGGCTCCTAGCCCAGCACCACCCATCCCCCACCTCCGTTCTCTGCATGTTAATTAAGACACCCAGATTACAGCTCCTGGCATGCACTGCGAGTAGCTTGATTGCAGTGTATGCTGGGATGGCTGCCCTCCATAGCCTGTCTGAGGACTTCCGGCTGCTTTCAGGCCCTGCACCAAACCCCTGCGGGGCGAGGGAAGGGGCAACATGCTGGCCATACCGCGGGGTGTCCGTGCTGGCGTACGTCCATCTGGGCGAAGGAGCAGGTGTCGCCCACTCCCACCACCTCCACCGTGAAGTTGCGGAAGAAGTCGATGATCTCCAGGGACTTGGGGCGCAGGCAGAAGATGAGGATCAGCGGCGTCACGATCGGGCTCAGCAGCTCCTCCAGGATAAAGACCTGGGTGGGGGACACAGGCTCAGGGCTACGGCCACAGGCAGCCAATACGGTCAAAGATGAAGTCTCCACCGAAGAGACCCTGCCCCTCCGGAGTCATCGCACTGCGGCTCCAGCGTCACCTCAGAGGGAATCTCAGAGCCGGAGGTCTGGCAGGGGCCACATCCAGCCCAAGGCAGGATCTGTCCCCATCCAAGCCCCCCAGATGAACCCCGTGTGCAACCTTGGAGCTGCACAACACCGTTGCCCCCGCCAGTCCCGGGCATTGCCCCTGCCCCCCAGATACAGGGGGGCCACAGCCGCCAACGTCCTGCTGCTGCGCGGGGGGGGCGAGGGCCAGCACAACTCTGCCTGGGACACCCCCCACCCCCCGCAGACCACAGACAGACATCGCTGCGCCTCGACCCTCCTGCCCAGCGCCCGTCCAGCCTCTCCTTGGAACCCCCTTGCTGCAGTGTCCCCTGACCCTGGGGTCTCCCCGCGGCCGCCCTGCTCGGGCAGCAAGGCATTTCCCAAGATCCAAAGTGAACTTACTGCAAGTCCTGTGCTCCTCCCCTGACCCCATCCCCCACCCCAACCCTTCCTCTGGGGACAGCCCCAGCCCCCAAGGACGCCTGGCCTTGGGGATCGAGACACTTTGCCCCCCAGCTCTGGCCCCTGCCCCTCCCCATCCCCACCCCCAGCTCACCGCCTTGTACTGGAAGAGCTGCGCGAACTCGTCGCGGGTCTCATAGCGATGCGCGTTGCCCTGCCAGTGGTCGGGCATGTAGTGGATGTGTGCGAGGATGACCCGCAGCAGCTGCTGTGGGCAGAACACCAGGTGCTGGTCAGGGATGAAGGACCTGCAGGGCCGGGACACAGGACACTGGCCTCAGGGACCTGCTGGGTGAGCTCCCCGTCCCCTGCCCCGGAGGCTCCCACCAGGCTCAGCCAGCAACCCACCCCGTCCCACAGATCCTAGCACATGCCCGTGCCAGTGCCTCAGCCTCCCAGCACCGTGCCAAGGGCGCTGCACCCACATGCAGAGCAGGCCCAGAGCTGCCAGGCACCAATGGACAAGGATCCTGATTTTGTAGCAGTGAGGCCCATTGGCCAGCCCTGGAGACCGTGCCAGGGTGCCCAGCAGCTGCACCCCCGTTGCAGTCCCAAAGCCCACACCCGCCCGGCCCCTCACCGGCAGATGGTGACGCCAACACCCAGCAGCGTGACAGTAGTGAGCACGTGTTCCACGGCCAGCACGTCCTCATCATAGATGGTGAGGGCAATAAGCACGGCCAGGATGGAGCCGGCGAAGAAGGCCACGTTCTTGGCCACGATGGTGAGCAGGGGCGAGATGAAGCAGTTCATGTACTTGGAGGCTGCCTTGTAGCCCTTGCTGAGGCGCGAGTGGAGCTCGTGGTCCAGCTCGTTGAAGTGGCGCAGGTAGCAGCGGCCATAAAGCGACCAGCAGCGGGCGCCCAGGCTGCCCGGCTCCCGCTTGAGGATCTCGGTGTAGCTGAAGAAGGCGTAGAGGATCTGCCAGATGAGGATAAGGGGGCAGAGCAGGAAGTTGGCGATGCCGATCCAGAGGATGCGGGTGCTGAGCTTATCAGCCAGCTCCAGGCGGTGCCCAGCTCGCTTGTACTCGGCCTTCAGGCTCCACTCGTTCTCGAAGAGCGAGCCAGGCCCCCAGAAGAAGATGAGCTCGAAGTTGTACTTGAGGCCGCGCGTGTAGAAGACAGTGTCGCCCAGCAGCGGCAAGCGGAAGCGCACGGGCAGCAGCGACTTGTTCACCATGGCCACCATGTAGTTCTTGAAGCGCAAGATGCGGTGGTAGACGTCCAGCTCCGTCAGCTCCTTCTTGTGGATGCAGATCTGGTGCTCCTTCTGGATCTGCACGATGCGCGCCTGCACCTCCTGCCACGTGAAGTAGGGCAGTGTGGCCTGTTGGGGAGTGAGGCATCAGTGTCTGCAGGCCCAGGGGAACGGGCTCCCTGCCCTGGCCAAGAGCTCCCCCAACCACTGGGCTGGGCACCGACACCCCTGCAGCAGATGAGGCCGGAGGCTCGTTCCCACTCTGCAACCCACGCTGGGCTGACAGGAGAGACATCCTTGGGTGCCGCGTGCGTGAGCACCGCACCCGTGGGCACATGGCAGCTCTGAGACCTCGGCTGCCTGGGGGCACAAGGAAGGCCCTGGCAGTCCCCAGCCTGAGGTCCAGGTCTCCCACCTCGAGGGGCCACGACTGGCAGAGAGTAGCAGGGAGAGGACAGGGCTTGTTCGGTGCCCCCGGAGCCCAGGGCAGAGCTGGGAGCAGGACCCGGCCTCCCCCGTCCCCAGCGGACACGGGCCACCCCCTAAAGTGGTTGCAAAGCTCTTGACGCTCGTCAGAACAACAAGGTCATCCCAGGCAGAACCCAGCTGTGCCCTTCAGGCGCTGCCTTGATCCTAGGAGCGATTTGGGGAGTGGAGGCAGAGCAAGCTTCGACCCCAGGCTGCGTCAGATGCCACGTGCCCATGGCCAGCTCAGCTGCTTCTATGAGGAAATTGGGATAGTCACGCTGTCCTCCGCCCAGGGATGGCATGAGGATAAGCTCGTTAATGCTAACGAGGCTGTGACCCACCAGGGAAAAGCCGGTCCCTAATTAAACGCTGGCAGGGCGGGGAGCAGATAGCTGCAGGCGGCGGGGGATGGTGTGGGCAGGGGCACTTGGAGCCTTCGCACAGGCCGTGAGGCTGTTTCGTAACCCCTGGGAGGGGTCCAGAGGACCACAGGGGCAGGGGGCAGCAGCTGCGATCGACCCCCCGAGCCGGGCACCCACCATGGGGATCTTGAGAGCGTTGATGTAGAAGGAGTGGATCTCCCAGTAGCAGCAGATGTTGTAGATGAACTTGACGAGGCGATGCACCCAGAAGACGCTCGCCACCACCAGGATGCAGATGAGGAAGCTGTTCTCCTGGATCCTGGGGGAGAGGGGACAGCTCAGCTGCCAGGCACTGCCCTGCGCGCCCACCCGCCTGCCCCGACACGCGGGGCGCCACTCGAGACGACACGTCCCGGGCGTGCCCAGGTGGATCACAACGGGCTGGACGGGCCGTGTCGGTCAGTGCCACGCCCGTGCTGCAGCCACCCCCAGGCCCTTCCTACCACCTCCTCCACGTCCGGCTGCGCCCCGCGCCCCCCAGGAGCTCTGGGGGAGAGGGGCCAGGGCCGGGGCCGCCCGCACCTGGCGCTGCAGACGTGGGGCGGCAGGAAGGCATCAGGCAGCGTCACCTTGCTGGGCTCGCTGGGGTGCTGGCTGTGGTTCACCATCTTGTTGGCGAACAGGATGTCATAGTCCACGCAGCTGAGCAGGAAGGTGGTGAAGGCCACCACGAAGATGAACTGCCTGCGGGGGCAGGGCGGGCGTGAGGCAGCCGGCAAAGGGCCCCGGGCACCCCCCGCGCGGGCGGCCCCGGCCCGGCCTGGCCCCGCACTCACATGAGCTCGAAGATCTCCCCGATGAACATGCAGGTGAAGCCGTTCTTCTGGTGCAGGTTGTAGATGTGCGGGTGGCGTCAAGGAGAACAGCCGGCGGGCGACCCCGACCCCGACAGCCCAGCAGCCCCCACCCTGACCCCCGCCCGCCCCCCTGGGACCGCCCCCCCCCGGGACCGCCCAGGCAAGGCAGGCGAGGCCAAGCCAGGCGAGGCAGGCGAGGCGGCGCCGCGGGCGCGAGGAGGATATGCGAGAGAAGAAGAGGTCCAGGTTCTCGATGTGATGCCAGGGAGCTGCGGGGGACGAGGAGGCGGGTGCTCAGAGCAGGTGCACCCCCCCCTCCCCCCGTGGACCCTCCCGCCCTACTCGGGGCTGCCCCCCACCCCCATCGCGGGCACCCCAGGGTGCCGCCCCGCCCCGCCCCGCCCCGCACTCACACTTGCTGCCCTCGGGCACGTGCACCAGCAGGTCCTCCTCGCCGGGCGGGGACTCGTTGTAGGAGGCCTCCAGGCGCTGGTACTCCGTGTCGAAGTGCGCCATGTCGCCCCCGCCGACCCCGCCGCGCCCCCCCGCATCGAGCACCGCGGGGGACCTGGCCAGGGCAGGGGTCAGGGGTCAAGGGCGATGCGGGGGTGAGGGGGGGTAGGGGCTGCCCAGGCTGCTTAACCCCCTCGTGCCCCCAGCGCTGCCGGGGGGGGGGGGGGCAAGGGTCAGGAGTAAGGGGGGGCAGAGGCTGCTGCCCCCCCCGGGGCTATTTAACCCCTTCGTCCCCCAGCGCTGCCGGGGCCGTTTAGCCCCTCCGTGCCCGTGGCGGGGGGGCAGGGGCTGCCCGGGTGTGCCCCCCCACAACCCGGGCCTGTTGAACCCCTCCGTGCGCCGGTGCCCGCTGCCCCGCGTCCCGGGCGCGGCCCCCCCTCACCTGCGCGGTCTCCCCGGTCCGGACCCCGGCCGCCCCCTCCCTGCCCCAGCCCGGGCCGCGGCCTCCCTGTCACTCAGACCGGGCGGACGCTCCCCGCGGCCAATCGGAGGCCGGGGGCGGGGTCTCAGCGGGCCAATGCGGGGAAAAGGCCGAGCCGCGGGGCGGGACCAAGTGGTTGGTCCGGCGGGCCCGCCGTAGCGGGGCGGAAGTGACGAGTGGTGCTTTCGGAGTGGCTTCCGGGTTGGGGGCGTCCCTTCCGCTGTGCATGCTGCGAGCACGTGAGTGCGGCCCCGCGGGGGGGGGGGCGTCACCTGGGCAACCGGGGCGGGGTGGGGGGGGCTGAGAGCTGCCGGCCAATGGCGAGTGGGGCCGCCGCCCTGGCCAATGGGGTGGGGGTCGCCTCCCAGCACTGACCAATGGGGTGTGGGATCCTCCGATGTCACTGACCAATGGGAATGTGCGAGCGCCCTGCCGCCCTGACCAATGGGGTGCGGGATCCCCCCTTCTAGCACTGACCAATGGGGTGTGGGATCCCCCCAGGGCTGACCACTGGGGTGTGGGACCCTCCTACATCTCTAGCCAATGGGAACCTGTGAGTCCCCTGCAGCCCTGGCCAATAGAGTGCTGGATCCCCTCACCGCCCTGGCCAATGGGGTGTGGGATCCTCTCCCTCCGGCACTGACCACGGGGAACATGGGATCCTTTGCCAGCCCTAACCAATGGGGTGTAGGATCTCTCTGTCTGCTGGCCAGTGTGGGCGTGGGAGCCACTCATTGCCCTGAGTCGTGCAGCGCTGACCAATAGGGTGCGGGACCCACCCCTGCCCTGGGACGAGTGGGCTCTCCGGGGTTGCTGCTCCGCTATGTGCAGGATCCCCCCAGGTTCCCCTGACCAATCAGGACATAGGATCCACCCCCAGCAGTGTGGGCTGTGGTGGGGGCGGGGCCAAGGCCGCGGGGGCAGATCCCTGACGCCACGTGGCCGCCCGTCACCGCCGCGCTCTGCCGTGTCCGCAGTGCCGGGGCCGCGATGCAGCCGCCCGAGACCCGCTGCGTGTTCGAGGCCGCCCAGGACCCCGCCCTGCTGCGCGGGCTCTGCCTGGTGCACGGGGCCCCCCCGGACGCGCCGCCCGCCCGCGCCGCCGGTGAGCTGCTGGGGCCGCGCGGGGCACAGCCGCCCTAATGGGGAGGGGGAAACTGAGGCACGGGGCTGCGGCGACTCCCCTGCGGTGCCGGCCAGCGGGGTTTGGGGTCCTCCCGGCCCATGGCCCCTCCCCGGGGAGCCCGCGCCGCCCCCCCCTGAGCTTCTCCCGGTTTCAGAGGCACCGGCCAACGGGGAGAGGCCCCGCGGCGCGGCCGAGGTGTCGGACCGGATGTGCTGCTCCGCCTGCGCCCAGGCCTTCGACAGCCGGGAGGAGCAGGTGAGCGGAGCCAGGGCCGGGGGCAGATCCCTGCCTGGCCCCCCCGGCAGCGTGAGCCTCCAGCCAGGACCCTGCGGGGCTGAGTCCTGGCAGCAGCACTGGCACGGGCAGGCGCAGCCCTGGCGCCTCGGGGGGCTCGACGTGGGGCAGCGGGAGGAGAATAACCTCCCTGGAACGAAGCTGCAGCTCCTTCCTGTCACCTGGCAGTTGGGGGTTGGGGGGGGTCTTGCAGTGGCCCCCGGCTGCCCGCGGGGGCTGGAGGGGCCTCACCCCGTCGGTTCCCTGCAGACGGAGCATTACCGCCTGGACTGGCACCGCTTCAACCTGAAGCAGCGGCTGCGCGGGCGCCGGGCGCTCACGGCCGAGGAGTTCGAGGACCGGACGGGGGCCGGTGAGAGCAGGGCCGGGCTGTGGGCCACGGGGTGGGGGGGGGTGCTGGGGCTGGGGGTGCCCTGTGACCCCGCCCGGTGTCCGTGCCGCTCCCCTCCCCCTGGCAGCTGCTGTGGCCGTTGCAGGGGGAACAACCTTCCCCCTGGACCTACCTGCTGCCGTCCCGGTGGCCTGTGCTGCACAGGGGTATCGGGGGAGCCTGCAGGGACCCCGCAGCAGGCACAGGGCAGGGGCTGGGGGGGGGGGGTACTGCGTCCCCAGGGGCTGTGGAGGGGGTGGGTCTGCCCAAGGCGGTCCCTGCGCTGCCCCCACAACCGGCAGCGACTCTGGGTCTTCGCAGGGGACGTCTCCAGCATCTCCGGCTCGGGCTCTGGCTCCAGCTCCGATTCCAGCAGTGACTCGGACGTGTCCCCTCCCCGGGGCGGCCGGCCAGAGCCCCCCCAGGGCCGGCGCTCCCACAAGGTGCTGTTCCGCAACGCCCAGGGCCAGCTTCTGGCCGCCTACCGCTGCGTGCTGAGCGCTGCCCAGGCAAGTGACACGCTGTGACCCCGGCGCCCCGTCTCCCCCGTGGCCTCAGCCCTGCTCATGCCGACTCTGCAGGACCTGGGAGAGGGGCAAGCCCGGTTGGGTCTGCGGCTGTTCCTGGGCCTTGCGTGTCCCGGGGCTGCTCCCCGTGGCCTCGGCTGCATTGCGGCGGGAGGGCAGGGGTGCCTGGTGCCCGGGTGCGCTGCCAGCCGCTCACAGCAGGCTCGGTGTGGCAGGGCAGGAGCGAGGAGCCCGAGGACCTGGTGGCGGCTCTGCGGGGCCTCAGCCCGGACACCTGCTGGGTCGTGCTGATGCTAGGCGGCGGGCACTTCGCCGGTGCCGTCTTCCGGGGGTGAGTGCAGGGCGAAGCGGCCTCTGGGGACCCCACCGGTGAGGAGAGCCTGGGCTATGATTTGGGACCCCCCCCCCTCCCTGGCGGGTCCCAGGGATGCAGCTAGGGTCCAGCCTGTGGCTCCCTGCGCCACGGAGCTCTTTAGTCTGGCTGGGCCCCATCCCTGCCCCATGCCCCCAGCTCCCCCTTCCTGGGGCCAGTGCCTCCCAGCTCACGGAGCTGGGAAGAAGAATCGGGCATCCAGGCCCCCCAGCTGGCATCTCTTGGGGTCTGGCCGGGCTTGAGGGACGTCAGCGCTTCGCTCTCTGCAGGTCCCAGGTGCTGGAGCACAAAACTTTCCATCGCTACACGGTGCGGGCGCGGCGTGGCACGGCCCAGGGGCTGCGGGACGCCCAGGCCCCCGGCTGCATCCCCCGATCTGCCGGCGCCTCCCTGCGGCGCTACAACGAGGCCGCGCTGCTCAAGGTGGGTGAGCGCGGGGGCAGGAGAGGTCTGGCACAGGGAACGGGGCAGGAGCCTAGACGGCAGGGATGGGTGCACGGGGGGCCATCCGTACCCCTATCCGGTGGAGGACCGTGTCCCCCTCTGCCCCAGGCTCTGGTAGTGACCCCCCGGTCTCCTGGTTGCTGCCTGGGGGGAAACCTCCCACCACCCTCAGCTTTTAGAGCTGGGGTGCAGTTCCTGGGAGCTCCTGAGCACTCTCGCTCTGCCCCGCAGGACATCCAGGAGCTGCTGGCCAGCTGGGAGCCACACCTGCAGGGTGCCCAGCGCATCTTCCTACGCGCCCCCCGCGCTGCCCGCGCCCTGCTTCTCGGCGGCCGGAGTCCCCTGCTGCCCCGGGCCTCCCCGCACGTCTACCACGTGCCCCTCAGCACCCGCCGGGCCACCTTCCGCGAGGTGCAGCGTGTGCACAGCGCCCTGGCCACCCTCCAGGTCTACGGTGAGTCCTGGGCGGAAGGGGCTGCCTTCGATCCTGACCTCTGCCCTGTCCGGCCTCCAGCAGTGCCAGCCTCATCCTTCATCCTCTGCTCTGGCCAGGGATGGGAGGCTACCGGCTTCCCCCCGGGGGTGGTATGGGAGTGGTCGACTCACCCCAACCCCTCGTCTCTGCTTTTGCTGCCTAGAGGAGGGCAGCAAGGAGGCTGGGGTCTATGAAGGGGCTTCCCTAGGAGGAGAGACTCACGAGGCCAGGCCTGGGCAGTCCAAGAGAGACGCTGGATGGGGGACTCTGTATCAGAGCTGCCTGGATCCTGGATGCTGGAGGTTGCCAGGGGGAGAGGAACAAGGGAAGACCCTGCTCGGATCCAGTCTTCTCCCTTCCAGCTCCGCTGTCTGCTGCTCTGTTTACATGGGCCTTTGCGTAATGCCCCTGGGCGGGGGCCTGGGCCCACCGAGTAATATTAGACGGCTCGCTGGAGAGAGGCCGGTGAAGACATAGCAGCTGGTTTCCTGGGACAACTAAAAAAAGAACAGGGACAAGAGTGAGGTTACAGGTTTATAACGAGGGGGCAGCGTGTGCCGCACAGCCCCCACTGGCCCTCGGATGGGTTCAAGGAGCTGGCAGACGCTGCTCGGTGATGCTGTGCCCAGAGATGGGATCAGACGAGGGACAGAGCAGACCCGCAGCCTCCGGGGACCCCCGGCCAAAGCCGCCTTCCTGGTAAAAGCATGGCCAAACTGTCCTGGGCCAGGAGGAGGTTGCCTAGGAGGCCAGGGGGCCGCAAATGGGGAGTGCATCAATAAACAGGCATGGGGAATGGCGCAGCTAGAGCCTGACCGGAGGTGGTGGAGGAGGCAGCGCAGGGGCTGCAGCCTGACGCGCTCCAGGGATGCATGCACCGGGGTCTCTCTCTGCTCGTGGCAGAGGCAAGGGTTGGAGGCGTCTGAGAGTTGCGCCAGACACGTCCGTGGCCATGGCTCTGGACAGGAGTCACTAGCTGAGGTCCCAGTGGCTCACAGGATCAGGGTGGAATATACAGGCTTGTCCACTGTATACCCTCATCCGTGTCGAGCCTGTCTCGGCGCTTGATGTTGGGTGGGACACAAAGGCAGGCTAGGGAGGTTGTGGAGCCGCTGGTGCAGAGCTGGTAGCACTGGGCGGATCAAAAGTGGACTAGTTTGGCATCCCCCAGGCTGCTGCAGTGGAGGCAGGCTGCACTGTGCAGCCCCATGACAAGCTCTGGGGTCTGCAGAGGTCCCGGGGGGCAGGTCAGGGCAGACCTCGGTCCGAACCAGTGCAGGGCAGCTCTGATGTCCTAGCAGCCTCCACACCTGACCCCAGGGCTGCAGGCTGGGGGGATCCGGGTTGCTGGTCCCAGCCCTGTGGCCCCTGTAACCCCTGTGCTACTGCCCCACAGGGAAGGACACATCGGCGGCCGATCTCACCAGCTCCCCCCGGAAGGCTTGGAGGAAGGTGCCGCGGGCTGGGGTGGAGCAGGAGGAGGCTCCACAGGGTGAGTGCAGCTGCAGGGTGGGGTCCAGCGGGCAGGGGCAGGGGGAGTCTGGACCTCAGCAGGGGCTGTCAGTGCCAGCCCTGCCCCGGGCAGCCTCGTGGGTCCCAACTGCCAGAGGGCACGTTTCAGCAGGGGCAGGAGGGACTGGTTCCCCCAGATCGTGCCCCAGGCTGGCAGGGAGAGCTCGGAGGGGAGCCGTGATTGGAGCCCAGCCCCAGCTGTTTTGCCCCCCGCAGCCCCGTCGGAAGAGGAGGATGAGGATGCAGATGCAGAGGGGGGGAGCCTGTCGGGGGAACTGGAGACAGTGGAGGTGACGCTGGGGACTCTGGCACTCCGGGAGTTCGAGGTGATGCCCCGGCGCCGCCGGAGGAGGAAGAGGAAGGGGCAGCGAATGGCTGGAGGTGAGGATGGAATCAGGGTTCCCGGGAGGGGGGGGACTTGGGGCAGGAGGGCACATATCTAACACCCTCTGCTTGCCCCTTCCAGGATCGGAGCCATGCTCCGAGGAGCCGGGAGGCGCTGATGGCCCGGAGGCCTCGCAACAGCAGCCAAACCCGAGTGTGGAGCCTGGGTCCCAGGGAGGAGGTGAGTGCCCTCGCTCCTGGGACCCCCATCCTGCTTTGCTGACGGGGGCAGAGTTCCCAGGGCATGAGGCCTTGGTGCCTCTTGTGGGCTGCTCCTCTGCTGGCTGCCTATGGCTGCTCCTGGCCCGGGGCCCTTGTGCTCTGGGGTCCTGGCTCTGGCACCAAGTTGGGGGCTGCGGGGAGCTGGGGGGTGCTGCAGGGGGTCCTGCTGGGCAAGTGCTCCCAGCTGCGCCCCGGAGGGTCTCAGCACCATGCAGGGTGGGGAGTCCAGCTAGTGACCCCCATGTCTCCCCCTGCCAGGAGCTGCCTTCACCGAGCTGCGGGACGCACTGTTCACGGCCTGCAAGACAGGTGACGCAGAGACACTGCGGCTCCTGCTGGGAGCCCCCGTGTGTGCATCAGAGCAGCCTGGGGGCCCCGCGCTCCTCGCTCTGCTCAGTGCGCCAATCCACGCTGGCGGCTTCACCCTGCTGCACGTGGCGGCGGCTGCAGGGCGGGGGGAGGCCGTGCGGCTGCTGCTGGAGGCCGGCGCTGACCCCACGGTCAGGTAAAAGCCCCCTTGCTGCCACCACCCACAAAGCAGATGGCATCACTCCCTCTCCCCAGTACCTGGCCAGGCCCTGATAGGTGCACAGACAGAGCAGCCCCTGCCCCGCAGGGTGGTGCCACAGGGAGGGGGACAAGCTGCCAGGGTCCCTCTGGGGCTTGCTCAGCAGGGGCTGGGCCCTGGGGCAGGTGTGGAGGAAGACGGGGGGGACACGACAGATGGGGTGGGAGAGGCTGGGCGGTGCCATCGGGGTCCTGAGTGGACTGGTGCTCGGTCCCCAGAGATGGGCGGGAGAAGCCCCCGTACTGCGTCTGCGCCGACAAGCCGACCCGCAGTGCCTTCCGCCGCTTCGCGGGGGAGCAGCCGGACCGCTATGACTACGCCCAGGCCCAGGTGAGTGCCCCTGTCCCTGTAGCAGGGCCCGGCTCTGGGCCCAGAGACCCCTGGCCCCCTCGTTCCTGGGCTTGGCCCGTGCCAGGGGAGACCATGTCCACGTCCAGCTCCGTTTTGCCGCCTCCTTTGCCCGGCCTGGCGCAGAGCAGCTGCTGCGGCCTGGGCTCCACCTCCCAGGGCCCCTGGGGCGACAGGCCGTGCCATGAGGCTCGGTGCCCTGCTGCTTGGAGCTGCCGGGAGGGGGCTCCGGGCCTCACCTGCCTGCCTGCAGGTCCCAGCGCCGCTCAGGCCGGAGGTGGAGGCGCAGCAGCTGGAGCGGCGGCGGGCGCAGCAGGTGCGCCGGCGGCAGCGGGAGCAGGTGCGGCGGGATGAGCAGCGGCGGCAGGAACAAGAGGAGGAGGAGAAGCGGCGCTTCGCCGCCCTCCCCGAGCGCGACAAGGTGCGGAGCCGTGGGGTAGGGCAGGGCACGGCCGGGCGGAAGAGGGCCCGCACCCTGGTGCTGATGCCCCTCTGCTTTGCTCTGCTCCGCAGAGGGCCCTGGCAGCTGAGCGGCGGCTGGCGGCACAGTTGCAGGAGTCCAGCACGGCACTCGCCAACTGCAGGTAACGGCCCCCGCTCCAGGCCCGGCCCCACTCGCACGTGCGCAGGGGAGTGGGGTGGGAATCTCCTGGCTCCGGCTCCCACGGGGTTCCAGGCCGGGCCGTCACATGCTCCATCTTGTGCCCTCTCTCTCTCTCTCCCCTGGGTCCTGCTGGACGCTGCTTCTTGGCGCCAGCTTATTGGTTCCGGAGCCAGCGCTGCCCTTTGGCTCCCACAGCTGGGCCAGTCCCTGGCCCCCAGCGCTGCCGCTCCTTACCCTCGTGGCAGGGCTGAACAGGCCAGGCCCTTTCAGCTCCTCTCCCGGGATCCCCATGCACTCCCTCCTGTCCTTGCCCCGTTCCCACAAGGTCCCTGGCTCTGGGTTGCTGCTCCAGTGCCCTGGCCCACGCCGTGCTCTCCGGCCCCCACAGGCGCTGCTGGCAGTGTGGCGAGTCTCTGCTGGGCCGTGTGCCCTTCCACTACCTCGACGGCGCCTTCTGCTCCACCGCCTGCCTGCAGGCTCACCGGAGGGCACGGGCCGGCCCACACTAGCACCAGCTCCACCCAACGGAGATGGCTCTGGCCTGCTGGAGAGCTCCCAAGGGGGCTGGGCTGGGGCCTGGGAGCAGGCTGGGGGAGGGGGAAAGGCCCAGGACCCTTCATTTGGGGGAACCTCACGCCCCAGCTGGACCCGGGGCCACCCGTGCCGTGTGCCTAGGGCCAGCTCTGCACTGTGATCTGTGGCCAATAAATGCACATGTGCACGGAAGCTGTGCTGAGGGAGGACCCCCATTTATTGGGGCGTGGGCACGTCCCGGGAGCTGCTGGTGGCATTGAGCTGGGGTCGGTCCAGGAAGAGGATGTCGGGCTGGGCTGGTGCATGCTCCAGCTCCAGCACCGTCACGTTGTTGGGGCGCGAGGGGCTGAGCAGCGAGCCTGGCACGTACAGTGTCTGCTGCGGCCCGCGGCTCGCCCAGTACCGGCCCAGGTTGAAGCCGTTGATCCAGAGCTGGCCCTGGGGGAGGGCAAGGTGTCAGAGCAGGGGGACACGCCCTGGACCCCCTGGTCCCTCCCCGAGGTGGTACCTTGCTCCAGCCTGGCAGCTTCACAAAGGTGTCCCAGGCGATGCCAGGGGTGCGGAAGGCCCCAGTGTAGATGGCCGGCCCTGTGCTGATGCTGCTCCCTGCGGCCCGGGGTGTGGTGTGGGGCCAGTTCATGGCCACGACTGCATCCACGTCCAGCGGGTAGATGAGCCAGTTGCTGAGCGGCACTGAGGCCAGGCTCAGGTTCCCCAGCAGGCCCTGGGTGGGGGCAAGGGGCAGCGCTGGTGGGGCCGGAGCAGAGTCCAGCCAGCTCCACCGTGGTGGGGTAGGGGTACGGGGCTCTCTGCTCCCACCGTGCCAGGGCTCTTGAGGTGCCTGTGGCTGTGCCTCCACAGCTCCCAGTCCCGGGGCCCTGTCACAAGAGGCCTTTTCCAGTGGGTGGAAGCCTGACCCAGGTGACAGTGGCGTTGTGAGCCCTGGTCTCAGGACAGGCAGCGCCCACCCCCAGGGCCTCTAGGCTTGAGGAACTAGGGCAGGCGCCAGCCAGGTCCTGCCCTGTACTGCCTGCCTCCCTGGCTTGGAGTGACCTCCACCCTCACCTTGAAGTCGCTGATGTTGGTGCCGAAGTTGATCCTACCCATGTTCTCCACCAGCACATCCAGCACGGCGCCGGCCTGGCCTGTCACGTACAGCTGCCCTGGCCTGTCCCGCTCCAGCCGGCCCTGGTACTGCTGCAGAGGGCTGAAGTCAGGAGCAAACCCCCACCCAGCCCCGGGCCCCCTGGGGCGGGGACAGCGTGGAGGGATGGGGCAGCGCTGACCCAGCCCCTAGGTCCTTCCCTTGGTGCATGGCCCTGGCCTCGGCCCTTCCAGCCCCAACCCCCCATGGCTGGAGATCACAGCTGGTGCCAGTGCCAGGCAGGGATCTCCGGGCCAGGCCTTACCCCATCCAGCAGCACATAGGCAAGGTCGCAGACGCTGTGCGGGGGAGCGCTCAGGGGCACGGGGTCCCACACGTCCCGGGGCAGCCAGGTGCGGTACAGCACGAAGCCGTGGGCCTGCGGGGCATGGCAAAGCCATAAGAGCCAGCAGTTGGAGACACATCCGCACACTGGGGCTCTGGGCCCCCTCCCCAGGGTATGTGCCCAGCTGCTCACCTGCTTGATGGCCTCAAAGGTTAAGGGGAAGCGACTCGGGATGGGCCCAGCAGGGGACAGCAGGTCCAGCAGGTCCAGGAGCCCGGCGTACTGCATGGGTGGGGAGGAGGGGTGAGAGGCTGGGTGTGGGCAGGCCTGAGGGGCACGGGGCAGGCAGGCACTCACCTTCCGCAGGGGTACGTAGCCATAGGCATGCTTGCGGGTGGCTGGCGGCATCGGGCCCTGCGGCACGGGCTGGAACTGAGCATCAGGACCTGTTAGGTGCTGGGCCAGGGCTCAAGACCCCCCAGGCTGAGGCCAAGGGAGGTGGGGGCTTCTCCCTCCCCTGGGCCTGGATGCTGTAGCCCCCCATCCGCAGACTCCGAGCCCTGGCTCCAGGCTGCGAGGTCCTGGGGGCAGAGGAAAGGGGCTGGGACCAGCCAGCGGCTCAGCACCTTGGCGATGACTTCCCGGATGGCGAAGAGCTTCTCGGTGGGGTCACCGGCCTCCGAGAGCGGCGCGTCGTAGTCATAGCTGGTGGTGACCGGCTTGTAGCGGCCCTTGTAGTCAGCACCTGGGCCAGGGGACAGTGCGGAGTGAAGGGGGTCGGCCTGCCTGGCAAGGTCACGGGCACGGGGGGCTCGGCCCCACGACAGGGACAAACTCACCACTCCAGTAGCCGAAGTTGGTGCCCCCCTGGAACATATACCTGTGGCAGACGGGGTGGGGGTCAGAGCCCAGCACAGCCCCCCGACCACCCTGCCTGCGCCCCCTGGGCCTCGGCAAGGGGGGACTGCAGGCGGCTGGAGACCAGTGAGGAGGGGGCAGCAGCCAGAGCCCCCAGTGGTGGTGTAGAGGGCACGACCCCCGGGGCGCTGGATGGGCCAGACACCAGGGCCTGGCCCCTGTCAGTCATGGCTTGGCCCAGGGGCGAGGGAAGTCCGCGGGGCAGCCCCGGGCCCGGCCCCAACCCGATCTGACCCCCCTGCGGTGCTCACATGTTGACGCTGGCCCCCAGCTGCAGGATGTCGCAAAGCCCCCGGGCCACGGTGGCGGGGCTGCTGCCGGCGTGCGGCTCACCCCAATAGTCCAGCCAGCCCGTGTAGTACTCGGAGTTCACCTGGGGGTGGGACTGGGCATCACCTGGGCCCCCCTCCCCCTGGCCCCGTTCCCATGGGCCCAGGGGCTCCCAGCATGGGGGGCACGGGTATGACGAGGGCACTAATCCCAGGAAGACCTCAGAGGAGGAGGGAGAACCCACGGGCTCCCCCGTAACTTCAGCCAGGTCGTGACCTGTGACCCCTGAGCCCAAGCACCTGCCCCAGGCCAGGACACGCATGCGGCTGCATCCTTAGCCCCACCCACACCCCCTCCCCAACGCCCCCTGCCCCAGCCCAGACTCACCAGGGGGCCCTTGGGCTCGTAGAGCCGCTGGGGTGCGAAGGCCTCAGTGATGTTGGGGCCTGAAGGGAGCAGAGGGGCAGGTCAGATGGGGAGACCCCGGCCCTGCTCCTCCGTGGGTGGCCCCCGAGCCCCCACCTGGCCCGAAGTCCACGGTGGCGTAGAGACCCTGCAGGGTGCCGCAGCGCAGCTCGGCCGCGCTGTTGCCGTCGGTGGTGAAGAGCAGCACGTCGGGGCCCAGCAGCGCACGGAAGACGCGCAGCAGGTGCTTCAGGTAGTCGTAGTCGCAGACCCCGGAGCTGCCGTACTCGTTCTCCACCTGCCCGGGGCGGCACGGTGAGACCTGGAGACCAGCACCCTGCCCCAGCCCACCCCACAGCCCCCAACAGCTCTGCTGGTGCCCCTCACTCCCAACCCACACCCCCACGTCTCTCCCGTCCCCTCCCCTCCCCTGCGGGTCGTGTCTCCCCCTCCATGCCCCCTGCTCTCCAGAGTCCTGGGCCCGCCGGATGCCCTGGGACCCCCATCCCGCGTGGTGCGGCTCAGAGGTGCTGCAGCCAGGGGCAGGGCATGGAGGAGAGGCTGGGCGGGTGGGGAGCTGGGGCACCCATGGGCGCTGGCCCCTCACCTGGACGCTGATGATGTTCCCCCCGTTGTGGTACAGCCGGGGCCGCACCTTGGGCAGCAGGACGCCGAGCCAGGAGTCCACGGCGCGCAGGTAGTCTGGGGCGGAGCAGCTGCTCAGCCCAGCCCCGCAGCACCCCCTCCCCGGGACGGGGACCACGGCCCCCATGCGCCTTACCAGGGTCGGACGAGCGCAGCACGATGTCCGGCTTCCACAGCAGCCAGGCAGGGAGCCCGCCCTGGGGACACGCGGCCGTCAGGGCTGAGGCAGGGGCTGGGCCGGGCGCTGGTCCTGCCTCGGACCCCGCAGCGCCGACACGTCAGGATGCAGCCCCCCCCCCCCAAACGCCCCCACCCCCAGTGCCCTTGGCAGCCCCCGGGGGGGCCGGTGGAGGGGCGGGGGGGGGCCGCACCATCTCCCACTCGGCGCAGATGTAGGGCCCCGGGCGCAGGATCACCAGCAGCTCCAGCTCCGCTGTCAGGTCCAGGAAGGCCTCCAGGTCCCGGTCCCCGGAGAAGTCGTAGAGGCCGGGCAGCGCCTCGTGGTAGTTCCAGGGCACGTAGCTGGGGGAAGCGGGGCGCGGGCGGGGGTCAGCGCCTGGCGTGGCCCCGGCCCGGCCCCCGCAGACCCCGGGCACTTACACCTGCACGGCGCTGAGGCCGCTCATGTACATCTTGAGGAGCCGGTCGCGCCAGGCGGGCCGCGGCACGCGGGCGTAGTGCAGGCTGCCCGCCACGTAGCGGAAGGGCGCCCCATCCCTGCGGAAGCAGTCGCCCGCGTAGTCCACCTCGAAGGAGCGGGCCGCCTGCGGGCACAGCGGACGCTGGGCAGGGGGCTGGGGGCCGGGGCCCGCCCTGCCCCATCCCAGCCCCCCCAGCACTCACCCCCAGCGCCGGGGGCGCGTCGAGGAGCAGCGGCAGAAGCAGGAGCGGGAGCAGGGCCATGGTGCGGGCGGCAGGTCACATGCCAGCTGCTCCTCCGCCGCGGCCCCTGCTCCCAGCGGCCCCTGCCTGCGAGGGAGGGCGCGGCTCAGCCACGACCCACCCACCGCCCACTGGGGGCCGCACGCACGGGGCCCGCGGGCCGCACCCCCGCCACGCCTTGGGGGCTCCACCTGCCTGGGAGGACCCGCCCCGCCCCGCCCCGCCCCGCACCCCCTCCACTGGGGATACCGCAGCCACGCCCCCAAGCTCCGCCCCCTCAGCCCCTCCAGGGGACCCCGCAGCCCCGCCCTCTCAAACCCTCCACTGGGGGCCCCCCCTCCCCTCCCCCACGGCCCCGCCCCTCCCAAGCCCCGCCCCCCTCAGCCCCTCCACTGGGGACCCCACAGCCCTGCCTCCCCGCCCCCTCCCCAACCCCGCCCCTCCCTTACAGCTCCGCCCTCTCCTCCCTCCCCAAGCCCCGCCCCCTCCCCTCCCCTCCCCTCCCCTCCCGCCCCTCGCGGCGGTTGCTAAGGCGCGGGCGCGGCGCTGTGACGCAGGTCGCGGGGGGATGACGTGAGCGCGGGTCGTGCTTCCGGGTGCGGCGCTGCGGAGCCGGGGCCGGTGACCCCTGACCCCAGGCCCGGGCCCGCCATGGGGCAGGCGCTGTGCCCGTGCCCGCGCGGCACCGTCAGCCTGGCGGGGGCGCGCTACGTGGTGCTGCAGCGCCTGGGCGAGGGGTGAGCGCGGGGGTCACGCGGGGCGGGGGGGGCGCGGGGGGCAGGCCCGCGGCGGCGCCCCGTGACACGCGGCGGGGGGGGTGTGCCCCGCAGGGGGTCGAGCTACGTGGAGCTGGTGGAGGGGCTGCGGGACGGGCGGGCGCACGCGCTGAAGCGCATCGTGTGCCACGACGCGGAGGCGAGCGGGGCGGCGCTGCGCGAGGTGGAGATGCACCGGCTGCTCGCCCACCCCCACGTGCTGCGCCTCGAGGCCCACGGCCTGGTGGACAAGGGCGCCACGCGCGAGGCCTGGCTGCTGCTGCCCTTCTTCGAGGTGAGGCGGGCGGCCCGGGGCCGGGCCGGGCCGGGGCGCGGGGCCTGGCCGCCGGGTAACGAGGGCCCGCGTCTCCCCGGCAGCGCGGGACGCTGTGGAGCGAGGTGGAGGCGCTGCGGGACAAAGGCGCCTTCATGGGCGAGGAGCGGATCGTGCTGGTGCTGCGCGGGATCTGCCGCGGGCTGGAGGCCATCCACGCCAAGGGCTACGCCCACCGGTGAGCGCCACGCCACGCCCTGCCACGCCCCGGCCCCGCCCACAGGGCCGCCCGTGACGCCCGCCCGCCTGCCTCTCCCGCCGCAGGGACCTCAAACCCACCAACGTGCTGCTGGGGGACGACGACCAGCCCGTGCTGATGGACCTGGGCTCCGTGAACCAGGCCCGCATCGAGGTCCGCAGCTCCCGCGAGGCCATGGCTGTGCAGGTGCCGGAGGGGGGCTCCTGGCAGCCGGGGGGAGGGCACCGGGGCCGCAGCCGTGCCGGACGGTGCCGCGGAGCCAGGCCCCACCCCCACCGCCCGGCTCAGCCTGTCCTCTGCCCCCAGGACTGGGCGGCGCAGCACTGCACCATCTCGTACCGGGCGCCCGAGCTCTTCACCGTGGACAGTCAGTGCGTCATCGACGAGCGGACGGACGTCTGGGTAAGGGGCCCACCCCCGGCTGGGGGGCGGGTCGAGGGCGCCGGGGCCGAGGCCGGGGCTGACCGGGCCGCCCTGCAGTCCCTAGGCTGCGTGCTCTACTGCATGATGTTCGGGGAGGGCCCCTACGACATGGTCTTCCAGAAGGGAGACAGCGTGGCCCTGGCCGTCCAGAACCCCGTGGCGGTGCCGCCGCACGCGAGGTGAGGAGCCGGTGCGGCCCCTGGGGGGGGAGCTGTAGCGGGGCTGGTCGCTGCCCTGCTGCTCACCCGCGCTCTGCCCGGCAGGTACTCGCCCGCCCTGGAGCAGCTGCTGCGCTCCATGATGGCGGTGAACCCCCAGGAGCGGCCGTACGTCGCCCACATCCTGGACCAGCTGGAGGGGCTGCAGCCAGCACCGCCGGGCCAGGACACCACCCGCATCTGAGCCCTGCAGCCCTGCCTCCCCCCCCCCCGGGGTGGGTTTCGAAACACGGTGTTAGCACAGCCATGCCCCCTGCTCCCATTGGGCGAGCACAGCTGCTCGCCGTGGAGGCCGCAGGCTCACAGCCTCCCCTGGGAGGGCCTGGCTGCCCCGAGCTTGCTTGTGCGGGGCTGGGGGCAGTGCCCACGGCGCAGCCTCAAGGGGCCCTTGCCCAGCTATAGTGGTCTCATGCACGGAGCGGGGTGGGAGCGAGGCAGCGATGGGCTCGGTGTCACCGGTGCCGGCTGGGCAGAGCCCAACCTCACTGGGCACCAAGCGGTCACATTCCTGCTGGCGCAGGCGCATGGCCCAGCCCGCCGGATGCTGCCTGGAGCTTGTGTCTATTCACGTGTCCATCCAGTAAAGCTTCTTTACAGAAAAAAGCATTCCTGGTCCGTGGGGCTGGGGGGAGCACGAAGCCAGGGGAGATGGGAGCACAAGTTAACACTGCCCCAGCTAGGGTGGGGCCGAGGTCTGGCCAGTGGTTAAATGCAAACGCAGGGCCCAGGCCCAGCTGCGCCAGGAGCTGCTCAGCGCCTGCCCCACAGAGGGAGGGGCCTCTGGCCGCTCCAAGTGCAGGCCGGGACCTGGCACTGGCCCTGCTCAGCCAAGCACAGGCAGCAGCTCCGGGCACGGAGCCAAGGGCCCCGGGGCAGGGCCCTGCCTGCCACACACTGGAGCTGAAAGCCCTGCTGCCTTCCCTCTCCCAGGCAGAGCTGTGGGGCTGTGCTCCACCCCGCAGCCGTGGCAGGCCCAGGGAGAAGAGCAGGCCCAGGGTGGCATCCGCGCGAGGCAGGCAGGGTCCCGTCTCCCCTCGCCGCCGGTCCAGTGTTACACAGCTGGCTACGCCCAGCCCCAGGGCAAGGGAGGCGGGCGTCCTGCCTCCGAGGCCTCAGGCCTACTGCCCTCCTCTCCACGTTCCCCATGGGGCAAGGTGGTCCCAACCCCAGAACAAAACAAGTGTCCCTTGGGCATCCTGCCACCCCATGCCTCTGGGCCCCAGATTCACCCCTCTGCTGCCCCTGAGCTGTGGGTCAGGCAGGGGCCAACCTAGGACGCCAATGGGGCAGATGTCGTGTGTGTCCCCCCCCCGCTCCCCAGGCCTGGAACCAGGGAACAGCTACCTTGCCCAACGCAGCCTCTGGGGCCCCCCCAAGCAGCAGCACCAGGAGCCTGGGGAGTGACGGAGCTAGGGCACTGTGCACATGTTGGGGTCTGCCAAGAAACCAGACGAGCCGAGGGCTGGAGTCAGCTGCGGAGACCATTTATTGGTAGAGGGGGCTGCGGGGAATACAGGAGAGCGTGGGGCTGGGGGTGGCGCGGCCTACTCCTCCCCCTCTTCCTCATCCTCGTAAGAATCAATGCCCACCTCTTCGTAATCTTTCTCCAGGGCGGCCATGTCCTCACGTGCCTCTGAGAACTCCCCCTCCTCCATGCCCTCACCCACATACCAGTGCACAAAGGCGCGCTTGGCGTACATCAGGTCAAACTTGTGGTCCAGGCGTGCCCAGGCCTCTGCGATTGCCGTAGTGTTGCTGAGCATGCACACGGCGCGCTGCACCTTGGCCAGGTCGCCGCCGGGCACTGCCGTCGGGGGCTGGTAGTTGATGCCCACCTTGAAGCCGGTCGGGCACCAGTCCACAAACTGGATGCTGCGCTTGGTCTTGATGGCGGCAATGGCAGCATTGACATCTTTGGGCACCACGTCACCGCGGTACAGTAGGCAGCAAGCCATGTACTTGCCGTGGCGGGGGTCGCACTTCACCATCTGGTTGGCCGGCTCAAAGCAGGAGTTGGTGATCTCGGCCACTGACATCTGCTCATGGTAGGCCTTCTCGGCCGAGATGACGGGGGCGTAGGTGGCCAGGGGGAAGTGGATGCGGGGGTAGGGCACCAGGTTGGTCTGGAACTCCGTCAGGTCCACGTTGAGGGCCCCGTCGAAGCGCAGCGAGGCTGTGATGGACGACACGATCTGGCTGATGAGGCGGTTGAGGTTGGTGTAGGTGGGGCGCTCGATGTCCAGGTTGCGGCGGCAGATGTCGTAAATGGCCTCGTTGTCCACCATGAAGGCGCAGTCCGAGTGCTCCAGCGTGGTGTGCGTGGTCAGGATGGAGTTGTAGGGCTCGACCACGGCTGTGGAGACCTGTGGCGCCGGGTAGATGGCGAACTCCAGCTTGGACTTCTTGCCGTAGTCCACGGACAGGCGCTCCATCAGCAGGGAGGTGAAGCCGGAGCCGGTGCCTCCCCCAAAGCTGTGGAAGACCAGGAAGCCCTGAAGCCCGGTGCACTGGTCAGCCTGCAGGGAGAAAGCAGCCAGGTCAGAAACCCAGACGCACGTTACAGAGGCCTGGACCCCAATCGTCCCCGCCAACCCTCCTCGCGGACCGCACCAGCTTGCGGACGCGGTCCAGCACGTGGTCGATGATCTCCTTGCCGATGGTGTAGTGCCCACGGGCGTAATTATTGGCCGCATCCTCCTTGCCCGTGATGAGCTGCTCAGGGTGGAAGAGCTGCCGGTAGGGCCCCGTGCGCACCTCGTCTGTGGGACAGGACGAGGGGTTTGGACCCGAGCTCTCCCCAACCTCCCCCTCCAGGGCTGCTTGGCAGCTGCCGCAGACAGGTCTGGCCATGCCGGGAGCCAAGCGCTTCCCGAGACGCCCGGCAGGTTGGGGGCATCTCCTGTGCCCCCCTCTCAACACACCGCTTTGCCCTGGCCCCGGGGGCCACAGGGACCCACCCCGGGGCAGCACAGGGGGGCACCCCCCAGGCAGGCGCCACGCTCACCGATCACGGTAGGCTCCAGGTCCACGAAGATGGCCCTGGGCACGTGCTTGCCAGCCCCGGTCTCGCAGAAGAAGGTGGTGAAGGAGTCGTCCCCGCCGCCGATGGTCTTGTCGCTGGGCATCTGCCCGTCGGGCTGGATGCCGTGCTCCAGGCAGTACAGCTCCCAGCAGGCGTTGCCCATCTGCACGCCCGCCTGGCCCACGTGGACAGAGATACACTCGCGCTGCGGGAGAGGGGAGCGCTCAGAGGCGGGCGTGCAGCGCCGAGCGCCGCCAGGCCCGGCCGGCCCGGCGGGGGGGGCGCGGCGCGGCGCGGCCTGGAGCCGCTGACGTCAGAGGCCGCGCGCTGCCGCACTGCGCGGACACCCCCGCGGCAGGCCCGCGTCGCGCGTGGGGGGCGGCGGGCGCCCTTGGCCCCGGCCCGCGCCGTGCCGGGTGCGGGGCCGCAACACCTCCGCCCGCTCCCGCCCGCCCCCCCGCCCGCTCCCGCCTGACTCACGCAGGTGCGCCCAGGCCCAGGGCGGCGCCGGCCGCGCTCCCACGGCGGGCGGGCAGGGCCGGGCCGGGCGCGGCGCAGCGCCGCTTCAAGGGCACCGGGGCAGGGGCAGGGGCAGGGGGCTGCGCCCCCCGGCCCGCCTCGTGCTTGCTCCGGCCCCGCGCGGGGCGCGGGGCGCGGGTTCCGGCGGGTGCGGCCGGGGAAGCCCCTGCGCAGCCCGCGCCCGCGCCGCCGCTCCCGCACCCCGACGGGGCCGCGCAGCTGCAGCCGCGGCCCGGGGCAGGCTAAATATAGCCCCCGGCCCCGGCACCGGCCCCTGCGCAGTTTGGCCCCGCGGCCCCCGGCCCGGCCCGGCCCGGCCGCCCGCCCCCGCCCCCGCAGCCCGGGCAGGGGTCGGGGCGTCCGGGCGCCGCGCGGCCCCGCGCTCACCATGGTGCGTGTCGGGTGGGGTCGGATCCGGTCTCACGCCGAGTCGGTGCAACGGGGCCCGGGGTGAAGTCGCGCTGCTGCAATGCCGCCGCAACAGCCTTATAGCGCGGGGCGGGGCCGGCGGGGCAGGCCACGCCCCTCGTTTTATATTGGAGAGGGAGGGGGGGCGGTTCCCACGGCGGGGAAGCGCCGCGGGGCCGGGACCCGGCCCGCGGGGAGGGGTCTCCCGCTCTGCCCCGCACGCAGGCCGGCCCCGCCCGGGGGTCTGTGCCCTCCTGCAGCCCCCGTGCAGGGCCCGGGCCGCGGGCTGCAGCGCCGGCCCGGCCCGGCCCGGCCCTGGCGAGGTCCGTGCCGGGAAGCGGGGGGCCCTCGGCCCCCGGGCATGTCCCCCCGCCCGGCGCCGGCACTCCCTGCCGCTCCGCTACGAGGCCCCGGTGACAGGCCCAGTCCTCGCCGGGCAGGGGCAGCCCCAGCCGGGCGGGCACCTCCGCGTCCTGGCAGGTGCTTGGGCACGCAGCGCGGTCGGCTGGTATCTGTCCTGGAGCCAGCTCCGCGGGACAGCCGGGGTCCCCCAGGGTTCCCCGGAGTTGGCAATGGGACAACAGCCACCAGGAGGCCAGAGCCACAGGGCTCCTGCACCCCAGGGACGTGTGGATCAGCTTGAGCCCCTGAGTCGCGGGACCAGTGGGGGCACGTGTGCCACGAGCCACCTGGCTTGGGCCAGCTGTGCCGGACACCTGCTCTTCCTGTGTCCAAGGAGGCCCAGGGGGCCTCCACCACCCCTTGCCTGGCTCCTCCAAAGACCTGAGCTGCGAGCCCCTGGGGCACCAGGGACCAGCACCCCTGGGCGCTTGGTCAGAAAAGGGCGCCAGGCCCGGTGCCGCAGGCCGCATGGCGCCACGGATATGGGAGACTTCCGGGGCTGTCTCTTCCGCCGCGGCTGGCGGTGACGCCGTGTCATCAATCAATGAACTGAAAATAGCACCGGGTGCGCCTGGGGCGGCAGAGCCCACCCGGGCCCAGCGGTGCCCAGAGCCCGCGTGCCCAAACTGGGGCGCTGGGGCAGGGCTCGTGGCGCCATCCTGTGCTGCAACGTCTCTGCCACACTGCTGATGTTGCAACTACCCGACCGCAGCTCCTGCTTCCCTGTGCTGCAGCGCGGCAGGCTGGGCTCGGGCTCGCTGCAGCGCCGGCGCTGGGGCAGCACAGGGCTCCGGCCTCCCTCCATGCACACACACATATACACACACGTGTCCACCTGCCCACATACATACGTACACCTGCCCACACACACACAGGCATGTGTATACCTGCCCACATACATGCACACAAACATATACACACCTGCCCACATGCATGCACACACACATATATACACACCTGCACACAGGCATACACATGCCCACACGCATGCACGTGCATGTGCACACATATATGCCCACACGCATGCACACATGAATGCACAACTGCCTGCACACATCCACATGCATGTGCACACACACCTGCCCAGACACATGGACATGCCTGCACACGTGCACGCACATGCACATCGATATGCATATGTGCACACATGAATGCACACACCTGCCTGCACACAGGCCCACACAAGCCAGCCCATGGCACCCTGTTTGCAGCCTGTACCTCTGCTCCCAGCTGTGGGCCTGGCACCAGGACTGGGGCCACACGTTACCAGCATGGGCCAAAGCAGGGTCCCAGGTCCCGCCAGCCGGGCGGATCCTGCGCTGGGGCCTGCGCAGACGGGCAGAGCCGCGCAGTGCAAACAGCCCCTCGACCCCGGGGCGCCTCGAGGGAGCGCGGCAGCTAGCTGAGCTGGGCCGGACGCAACCGTTACGAGGGGCGGAAGTGGCTTGGCTGTGGGCCAGCTGCCAAGGGAGGCTTCCTGAGCAAGCCGTTTGTTAGCCAAAGATTTCGTTAACTACAAGGCAGCGGCTGGGCTCTGAGCTGTGTGGAGCCTTGGCCGGTCCCGCATCGGGCAGGCCTGGCATGACCGCAGGCCTGGTGCCCAGGAAAGTGGAAGCAGCTGGGGATCTGATGGATCACAAGGGATCCCGGGGGCGCCAAGCGAGGCCCCAAGGCATCTGCTGGGGCTTCAGGCTGGGCACGAGGCTGCAGGGACCCCCATCAAACCCTCCTGGCACATTCCCGCACCTCGACGTCCTGTCCTGCTCTGGGCTGCAGCCGCCAGCTCCGCCGGGGGGCACGGGATCATCTCAGGGAGCGCCCTAGGAGCCGGCGAGGGGTGCAGGTGCCTGCGGGGGCTCATAGGGGAACCCCGGGGGTTTCCTGTGCTGAGCTCTGCCAACAAGCAAGTGAGCCTGGCAGCGCCTGGGCAGGTGCGCACAGGCCGGGGAGAGGGGGCTCTGCCAGAGCCCGGGGGCGTCCCCCGTGCCACCGCTCTCCCGGAGGCGCAGGTGTGCGGGCGTGCTGCTCCGTGGCTGGCTCGGCGGCGTGCGGTGACTCACCGCCCCGTGCCACGCAGCTCTGCGGGAACATCACACGAGTATTAATAGGCACGAGCACAGCAAACGGCCCCGGGGGAGGAGGGCTGGGAGCCGGCCGTGCCCGCCCCGCGCTGCCAGCCAGCACCCACGGGCCGTGCGCCGGGAATGGGGACCCTCGAGGGCCCCGGCGGGGTCCGGCGCAGCCCCCTCCGCTCTGGCCGCCTGGCCCTGGCCAGCCTGGCCGGAGCCCGGCGGCAGACGGGGCCTGGCCAGGGTGGCTTGGGCACGGGGGCTCCCGCCAGGCGCCGCCGGGAGAGGAAGCCGGAGCTGCTGACGTGACTGTGCCGGAGACTGGACCTTGCTCTTCTCAGGTTGCAGCGCGGGGGGGCTGGTGCCCCAGCGGCTCGGCTGCGCTGCCAGGGCGGGTTTGTTTTCCTTCCTCCTGCTCCGCGCGGCCCAGGCGCTGGGGCTCTGCCAGGCCCCCGCCAGGATGCAGCCCCGCAGGGCCCTGGCTGGGGGCTCCCGGGGGCGGGGGCGACGCCTGGGGCCCGTCTCGTGGCAGGGGCCGGGGCCGAGGCGGCGCTCCAGCATCTGGAGAACTCCTCGCCGCAGGAAGGGGGGGCGCCTACATGTCCCAGCAGCCCCAGCGGGGGTCACAGGAAGTGATGCGGCCGCAGATCTCGACCTGCCTACGCTTCCCATGAGACCCAGGGAGCGAGAGAGGAGGTGACGTATTACGACTACCCGCCTACATTTCCCGTGAGCCCAAGGCAGAGGGACAGGAAGGGAGGAGCCGCCACTCTGTAACCGCCTATATTTCCTATGAGCCTCTGCGGGAGGTAGAGGAAGTGATGCGCTGCCGATCCGGGACAGCCTACATTTCCCATGAGCACCAGCGCGAGGCAGGGGAAGTGGCGCAACCACGAAGCCCCCTGCCTTCATTTCCCAAGAGCCCCCGGGAGAGGAAGTGATGGGGCGGCTCTGGGGGCCGCCTACGTTTCCCGTGAACCCCAGCGCGGGGCAGGGGAAGTGACGGACCGGAAGCGGGCGGCGTGGGCGGAAGGAAGGCGGCGGCGGGACGGGCTCCATACCGGCGGCGTGTCGTGACCCGGTGACGTGCGGGGACCCGGGGTTTCCGTTTCCTGCGGAAAAACGCGGGTTCCCCCCGTGCGGCGGGGCGGTGCGGGCGCGATGCCGAAGACGGGGCGGGTGACGCCGCGGGAGCGCGTGGCGCAGTTCGGGGCGGAGCGGTTCCACACGGACGGCGCGGTGCTGTTCTGCACGGCCTGCGGCAAGGCGGTGGACCACGTGCGCAAGCAGACCATCGTGGAGCACATGGAGAGCGCCAAGCACAAGGACAACGAGCGCCGCCAGCGCCGCCAGGCCGAGGCCGAGGCCGAGGCCGCGGGGCCGCCGCGCTCCCCGGGGGCCGGGGCCGCAGCGGGGGCCGGGGCGCTGCCCGCCGCCAGCGCGGCGCTGGACTGGGCACGCGTGTGCCTGGAGGTGGACGTGCCCCTGCACAGCCTGGACCTGCCGGCCGTGCGCGCCTTCCTGGGCAAGCACGGGGCGGGGGCCGGGGGGGGCGCGGTGCCGGCCGCGGAGCAGCTGCACGCCCACCTGCCCGCCCTGTGGGACGAGGACAGGCGGCGCCTGCTCGGCGACTTCGAGGGGAACTTCATCGCCGTCATCGCGGGCGAGACCACGGACGGCCGCAGCCGCCCCGTCTTCAACGTGCTCTTCCAGGTGCTGAAGGGCCGCGCGCCCGGGCAGGCGGGCGTTCCCGCCCCGCAGCTGGTGAAGACGGTGTGCCTGGGGGCGCTGAACCGCGCCACCATCTCGCAGGCCCTCATCTCCTGCATGGTGGAGTTCGGCATCCCGCTGGAGCGCATCTTGGCCTTCGTGGCGGACGGCGCCAGCTACGTGGCCAGGGCTTGGGACGACGTGCTGTGCAACCTGTGGCCCAACTGCGTCCGCATCCGCTGCTGCGCGCGCGTCGCCGCGCTGGTGGGAAGCACCTGGCGCGACGCCTTCAAGCAAGCGGACCGCTTGGTGGCGTTGGTGTCCCTCGCGGTGAAGGTGCCGGCGCGTCGCGCGCGGTTCCTGAGGTACCTGCAGGAGCAGAGCGTCGACTCGCCCGCGCTCCCGCCCCACGTGACCAGGTGGGACACGTGGTTCGTCTGCGTGCAGTACCACGCGCGGCACTACCCGCTCTACTCGGGCTTCGTGGCGCAGGAGCGAGCGGAGCAGGAGGATACGCCTCTCCTGCGGGACCTCGCCGACCTGCTGGAGGGGGACGACCTGCCCGCTGACCTGCAGCACGTGGCGGAGAACTGCGGCCGCCTGGTGACGGCGCTGGACGTGCTGCAGTCCCCGAAACGCCAAGTGCACAAAGTGTACAACACCCTCCTGGACCTGATTTCGTGGCTGGAGCATCTGGAGTCGTCCGTGGACAACGCGAAAGGCTCCACGGCCGCCCGGAGCGCGGCGGCCAAGCTGCGGCAGTACAGCGCGAAAAGCGAACAGCCGGCCATCGGCTTCCTCCGCGCTGTTCGCGCGCTGGACCCCGAGCAGGTCGGGGCCGTTTGTACGGACTACGGGACGGTGGGGCCGGAGTTAAAGCTGCCCGCTGAGTGCAGCGTGGAGTGGCCGGTGTATCTCGGGCTGGTCAGAGACGGGGTTGCGGGCACCGAGGATCCCATTCAGTTCTGGACGGCTGTCGAAGACCGCGTTCCCACCCTGGCCAAGCAGGCGGTGGCTCTCCTGCAGCTCACGGTCCACGCGACTGACGCGGAAAGGAGCTTCAGCCGGGCTGGGATGAGGGAGTGGCCCCAGGAGGGCGGAGGGGAGCAGCGAGCCCAGCTGGGGCTGGACGCCAGAGCTTAAGTGCTTGACGCTGTGCTTACTCCGTGTGTCTCTCCCCTTTGTCCTAGAATAAATCTGGCTTTTCTTGGTTTACTACTTGCCGGGGAGACGTTTGTTCATTTGCACCCCGTTTAAATCCATTTGTCCCAGGATTTTGGGTGGGGGTTCAAGCCAAAGCTAAACTTATTTGTGACCCCGCCCCCAAAACTTGAACCTGGTGCTTATTGCTGCCAGCTGGCGTGAGGAGCAGGACAGCAGGGGCTGGCACTGCTCGGAGCCGCGAAGCAGCTGGTGGGGGGGGCGCAGCTGCAGCTGGACCCGTGTGCTGGTGCGGGGGGAGCTCCTGGCAAGAGGGAACGAGTGGGGGGTGGGCAGGGGCTGTGGGTCAGGAGTGAAAGGCACCGGCAGGGCTGGGGGGCTGTTGCTTGGGAGCGAGGGGCAGATCTTGGCGACAAGACCATCTGGGGTGGGGATGGCTTTCACCACCGTCCGCAAGACCGGGGCCGGCGAGCACATGCCCAGGGCCATCTTCTCGCACGTGGAGCTCTCCGTGATTGGGGAGTGTGGCGCCAGGGCACAGAGCGATAGCAGGGGGTGCCCTGCTGTGGTCACACCTGGCACTACCCAGCCCTCAGTCCCCGCGGGCCCAGGGCCCCTGGCTGAAGGGTCTGTATCCTGGAGCCGGTCCGTGGGGCCCCGGCCCTGAACCAAATGGCCCTGACGGGCTGCGACTCCTGCTGGGAGTGGCCCGGGTTTGCCTCTAGCACGCAGACACACGGAGAGCTGCGGGGGGGCCACCCAGTGGACATCACGCTCTGTCACATGGACAGGCCAGGGGCAACCTGTGCAGCTGACCCACAGTAGCGTTGTTCCTGGATGGCGCCACGTCCCTGCTGCCCGCATGTTGCCATGGGTCAGAGCAGGGCCTCCAGTCCTCTGGGACACGGCTCCAAGGGCACACGTGTCAGTAGTGGGCAGTAGCGTGTTCATGCAACTGCAGTTGGGAGCCCCGCCCCCCCCCGAAGTCCAGCAGGTCCCGGGCATGCCGTGCCTTGCAGACCAGGTGCGCGCTGGGACCTACCAGCAGCTCTTCCACCCCAAGCAGCTCCTCGCGGACAAGGAGGACACGGCCAACAGCTGTGCCCGTGGGTACTACACCGTCAACAAGGAGATCATCAACCCCATGCTGGAGCACATCCGCGAGCTGGTGAGTGTTGTTGGTCCGCGGAGGCTGGAGGGTCTGGAAGTTGGGGTGGGGAGTCACAGGAATGTAAGTAGGGCCAGACTGGGTCAGACCCGTGCTCCAGCGTCCCATCTCCTGCGGTGGCAGATGTAGTCGCTATAGAGGAAGAGTATGGCACTGGATCTCTCTCGGGCGCGCTCTTCCCTGCCCAGCACCCTCCACCATCATGGGGTTGGAGCTGCCCGAGGACACCTCTCCACCTGCTCCATTCAACAGCCATGAATAGGCGGATCCTCCACGGATGTATCCTGGCTCTGCTCTCAGCCTCCACCCCCTCCTGGGGTAGCACAGCGCCTCGCTAACGAGGGGGGCTGGTCAAAAAGTCCTTTCTCTTGTTCCTTTTAAACCCACTCCCTGCTCATTGCAGCTGGTGCCCCCAGCTCTGGCGTGTGGGACGGGGGAGCAACATTGCGCAGGCTGCAGACAACGTTGTAGACCCCCGTCCTCTTCCCCCTCGCCGGCTCCTTTCCACACTGAAGGGTCCTGGCCTTTCTAGTTTCTCCTGGTCTGACAACGGCTCCAGGCCCCTGCTCGTTGTAGCTGCTCTTTTCTGAGTCTGCTGCATGCTGGGGACGTGGGGACCAGGCCTGCACGCCGGAGTCGAGGTGAGGGTGCACCCACATTTGCAGAGAGCCAGGCAATGCTTTCCAGGTTGTTTTCCATTTCAGTCTTAACAATGCCCAATATTTTATTTGGTCATCGCTGTGCCCGGAGCTGACTACAGAACCGTCTCCAGTGAGTCCAGGGTGTCTCTCCTGAGTCCTAGCAGCTAGTTCAGGCTCCAGCCCCACGTGTGTGTAGCTGGGGTATTTTTCCCCAGGCTGCACTTCTCCCTAGTGCAGTTTGTCTGCTGGGTTTTTGCCCCCTCCCAAGCTGGGCGAGATCTTCCTGCGGCTCCTCTCCGTCAGCCTGTGGCTTGGCTCCCCGGGATCACTTGGTATCATGAGCAGGCTTGGAGATGTCACCGTGCCACCCCATTTCCAGGTCACCAATGAAAATGTCGCACAAAACCCTGCACAGATCTCAGCCAGACCCCGCTTTTGACCTCCCTCGATCCAGAAAAGTGACCACCAAGCCTCCCCTTTGCTTCCTGTCTCTCGGTCCGCAAAACCTTCTCGCTGGTCCTGTGGCCACAGCTGTGTTTAAAGCCGTTGGTGAGGGACCTCGTCAAAAGCCCAAATGTAAGATGTCGACTGGATCCCCCTTGTTCCTGTGCTTGGGACCCCCGCAGCGAGCTCCAGCATGTCGGTGATGCAGGATTTCCCATTACAAACCGTGCTGGCTGGTCCCCAGCGGGTCTCGCTTGTCCAGAGGCTGCAGGTTGGATGCTCGACTACAGTTTCTACCAGCTTTCCTGCTCCGTAGCTCCAGGGTCCCCTCGTTATGTCGGCGACCCGCCAGCCCTCTGGCGCAGGCCGGCTGTAACAATAGCTCACATTTTGCTGCCAGGAGTTCTGCAATGTCACCACCGAGTCCCAGCAGAGCTCTTGGCCGAGTGCCTGCGACTTGCTCATGGTCTGTTTATCCATCGGATAAGCTCCCTCTGTCGTCCCTGCAGCATGGGCCCCTCTGCCAGAAAGGACTGAAGTGGCAAGAGGATTTCCCTTGGTCCCTTGTGTGCCGAACACGGACTTTGTTGAGCTTCTGGGCTGAAGGCTTTGAGTGCACCTCTGGCACCCCGGGCATTAGTGGTCTCGCTGAGTCTCTGGCTGGCTTCCACCTGCTGACGTGCTTGGAAAAGTTATCGTTAACTTCCGCGTGTTTTGCTAGATGCTTCTCAAATTCTTCTTTGGCCTTGTTGCACTTCTGCGCTGTAGCGGCCGGAGTTCGTGGGCCTGCCTGGTTTCTTCCTCATGTGAACACACCTTCCATTTTCGAAGGATGCCTTTGTACCTGGAACGGCCTCCTGAACACTGGCACTGACCCGGGGTGGGGTTTTATCAGACCGCTCGGTGCCCTTTCTGTTCTGTGGCACAGGCTGTGCTCTGACGCAGTATTTATAAACAGCCTCCAAACTGTTTGCATGTTATCAACTTGCTTCCTCGTTCTTGTCTAATTTGCACTCGTGTCCGCATGTGGCAGACTCTTTTTTTTGTCTCGTTCCCTCCTGCTTGAATGTTGAGTGCAATCGTAGACGATGAAGGTTGGAAGGGACCTCGGGAGGTCACATCTAGTCCAACCCCTGCTCAGAGCAGGGCCAGCCCCAAATGCATCATCCCAGCCAAGGCTTTGTCTAGCTGGGTCTTAAACACCTCCAAGATTGGAGTGTCCAATCGCCTCTCTGGGTAGCCTGGTTTAGTGCTTTACTACACTCCAAGGGAGAGTTTTCCTTAATATCGAGCTTCAGTTTCCCTTGCTGCAGCTGGAGCCCATTGCTCATCTGCCCCCACCGAGACCAGCCCAGCTCCATGCTCTTTGCGGCCCCCCTGCAGGGAGGTGAAGGCTGCTATTCAATCCCCCTCGGTCTTCTCTTCTGCCGAGTGAAGCACCCCGGTCCCCACACCTCTCCTCGTGCCGTGCGGTGGTTGCTGTTGCAGGGCGGCTGGCAAGCGCCAGGCCTGGTGTGACTGCATTAGGTCTCGCCTTGCTTCTCCTCTTGTGGGTTCTAGAAACGGTCACTTTTTCACCCAGAAATTGCATTCCCACAGCTCGCCCCGAGCAGTCTGCCCTGCCTGCGTGGGGGCGGGTGCAGTCTCCCGTGATCATTGCTCGTCTTATTTTAGCAGCTTCTGCCCCCCCGTTTCATAGTCGCCTCAGGCGGTCGGCGGTACGACCCCAGCCCCGTGTCCTTATTCAAGAGCGGGGTTTCTCCGCGCAGCGGCTCTGTGGCGGTTCCCCTTCCAGGTGAGATGCTTGTGCCGTTCCCATCAGCGCCATCCCTGCCCTACCTTGTCTCTTCATGCTGTCGTTCCCACAGTTTGGATCGTGACCCGTGGATCGCCGCCCGTCCCCCAAGCCTCGGAGATGCCCGTTGTGCTGAAGTCGCCGGTTCGTGGCAGGCAGCGCAGCGCAGCGCAGCGCAGTCCACCCCTCCTACTTGTGGCGCTGGGACTCTGTGAATTGCCTGTCCGTGCCCAGCACCACCCACCACGCCTGGACCGCTTGTGGCCTGAGCCAGGGACTCCCACCTCCTGCCCGCCAAGTGCTGACATCACAATCAGCCTGAGCTTCCCATTGGCTGCATCGGGTGTTAATGCTCAGCGGGGGGCCGGGCTGGGCCCTCCCCGTGGCGGCAGTGGCAGGGCCAGGCTGGGCAGGTGTGAAGCTGCGCCGGAGGGGCCGGCGGCCACGGGCAGGATGCGGCCGGGACCACGCCTCCTGCAGTGAGGTGTGGCCTGGACCTTGCTGGCCAGAGAGGGGGTGCTGAGTGCCAAGGGTGGGGTGCTGCTGCCCCTCCAAATGGAGTCTGGGGGTGGCACCCCTCTGTCCCCAGTAGTCACTGTAAGCTCTGAGCAGGTGGAGACCCCGAGCACTAGGGCGATGCTCCCTCCTTGGGGCTGTCTGTCCCCTGCCCAAAAGATGCCAGCCCGGACCAAGTCTGGGAAGTCCCCTTCTGCACCGGGGTCCTGAAGAGCTGCATGGCCACCACCCCAGATTTGCCCCCTGCTCAGCTGAGCCCGGCCGGGGGGGTTTCCCCTCCTTCTGCAGCAGGGGCACGGCCTGGGCCTGGGCTCTCTCCAGCGCCCGCTGACCCCCCCCGGCAGCAGCAGGACGTTGGCAGTTGTAGCCCCCCAGTATCCTGGGGGCAAGGGTGAAGTCCGGGCCTGTATCAGGAACGATGGTGTTGTGCAGCTCTGAGGTCGTGCACAGGGTTGGTCTGGGTGGGCTTGGATGGGGCTGATCCTGCTTTGGGCTGGCACCCCGCGGCACCGGGACTCTTTCGTGCCCAAGAGGGCTGCGGGATGCGCTGCCTGCAGGTGCAGGGCCAGCGGTGGGGTCCAGTCCCTGCCAGTCAGCCCCAGATGCCTCTTGTTGCCTCCCCTGCACAGCTGCCCCGGCACCCCCGGCCCCGCCATGGTGGAGTACTACGAGTTGCTGGGCATCCCCCGCAGCGCCTCCGCGGACGACATCAAGAAAGCGTAAGTCCTCCCTCCCCAGGGCTCCTGCTCTGCTGTCTGGCCGCTCGGGCCCATGCGTCCAGGCACCAGCAGCCTCCCAGACTCCCTGCATCCCCCTCCGATGGGGAAGCGTTGTGCAGAGGAAAGGGCTGCAAAGCTGGCCGTGCCGCAGGGTCCGTCTGCATTGAGCTAGCCCGTGCCGTGGGGGAGCCGAGCAGAGCCTGCTGCATGACTGCCCGTCTGGGCCCTGGCAGACACCGGAGGGGGCAGGGGGGCAGTCTGACCTGCCCCAGAGACTTGGACACCCCCGATGCCCCCTGCGACGTGGGGCTGGGGCTGTGCTGAGAGTAAGGGCACCACGTGCTGCCTGGGACTGGAACAGGATGGGCCCCGCTACACGTTACATTTATGCTGTTCACTGGTGAATCGCGCAATAGATGTAGTGCAGCTATACGTGCAGCGTAATTACCACCTGCTAAAACGGCTCTCCGGCTGGAAGAGCCGACCCACTACAAAGACCTGACCGACATGGTGGACGCACGGGCCTGGTGGGGCTGAGCTCCCGGGGATGATTCACCCCGTCTTGGATCCCGCGGCACCCGTGTCTGACCGGGGTTGGGGACACAGCGTAACGGTGCAGTCCGGCCTCACGGCTCCTCGTGCCTCCCCGGCAGGTACCGGCGGGCGGCGCTGCGGTGGCACCCGGACAAGAACCCCGAGGAGAAGGACTTCGCCGAGCGGAGGTTCAAGGAGATTGCGGAGGCCTATGAAGTGCTGTCGGACCGTAAGGGGCCGGCCCCCGCCCCCTGGCCCTTTGCACCATGTGCTGGCACCGGGCACTGACCGGGAGCAGGGGCAGGCACTGGCTCCCGGGCTCTGGGCCTGCGGGTTGCGCCCACCCCGTGCGTGGTGGCATGGGTGGGAGGAGCTGAGCTAAGCCGCCCTGGTACCAGTGGCCTGGGGGGACTCACCTGCCGTCCCCAGATTTCCCAGCCAGCTGGGACCCCGCTGCCCTCACCCCGGCTCTGTCCAGCTCCCCCAGGCTCTTGCCTCTTGTCTGACACCCTCTCCTCAGCTTGCTGGGCCTGCCCCGGCTCCCCCGCTTGTCACCCTTGGGCTTGGAAGACCGAGGCCCTGGCACCGGCGCCAACTCCACACCTGTCCATCCTGGCCGCTCCTACGGCGGTTCGGTGCTGGGGCTGGGTACAAGCCGAGGCCGCGTGTCGGTGCGCGCCGACCTCTCGCTCCTCCTCCCTTGCAGAGAGCAAGCGTGACCTGTACGACCGCTACGGCAAGGATGGGCTCCTGGGAGCCGGTGAGTGTGAAGCTGCAATCAGACGGTCCCTTCTCCCGTCCGGGAACCCGGCGCGTCCCTGCAGCTCTGACGGGGGCCATCTGTCCCAGCTGGGCTCCTGAGGGGCGGAGCTGTCATAGGGACACCCCAAAAGCAGGTGCTCCCCACCCAGCCCTGAAGGGACTGGAGTCACCTGGGGAGCCGGGCGCCCCGGCTCCCCCTCCGAGACCCGGGGACACCTGACGGGGATTACCCACACTGGTTGCTGGAAGGTCTGGGGTGCCCTGGGCTCGGGGTCCCCCGCTCTGTGGTGGGGCAGAGGTTTGACTACAAAGGTCTGGGAGAGGAGCAGGCGCGGCCTGTGCAAGATGGCAGGTGAAGCCGCGGCCAGCGTAGGATTAAGCCGCCCGTGCCCGTTCCTGAGGGCTGCTCTCGGCACCCTGCTCTCGCTCTGGCCACAGAGCCTTTTTGTCGTCTTTGAATCCCAGCGTTGGTTCAGCTCCAAATCCGGGGAGCAAAGCACAGTAACCAGGTCCTATAAGGTCAGCTCAGCTGGCATCTTGCAGGCCAGCCAAGCGGTTCAGGGGCTCCCCATGCCCAGGCCGGCGGCCGGCGGGCAAGTCCCAGCCCTGGAGGCCTGGAGATGCAGGTGCCCCTGGGCGTGCCTGACCCTAGCCCCGAGGCCGAGACGCATGGATCACTCCTGATGCCCTTCCCCGGGCTGGTGAGGGTCTGCAATCACCTGCGTCTGGTTTCCCCGCAGGGACGGGTGACCCCCGGGCCAGGACAGGCGCTCCGGGCTTCACCTTTACCTTCCGCGGGGCAGACGAGGTCTTCAGGGAGGTCTTTGGCGGCCGGGATCCTTTCGCTGACTTGTTTGGTGAGTGGGGGCCACGTCCTGCATCCTCCGGCGGGTCCAGCCCCCGTGAGGGTGTGGAGGCTGGGGATGTGCAGCCAGGGAGGGCGGCTCGGGGCCGCCTGTCGCCTGCTCTGTGCCTGGCCTGGAAGGGACCAAAAGGTCCTCGAATTGCCCAGACATCCTGATCCGAGCTGGGGTTGCTGCCCATCATAACTGGGCTTTGTGTGGGCACACGTGTGTGTGCTGGTGCACGTGTGCACACGAGTGTTTGAGCACGCACGTGTGTGCTCACACTGGAACTGCTTTGCCTTCTCCATGCTGAGCCGAGCCAGGAGCGAGCGCAGGGTGTGTCTGCGTCAGCCCGGGCAGCCCCAGGGCGATAAGGCAGTCTCAGGGCTGCATCTGGCACCGAGCTCTGCCCTCACGGCCTCGTCCTGCTTCCCAGATGACATGGGCCTGTTTGGGGACCGGCTGGCAGGGGGGCCCCGAGCCCACGGCCCAGGGGGGCCCTCGGTGACTTACTCCTTCTGCTCTTACGCCTTCCCCAGGCAGGCAGGTAAGGGCTGCCATGCAGGCCAGGCTGGGTCATCCCCATGCTGCCCAGTCCCTCGTGCCATCGCGCCCACCTGCAGGCCCTGTGCATCCGCCACCGGGTCTGGGCCACGTGGGGACGTCCCTGGTGCCTCCCCGCCGGTCTCTCGTGCCCCTCCGAGCCCCCAGCCACAGCCCTGTCTTGCAGATTTCTTCTCATCCTTTGGCTCCGACGCGGGAGTCGGCTTCCGCTCCGTCTCCAGCTCCACCACCTTCGTCAACGGCAAGCGTGTCACCACCAACAGGTGAGGCCACGTTGGGCTGGCCTGAGCTGGTCCCGAGGGCTGGGGGCTCCAGCTGCCACCCGCAGCTGGTCTCGCTTCCCTGCCTGGCTGCGGTCCCTAAATAGGGCCCTTCGGCCCCTGAACCATGCAGGTCCAAGCAGGCGTGGGGTGGCTGCATGCAGGGGGCCCCATGGCGGGCTGTGCACGGGGCCCTGGAGGTCAGGGTGTGGGCGCTGCCTGCCTGCCCACCCCAGAGAGGGGGTGTCTCTGGGGGAGCCCAGCTCTGAGGTGCCTTTGCAGGGGCTCGGGGCTGTGCTTGGGCTGGCCCTCCGCAGGGGTCGCAGCTCCCCCTCGGCCGTGTGGGCTGGAGCCAGCTGTCCTGTGCAGGGGCTGGGCTGTGCCATGGCCCGGGGGCCTGGCCACGCAGAGGGGAGTCTTGTGGGGGGCAGGGTTGGGAGGGGGCGTGAGGGCAGTGTGGGGGTGGTGAATGGGGCCTTGTGTTGGGGGGGGCAGTGTGCACGTGGAAGGGGAAAAGGGGAGCAGGGGCTGTGCGTGCATGCATGCACACAAGTGCCCACGTGTCTGAAAGGAAGACATGGGGGGGCATGTGCACGGCGGGGGGCTGGCACTTGTTCCCCCCCAGGCCAGGATCTGAGTGCCCATTTCCCAGGATTGTGGAGAACGGACAGGAGCGGGTGGAGGTGGAGGAGGACGGGGAGCTGAAGTCGACCCAGCTCATACATGGTGAGGAGCATGTGCGGCTGGGGCAGGTTCGGGGAGGTCCCTGGGGGCTGAGACCCCCAAGCGCCCCGGCTCTGTCCACGGGGCATTGGCCCAGTATCCTGTGGCACGGGCTGGGCCGGGCACTGCAGCCAAGGCCCCAGAGGCCTGGTGCTGGTCCCCTGCAGCCTGGGTTTCAGCCAGGCCTCTGCTCATCTTCGGGATGAAATGATGGCCCCTGCGCCTGGTCCCCGCACCCATGCCCCCCGCCCCGGGCGCTATTGCAGATGCAGGCGGTGCAGCGGATCCAAGCCACCAGGAGCCGCCCGGCCTCCGGAGCTGTACCCCCGCGTCTCCAGCGCCGCCACGCAGCCCCAGCGTCACCTCCTCCTGCGGCCTGCCCGAGGACGAGGACGAGGACCGGGACGTGCAGCACAGTGCACCCTGCAGCCTGTCTGGGGAGGACGCGGGGCAGCCCCGGGCCAGTGCCAAGAAGTGGTGGGGCAGCAGCCGGCGGGTGTGCAACGGGCCCGGCGAGGCTCCCGGGGCGTGCCAGGAGCCCCCGGGCAGACCCAGCGGGGCAGAGAGCCCCGGCGGCGGGGACAGCACGTGGGATTGGGAGGAGAGGGCGGCCGAGGCGCCGAAGCGGGCGAGCAGCGCTGGAGCCGGCAGGGCCCAGGCGCTGCCCGACGAGACCGAGTCGGTGCCGGACGAGGGCGAGTTCAGCCTCAGCGACGTGTGCAAGGCGCTGGCCGAGATCGAGTCGTGTCCCCACGACAGGGAGTCGGTGGTGTGCGGCATCCTGTGACCCCCCCCGGGGCGCTGGGACCCCGGCGGAGCTGCCCAGGCCCGGCCGCGCCGAGTAAAGGCAGCCTCGGAGCCACCGGCCTCCGTGTGAGTCGCTCGGCAGCTGGGCTGGGCCCCGGCTCCCCGCGTCCTGCCACGGGCCGGGGCAGGGACAGGGACAGGGACATGCCTTCGCGCCGCGCCGCGCCGGGACCCCGGCCCCGCCGCACACGCGCGCGTGCCTTCGTGTCCACACGCCTGGGTGGAGACACGCGTGACCATGGGCACGCGCCCCTGGCGGAGCGGGGCAGCAGGGGCTGCGGCCGGCCCGGGGGCCGCGGGGGGCGAGGGGAGGGAGCGGGGCGCGACCCCGGCCCCGGCACGGGACAAGCGCGCCCCCGCCCCGCCCCGCCTGGACACGGGCTCGCTGTTGCCCCGGCCCCGGCCCCGGCAGTGCCCCGCCGCCACGCGGGAGAGGGAGCGCGGATGCTCGGTGGGCCGGGCCGGGGATGCCAGGACGTCCCGGGGATGGCGGGGGGCCGGGCCGGGCCGGGGCCACACGGGCTCGGTGGCCCGGCTGCGCGGGGGCGGGGCGGAGCGGAGCTGAGTCACGGCCGCTGGACGACCGCCGCCCCCGGCCCCCCCCGCGCTCTGCCCCGGGCCGGAGCCCCTGACGGGGGCGAGGAGCGGTGCTGACGCAGCGCCTCGCCCTTTGGCGTCACCGCCCAGGCCGTGACGTCACAGCCCATCCGCACCGCCCATTGGCCGCAGCCGCCGGGCCCCGAGCTGCGAAGCGCACCGCCCCCTGCCCCCGGCCGTCGAGGGGCGACGCGGGCCCCGCTGCGCCGCCGAGGTAGGGCCCCCCCCGCCCCGCATCCCGCCCCGCCCCGCCCCGCCCCGCCGGCCTCCCGCAGCGCCGGGGGGGCGCGTCCTGCTCTGCCCCGCCCCGCCCCGCCCCGCCCCCCCGCCGCTCACCCGCGTCCCCCCCGCAGCGCGGACACGACACGACACGACACGACACGGACACGGGCGCGGCCGCCATGGCGGACTACTACGAGGCGCTCGGTGTCCGCCGCGACGCCACCGCCGACGACATCAAGAAGGCGTGAGTGTGTGTGTGTGCGTGTGTGTGTGTGTGCGTGCGTGTGTCCCGCCCCGCTGGAGGGGCCGAGCCCCGGCCCGTGGGGGCCAGACCCCGACCCACGGGCAGCCTCGGCCCCGGCGGGGGGGCGGGCAGGGGGGTCAGGCTCGGCCCCAGCTCCTGACTGCGGGCGCGGGCGCGTGGCGTGTGGGCGCAGGTACCGGCGGGCGGCGCTGAAGTGGCACCCCGACAAGAACCCCGACAACAAGGACTTCGCGGAGAGGAAGTTCAAGGAGATCGCCGAGGCCTACGAAGTGCTGTCCGACCGTAAGGGCCCCCCCGCCCCCCGCACCAGGCACTGGCCGAGCCCGGGGTGAGGGCGGCTGTCCCGGGCGGTGCTGGAGACGGGGCAGAAGGGCCGGGGGCGGCCCGATCCCCCCGGCACCAGCAGCCCCGGGCAGGGGATCCGGCTGATGGAGCGTTCGGGGCCCCGGTCCAGGGGCTGAGCCACGCGCTGTCTGGCCCAAAACCTCAGCGTTGCCCGTTAGCCCTCTTGCTTTGCGGGGGGTCAAAGCCGCCCCAGCCCGTGGCCCTGTCGGAGGGCAGAGAGCCCCGCTGTGCCCACGTGCCCGGCCTGACTCTTCCTTCTGCTTCCAGAGCAAAAGCGGGACGTGTACGACCGCTACGGCAAGGAAGGGCTCATGGGGGCAGGTGAGCAGAGCCCCGGTGCGGCACGATGGGTGCACACGCGTGTCTGGTGGGGGGTGGGTGCATGTGTGTACGCATATGGATGTGTGCACGTGTGTGGCCATGCGTGCACATGTGTGGATGCATGTGTACACATGGCTGCCGGTGTGCACATAGGGTTGCATGCACGTACGTGCACGGGTATGGGTGCGGGCATATGTGTGTATGCATGTGTGGGGGGTGTGCACCTGTGGGTGTGTCCATGCATTTGCATACTTATGGGAGAGTGTGCACAAGTGTGTGGGCGGGTTTGAATGAGGGGGTGTGCACATGTTTGCATGTCTCTGCTCCATGCTGGCAGGCCCTGGCCGGCGGTGGAGGGTGGGGGGCCTGTCTCTCTGGGGGCGGTCAGCCCTTCCCAGCCATTTCAGCCCCCCGGTGACATCCTCTGCTCTCTCCCCGCAGGCGCTGGGGGGCCGCAGGCGGATGTTGGGGTCCCCGAGTTCCCCTTCACCTTTCGCAGCGCCTACGACGTCTTCCGCGAGTTCTTCGGCGGCCGGGACCCCTTCGCCGAGTTCTTCGGTGAGTGCTGGGGGGCTCCGTCCCTTCCCGGGCCAGCCGGGCTCGTGCTGCTCTGTGCAGCCGGGTGCCCAGCTCTGTGGAGCCGGCCCCGCCCGCAGGGACCTGCAGCGCCCATGCCCAGGGCTCACGCTGCACTCGCTGCTTTCCAGATGACGTGCTGCCCTTCTCGGAGATGCGGGGCCCCAGCTCCCGCCCCCCGGGGCCAGGACACTTCTTCTCCCCCTTCCCGGCATCCTCAGGTAGGTCCTTCCTGGGGACGCCCCCCCTCTGCTGTCCCCTCCCCGGCATCTCCCTCCATCCCGGCGCCCTGCACTCCCCGCTGAGGGTGCCAGACCCCTCCGAGCCCTCAGCCGTGAGCTGCCACCACCCCATTTTGCAGATTTCTTCTCCTCATCCTTCGGCTCCGATGCAGGAGTCGGCTTCCGCTCGGTCTCCACCTCCACCACCTTCGTCAACGGCAGGCGCATCACCACCAAGAGGTGAGGCTGCGCCGGGCTGGCCTGAGCTGGCAGCGGGGCCCCAAGTGCCGGAGCAGATAGGCAGCAAAGAAAGGAGCCCCCAGCCTGTCCCAGCTGTTTGGTGGCCTTGGCTTTGGGGTCTGGGTCCTTTGGCTGTCTCCTTCTCAGGCCTTGTCCTCCGTGTGCACACCCTGGTGGCACTGCCACGGGCGCGTGGCCCTGGGGCAGAGGCAGGGCTGGTGCTGGGGACACTCACGGTGCCTCACGGGCTCAGCTCCAGATCCTGGGAGGTGCCAGCCCAGGGTGTGGGACCCCTGGGGGCGGCCTCAGGGGGAATCCATTGCCACAAGCTGGGCACAAGCAAACTGTGATGGGAAGGGGGTTTCTGGGGTCTAGGAGAGATGCTGGAGGGGGCAAGGGAAGGGTTTGCAACACACTGCGTGGTGAAGGGATGTTGGCTGGCCTGTGGGCGCTGGGCACGGGTGATGCCGGCTTCTCTCTGCAGGATCGTGGAGAACGGGCAGGAGCGGGTGGAAGTGGAGGAGGACGGCGAGCTGAAGTCCATCCACATCAACGGTGTGTGGGGCAGCCAGGCCAGGGGTGCAGGGACTTGACCAGGGACCCGTGGGGAGCCTGTGTCAGAGTTGGGCTCTCCCTAGTGCTGCCACCAGCCCCTCACACCCCTTCCCACCGCAGGGGTCCCTGATGACCTGGCGCTGGGGCTGGAGCTGAGCCGCCGTGAGCAGCAGCCATTGGAGGGCCGGCGGCCGCCCTCTCCCCTGCCGCAGCCCCCACCGCAGCGAGCCTCCCCCGTGGCCCTGTGCACAGACAGTGAGGATGAGGACGAGGACCTGCAGCTGGCCATGGCCTACAGCCTGTCGGAGATGGAGGCGCAGGGCCCGCACAGAACAGGTGCGCGCGGCGCCCACCATGCCCAGGCCCCGCGCCCGCAGCCACCCACGACCGCTGGCAGACCCCCCAGCCCCAGCGCGGCAGCCACAGGGCAGCCCCCAGCTGGCAGCCAGGTGCCCACGGGGCAGGGCCCGGACCCCAAGCCGAAGGCATCGCGCTGCGTCCTGCTCTGAGCGCAGCGTCCCTGGCCCCGGGGGCCGTGGCAGGGGCAGCCCGGCCCGTTGCTTGCTGTGCGTGTCATGCCCGGGGCTCAGTAAAGGCAGCACCGTGGCCCCGGTGTTATGGTTGTGGAGTGGAGTGAGATGCCCACGGCAGGGTCTGCCAGCCTAGGGCAGGCTGGGCCAAGTCGGCTCTGCCTCGTGGCCGTGGGCAGCAGGATGTAGTCCTGCTGCCCTAGTGTAGACAGCGTCACGGCGCCCCTGGGAACCTGCTAGCTCTGTGCCTTGCTCTGCTGAGTGGCCTGGCCCCAACGTGGCGGGAGGGCCCTGCCTGCTGGGGGAGATTCAGACTGAACCAGACCTCAGCCCCTACCCCAGGCAGAGAGCTAGCAGCCCTCCGCAGCCGTGGGCCCGTGCCCTGCTGCTGTGAACCAAGTCCGGCAGCCGCGGGGGCGCGATGGGGGCAGAAGCGGGTCTGGCAGGGGCAGAGCAGGGCCGCGCTTGCACCCCACTGCCATGCTGCCATGTGCTCAGGGGCCCTGGAGCTCCCAGCCCGGGCTTTCTCCCCTGCCGCAGGACAGGGGGGTCTGCAGGTTGGGGCTCCCTCCTGGTGGGTGGGGGGCTGTGGCCACTGCCGGGGCCATTGCTGGCTCGCGCTCCTCTGCTCCGGACTGTCTTCTCCTCCGCACCGCAGCCCCCGCCTGCCCGTGCGCCTGCGGGCAACTCCTCCACACCCACTGCCAGCCGGGCCCCATCACCCCTGGGAGCCGAGACCCCTCCCAGCCCTCTGGGCTGCCCTTCCCTTCCCTTCCCTTCCCTTCCCTTCCCTTCCCTTCCCTTCCCTTGTAGCAGCATCCTGGGGGGGGGGGTCTCACCTTTAACCCCCTCCATGGGGACCCCACCTCTCGGGGGCTCTCTGGCAGCAGGGGCATTGGGGCCGCAGACCCCCCAGCTGAGGTTGGCAGCACATTGCTGCAGTCGTGGCGCTGGGCTCTGAGCCCCTCCGAGCCATTCCCAGCCCCTACGAGAGACCCTCCGTCCTGCCCCGACCCCGTGGGCTTGTGGTTCCCAGACTGGGCCTGCCGCCCGCCCGCGCCGCACCATTCACGGTGTCGTCTCTCCCCAGGTGTGATCTGAGCCGGCCACGCCGCGGGCACCAGGTCCCAGGCGGGTGCCACGGAGGCTGTTCCAGCCACAACATCGCTTGGCCATGCTGCACCCCTTTCCCAGCTGGGCGCGGGGGTGGGGGCAGCACGCTTGCTGCTCAGCCGTGTCCAGCGCCCGGGGACGGATTGGCTGTCCCGGCATGCACGGTGCCCGTGGCTTGGCGCATGCTGTCCCCGCGCTGGCCTGTGTGTGTAGTGCGTAGTGAGGAAGGGGCAACTGCTGCAGGACGGGTGGACGGGGCTGAGGGCATCGCTCTGGGGCGGGTGGAGGGGCAGGGCGCTCGGTGCATGGCTGGTGGGGGCAGGGGGCTGCAGCCCCTCTTGCATTGGATCCATCGCCCAGGGAAGGGGCCTCATCCCTGTCCTGGTGGAGAGGGCGCGGGTCCCGGTGCTGCCGTGGCCCCGGAGCCCCCTGGGCCGCCGCGTGGGCACCCGCCGAGCTAGTCGGGCAATAAACCTGTGTGCAGTAGCCCCGGTGTCGGCCGTGTCTGTGAGAGCTGGGCTGGCGCTGCGCCACCTCCCCTGGGGCCTGCTCCGGGCTGAGCCCCAGACCGCTCCTCCTGAGCTCTTGCCGCAGTTTCCCGGGTTGCAGTGAAGGCGTTGCTCCTTGTCCCGTCCTCTCTGCATTGGCCCCCCAGGGCTGCGAAGACTGACCCAGTCTCTCCAGGTCGTCCCGGACCCAGCCCGGTCCCCCAGAGCCTGGGCCTGGCTTGGGGCTGCTCGTTTGCAACGTGTCCATTCAATCTCGTTTTTCAGGGCAATGTCAAGCAAAACAGGAGCCAGGACAGAGCCCTGGGGACCCCTGGACACCCGTTCCTCACCCTTGATGGTAGCGTGCTGAGCCCGAGGGTGCACCCTTGCACCGTGTGTGTTGGGGCCCGTGGGCTCGACCTGCTGAGAGTCCAGCCAGGCCTTGGGCAGCGCGGGTCGTATGCCCTGCAGACGTTGGGGTCTGTTGTACCCACTGCTCTCCCCGCACCACCGGGCCGCTCGCCTTGTACAGGGCAGTGAGGCTGACCAGGCAGGGCCGCGGCGTGGGTGGGCGCTGGGCATGGGCGGCACAACAGCAGCAGGGACAGGGAGGGGTAGGTAGGTCTGGGTGTCAGCATCACAGTGCGGCCAGACTGGCTGGGACCCCTGGGGACCCCTGACCCACCCCCAGGCACGGCCTGGTCTGACCTGGTCCTGACACCCCCCGGTGCAGCCACGAGGCTGATTGCCCAGGGACACTGAGACCCCCAGGCCTGCAGCTACCAGGGGGTGGTGGGTGCTGGGGAGAGCCCAGGCCCAGGCTGTGCCCCCGCTGCAGAGGGAGGTGAAACCCCCCAGGCCGGGCCAGGCTGATTTCATAGATTCATAGGCATTTGGGCTGGAAGGGACCCCGAGGATCACCGAGTCCAGCCCCCCGCCCCACTCTCTGAAGCTTCTCCACGTCCTTCCTGAACTGTGGAGCCCAGAACTGGACGCAGCACTCCCGCTGCGGCCTCGCCAAGGCCAAGTACAGCGGGAGGACGACTGCCTGGGTCTTGCTCGAGATGCATCGGTGGATACAAGCCAGAGTTTTGTTCACTTTGCCAGCTGGGGTATTGCATTGGTGGCTCCTATTCATCTTGTGGTCAGTCGTGACCCCCAAGTCTCTTCCAGTCGTGGTGCTAGTGAGTGTAGCACTGCTGAGCCTATAAGCATGCTATGGGGTTTTATTCCTGAGGCGAAGCACCTTGCATTTCTCTGTATCGAATGCCATCAGGATTGCATCCACCCTCCTTGCAAGCCTATCGAGGTCGGCCTGGATCACCAGCCTGTCCTCAAGCGTGGACACCCTTCCCCGGAGTTTGGTGTTGTCGGCAGACTTGGCCAGTCCGCTTCTGACTCCAGTGTCCAGATCAGCCATGAAGACGTTGAAGGGTACAGGCCCGAGAGCGGAGCCGTGGGGGGCACCACTGGTCACTGAGTGCTGTGTTGATTCGGTTCCTCGACTACCGCTGTCTGGGTCCGACCGCGGCGCCGGTTCCCCAGCCGTCAGGCTGTAAGGTAGTCGAGGCCGCAGTTGCCCACATTTTTCCATGAGGACATCATGGGACACCAGGGCAAAGGCTTTTTTAAAGTCCAAATATATGACTTCAACCTCTTCCCTCGTGTCCAGGTGATAGGTCACCCGGTCATAGAAAGAAATGAGGCTGGTCAGGCAAGACCTCCCCGCGGCAGACCCGTGCTGGCCGTCCCTCAGGGTGTAGTCTTCTCTTAGCCTGTCAAGAATGGGTTCTTTGCTAATTTTCCCCAAAATGTTCCCAGGGATTGAGGGCAAACTGATTGGCCTGTAGTTTCCCAGGTCTTCTTTCCTCCCCTTCTTGAAGAGCAGGGGCAGATCTGAGCAGGGGGCAAATCCCTGCCCCCCCAAGGCAGTGTGACTGGGGAGCAAGAGCTTGTATCCAGCACCATGCAGGGCTGCGTCCCGGGGGCAGGAGCACTGGCGCAGCCCCCGCCTGGGCTGCAGCAGCACCCAGCGCTTCTGGGGGGGCTTCAACACCCTGACCTGGGGGGGGGCAGCCAGCACAGCCCATCCTTGGACACCCCCTGCAGAGCACGGGCATCGCTGCACCGCGACCCTCCCGCCCAGCGCCCGTCCAGCCTCGCCTGGGACCCCCAGCACAGCCCCCGGACGGGGCCTGGGCAGTGCGGAGCAGAGACCCCGTGGCCTCCCACGTTGGGCCCCCGGTGCTGCCGTCGCTGGACCCCAGAGCGGCTCGGGCCTTGCACGCGGCTGCCTCCCCCCTCCCCACAGCTGCATCCGGCCAGGGGCCCCAGTCTGCCCGTGTGTCTGATCCTTCCCCTGCCCGTGTCAGCGCTGAGTGCCGGCCCGAGGGCTCCAGCCCTGGTCGCGACATCGGGATCCTCCTGGCCCCGTGGTCCCGTCCTTCCCACTCCATCACATGCAGCCTGTGCCGAGGCCTCGGTGGGCCCGTTGGAGCACAGGCCCGGTGGGCTGCACCCCTGCCGTCCCGGCACAGACCCCGCTAATACTTACCCTTTGCTTGCAGCTATGGAGCCGGGCGTCTGCGTCAGCCCTTCCTCCTCCACACGCTTGCACGCTTGGACCTGCCGGGTAGAAAGGTGAGGTGACCCGGGGCATCGTCCCCTGGGTCCTTGCCTTTCTTAGAGAGGGGCATTGCACAGACCCTCTCCTGTCCTCTGGTCTCCGGAGATCATTGCAAGGGCGCAGAGATCTCCTCTGCCCGTTCCTGCGGGACCTTGGGACGAAGCCCACCCGGCCCGGCGGACCTGCGTTCATCTGGAGCCCCCGCAAAGCTCTGATGGTTTCTTTCCTTATCTCAGACCTCAGCTTCCTTGTCCAATACATAGGATCTGTCACTGGCCTTCAGGGATGTGAAGACTGATCAGCCCGCCTTGGTCTTCTCCTCTGCAGCCTGTCGCCCCCAGGAAGCACAGCCTGTCCTCAGCACCCGTCTCTCCCTGGCCTTCATCAATTTTGTCACCCTGTGCTGGGCTCCTGCCCCTCTGTCCTCTTCAGATCGTGGTCCTCCGTCCCCGTGGCCCCTCTGCATTTTCCTTAAATGGCTTACTCTATGAAGCTATAAGCAAAAGCATCAACCCAGGAAGAGGCTCAATATTGAGCCTCTAAAGACCCTGCCAAAAGTGACCGTCCCACACACCCGTGGTGAGAAGCTGTGCAACCTCCTGGCTCATCACGGCACCGCTGAGCTCCGGGAAAGCCTCAAGGAGAGCAGCCACGAGGCACGTCGAGACTCCGGGCTTCTCCGCAGAGAGACATTGGGACTGGGGCGATGAGGACGGGAGGGAAATGCAAGCTCTGGTTGATGGAAAGAGAAGAGCCCTTGAAGCTTGGCAAAATGAGCCCTGCTCCCAGCAGAAGCACGATGGTTATTGCCGCCACGGGGGGTGGTCTAGCCCAAACCCCTGCTCCAAGCAGGACCAGCCCCAGCTACATCATCCCAGCCAGGGCTTTGTCCACCCAGGTCTTCAAAACCTCCAAGGATGGAGACTGCACCACCGCTCTAGGTGACCTGGTCCAGTGCTTCACCATCCTCCTCATGAGAGTTTTTCCTAATATTCAACCTCAACTTCCCTTGCTGCAGCTTGAGCCCATTGCCGTGCGCAGGCTTGAAGGGTGGGCCGTGTCAGGGCCCGCCGGGCTGGGAGCACCGTGGCCTGCAGAGCTCACGTGCCAGACACCAGCTGTTGCTGCCGCAGGTTCTGGGCAATCAGCATAGTCGCTCGTTATAGTCCCGGGGCAGGTCTTCCCAACCCGAACAGGTCCTTTCCTACCTTGGCTCCTTGCTCCTTGTGCTCAGCCCCCTGCGGCATCTCTGGGTAACCCATTCCAGTGCTTCACCCCCCTCCTGCTGAGAAACTTTTTCCTAAATCCAACCTCAACGTCCCTTGCTGCAGCTTGAGCCCATTGCTCCTTGTCCTGCCATCTGCCCCCACTGAGACCAGCCCAGCTCCATCCTCTTTGCAGCCCCCCTGCAGGGAGGTGAAGGCTGCTATTCAAACCCCCTCGGTCTTCTCCTCTGTAGGCTACACAGGTTCATTAGAGGCAGGTCCTGTCAGACCAACCTGGTGCCTTCTATGACCAGGTCACAAAATCCTTGGATGCAGGTGTCGTGGTAGAAATAGTCTTTCTGGACTTCCGGAAGGCCTTCGACACCGTCTCTCACCCCATCCTCATTAAAAAACTAGGGGACCGTGGCAGCGACACCTACACAGTCAGATGGGTCACTAGTTGGCTGGAGGGCCGCACCCAGAGGGTGGTGGGGGACGGATCTTATTCAACTGGGAGGGCTGTGGGCAGTGGGGTCCCCCAGGGCTCGGTCCTCGGGCCCGTGCTGTTCAACATCTTCATCAGCGACTTGGAGGAGGGGGTAAAAAGCACCCTGTTCAAATTCACAGATGACACTAAGATGTGGGGGGAAGTGGGCACGCTAGAAGGGAGGAATAGGCTGCAATTGGACCTGGACAGGTTACAGGGGTGGGCGGATGAGAACAGGATGGGTTTCAACACTGACAAGTGCAAGGTGCTGCACTGGGGAGGAAGAGCCAGCAGCATACCTACAGGCTGGGAACTCCCTTCTCGTCAGCGCAGAGGCAGAAAGCGATCTTGGAGTCGTTATGGATGCCACAATGAACATGGGCCGACAGTGCGGGGACACAGTCAGGAAGGCCGACCGCACCTTGTCGTGCATCCACAGATGCATCTCGAGCAGGGCCAAGGAGGTGATCCTCCCCCTCTATGCAGCACTGGTCAGGCCGCAGCTGGAGTACTGCGTCCAGTTCTGGGCGCCGCACTTCAGGAGGGAAGTGGACAGCATGGAGAGGGTCCGAGGAGGCCACCCACATGATCAGGGGACAGCAGGACAGGCCCTACGAGGAGAGGCGACGCGACCTGAACCTGTTCAGCCTCAGCAAGAGAAGGGTGAGGGGGATCTAGTGACTGTCTACGAACTAGTCAGGGGGACCAGCAGGCCTTGGGGGAGTCCCTGTTCCCCCAGCACTACCAGGAGTGACTAGAAATAACGGGCATAAGTTGACTAAGACTAGGTTCAGGCTGGACGTCAGGACGCGCTACGTCAGTCAGGGCGGCTAGGATCTGGAACCAACTTCCAAGAGAAGTGGTGCTGGCTCCGACCCTGGGGGGCTTTAACAGGAGGCTGGATGAACACCTTGCCGGGGCCTTTTGACCCCAGCGCTCTTTCCTGCCAGGGCAGGGGGTCGGACTGGACGATCTGCTCAGGTCCCTTCTGACCCGACCTGCTATGAAACTGTGACTAAATCAGCCCAGGTCCCCCAGCCTCTCCTCACCAGTCCTGTCCTCCAGCCTCCAACCCATTTTCATCGCCCTCCGCTGGACTCTCTCCAATTGTCCACATCCTTTCTGTCGTGGGGGCCACAGCTGGACACAGCACTCCAGATGTGGCCTCCTCAGTGCCGAGTAGAGGGGAAGCATCACCGCCCTTGATCTGCTGACGTCACTCCTCCCAATGCAGCCCAGATGCCGGTTGCCTTCTTGGCACAAGGGCACACTGCTGGCTCCTGTCCAGCCTCTTGTCCCCCGTCCCCCCAGGTCCTTTCCTGCAGAGCTGCTGCCCAGCCCGTCACCCCCAGCCTGCCCCGGGGCAGGGGATCGCTCCCTCCTCAGTGCAGCACTTTGCACTTGCCCTTGCTGAACCTCAGGAGATTCATTTTGGCCCAGTTCCCCAATGAGCTGAGGTCTCTCTGAATCCCAGCGCTACCCTCCAGCGTATCTACGACTCCCCCCAGCTTGGGGTCGTCTGCAGGCTTGCTGAGGGGGCACCGTCCCTCCTGGATAAGCCAGATCTTCCCCTGCCGGGAACTGGACTGTGCCCCACGTCTCCATCGCCCCACTGCGTGGTCATTCTCCGCTCGCTCCAGGCCCCCCGGCTCCTCCTGCCCATTCCCGCTTCTCACTTCGGTGCACGGACCCTGCGGGGTCGAGGGGCCTGGCCTGGCCTCTCCCCGAGAGCACGGCGAAGGCATCTGCTATTGCGTCCCTTGTGTCTCTCCCCAGGTCTCCACGCTCGGGGTTTTGTCTCGGTCCCCGGTGCCCCTCGTTGAAAGCACTCTGGGGATGGAGGCAATAAACGCGGAGGTGATTAAAGCCCTGGGGGAGCTGGAGAAGCAGCCAGCAATGCAGTAGCCGACTGCCCACATCCGCCTTGGCCTCATCTTCCTGGCCACGGTATTTCTAGACCCACTTGTTGCCCACCAAGAAACTCGGCCGCCTCTGCCCGGGCTTCTCCCTGCCAGGGCCCAGGCCGTGCCCCCGCTGCAGAGGGAGGGGACACCCCCCAGCTGGGCCAGGCTGAGCAGGGGGCAAATCCCTGCCTGCCCCCCCAAGGCAGCCAGAGCGCGAGGGAGCAGAGCTCGGCGCTCGCCCACGGACCAGGCCTGGATGCCGCGGCCCCCGGCGCACGCACCGCTGCGGCCCCCCCGGAAGGAGCCAGGCCAGGCCGGGCTGCGGCTGCACACACGCGACACAACAACTTTATTGACATCAAGATACAAAATTATAGATTTCTCTAGAAATTCCTCTGCTGCTCACGTGACGGGAGGGGGCAAAACCACGGAGGGAGGGGGGGGCAGAACACGGGGAGGGGGCAGCTTCTCCAGCCCATTGCCCCTACCCCCCACCCCACAGTCGCAGGCTGCCCGGGGCAGGGGCCATGTTGGCAACATGCAAACACAGACGTGCACACGGCACGACACGTGTGGAGGAGCCCACGCCTGCCCCAGAAGGTCGGGGTGAGCGCCAGCGTGGCCCCCTGCCCCGGGCAGCCTGGGAGACCCCGGCCCAGCCCTGGGGGGCAGCGGTGGAGGCGATGGGGGAGGCACGGGCGCACACACAGCATCACACAGGGACAGCGGTGGGATCGGGGGGGGTCCAAGCAGGGCGATGGCGGCCCCTCACTGTGGCAGTGCCTTCAGGATGGCGTTGACCTCCTCGGCCACGGCCGTCAGCGCATACTCGAACTGGTCCTGGGGGCAGGGAAGCCGTGAGCGGGGCCGGGCGGGGGCAGCACCCCCACCGGGGGTCTCGCCCCCATGCCCTCACCTTGGTCTGCACCATGCCGGGCCGCTGGTCGCGGATGTGCTCCAGGGTGGCCGCGATGTCGATCTCCTTCACGCCTGGGGGCAGAGCGGGGTCAGGGGGCAGACATGGGGGCAGAGACCCAGGCCCGCGGGGCACGGACATGGGGGGCTGCAGTCTGGGTACAGGGTCTCGGGGGCAGGGCAGGCCGGCACTCACCCTTAGCCATCCTGTTTAGGACCATGTCGATGAGGATGTAGGTGCCCGTCCTGCTGGCTCCGTCGCTGGAAGACATGGAGACAGACGCTGACCCACCGGGCAGACGCCTAGGGCCGGGCCAGCCACAGCCTCCAGCCGTGGGGCTGTCCCACGCTCCCATGGCCCGGCCGCGTCCCCCCCGCGGGTGTTACCTGCAGTGCACAATGATGGGGCAGGAGCGGCCACGGTAGCACTTGTTCACCTTCCTGCACGGGGGAGAGGAGACCGATGAGCGGGGCCAGCGTCTTCCCCGGGCGCCAAGCCCGGCACCGTGACCTGCCCAGCTGCCCCGGGGCTGAGCGCTCCCACCGCCCCAGGGTCCGTCTCAGCCACGGCACAGCGGGCTGGGGTCAGGGGGCAACCAGACCTCCCCAAGGAGGGCAGGGATTGGGGCCATGGCCGCCGGGTAGGGCTGGCAGCCACTCCTCGATGCCAGGAGCTCCTCCGCTAGCCCAGGCTGTGGGTGCACGGGCACAAAGGCTTGTCATGGCTGGACCTGGGCTGTAGGGGCCCCATAGGGTGCAGAGGGCGCAGCCCGGGGGGGCCCGAGGCGGCAGGGCTGATGCACAGGCACGGTCCGGCAGCAGCAGGCGCGGCCGCCGACGATCACTTTTGTGACTATGCAACTGGACCCAGACCACGAGCTGCAAATCACAAAAATGCCCCCGGCAGCCGCGAGACGGACAGAGCCACGGGCAGGGCGGGCGGGCAGTCCTGCCTGGTAGCCAGACTCTTCCCACCCACCCCAGGGCAGCTGGGGGGTCTCAGGGTCTGGCCCTAAGCCTGCAGAGCTGGTGCCCACGCAAGTGCACGCCTGTCCGCGCACGGTTGCCCACGCAAGTGCACGCCTGTCCGCGCACGGTTGCCCACGCAAGTGCACGCCTGTCCGCGCACACGCGCTGCACCGCGCCGCGCCCGGACCTGCGGAAGTCGAGCAGGGGCCGCGTGGTGGCAGGGAGGCCCTGGGCCGGCCAGCTCAGGAAGTGGAACTGGGTGAGCGTGCGCGTCTCCTGCGACTGCACGTTCTTCAGGTAGAAGCTGCGCACCAGGAAGTCCTCGCACCAGATGTGCTCCGACACCAGGTTCACCTGCGCGTGGGGGGTTACAGGCATGGCCACGACTCCCAGCCCCGCACGGCACCGTGCCACTCTCCATACCCCCAGCCCACCCGCCGCATGGCTCCGTGCCCCCCAGGCCTACCCGGCTTGGCTCCATGCCCCCCCCAAACCTCCTCAGCTTGGCCCTGTCCCCCTCCAGCCCTCCTGGCTCAGCCCTGTGCCTACCCCACCCCTAAACCGTGGCCCCAGCCCCCTGGCCGCACTCACCTCGTAGACGTGGTAGAGGGAGGAGCCCTCGTCGGGCCAGTAGCGGTCGCACTGCTTGACGCTGTCCTCGGCCAGGGGGCTCAGCATGACGATGACGGTGCAGCCGTGCTCCCACACCATCTGCGTGTTGGGGACACGGCCGTGGCAGGGCGTTGAGGCTGGGCTCTCCTGCGGGGCTGCCCCGCTGCAGCACCCGTGGGCACTGGAGCTAGGGCTCCAAGCAGGGGGAGAGGGGGGCACAGCCCAGAGCCGGGGTGTCGGCGTCCGTGCCCCAGCCCCACTCACCTGCCAGAAGTCAGCAATGGTGTGGGACAGCGGCCCCTGCGTGGCGATGTACGCCGGCATCCGCGGGTCATGCTCGATCTGTGCCGAGACACTGCGTGTCAGATGCTACCGGGGGGTTAGGGGTCAGGAAGTGACCAGGGAAGCTGGCGTGTAACGGGGCACTTGTGTGCATGCCTGGCCTGTGTGCATGCAGGGTGACCCCAGCCAGGCCGTGCAAGCCTCAGCAGCATCCCCAGCGCGTGACGAGGGCACGTGCAGGGAGCCCGATGGGGCAGGCAGTGCCGGGTCTCCAGGGAGCTCCCAAGGCCAGGGTCTGCAGGCATGCCAGCATGGAGGCAGGGGTCTCTAGGCAAGCTGGGGCTGGTGGCTCCCAGGGGCAGGGGTCTCTGGGCAGGATGGAGCGAGCGGGGGGCTCCGGGCATCAGGCTGGGGTGGGCAGCTCCCAGGAGCAGGAGCCTCTGGGCAGGCAGGCAGGCAGGCAGGGCAGGTATGTGGGTCAAGGGGTCTGTGGGCAGGGGTCTGCGGGCAGCAGGCTGGGGCACACGGCCGGCTGGGACTCACGATGGGGCTGGCGTTGATGAAGTCGCTGCGGGATGGGCTGCAATCAGCCTTCAGCTTGATCCGTGCATGGTCATCTGCAACCAGTTTAGGAGGACAGCCATGAGCAGAACACGCGCCCAGCCCCCCCAGCGGGGCAGCCCGGCCCCCTGCATCCCACTACAGGACCCCACGGGGGGCAGTGCCTGGCCAGCCCCCCTCCCCTGAGTGGGCACAGGGTGCTCACAAGGCACGAAGTCAGGGTGCCGGTTCTTCTTCAGGTTGGCTTCGCTCTGCGCGATGGAGCAGGCGTTGGGCTCAGCCTGGTACGCGCACAGCGCCTGCCACTCCTTGGCCAGGCGGTCCCGGTTGCGCAGGTGGTCCTCCATGTAGGCCTGCAGGTGCAGTGCCGCTCAGCACACACAGCCGCAGGGGCGGGGGGCTGTGCTAGGGCAGGGACCGGCACGTGCACACACATGTACACACACGCACCCACGCTCTAGAGCAGGTCCAACATCCCCAGCTGGGGGCAGCAGGGACATGTGCATTGATGTGCGTGTGCACACACACACACACACACACACACACACACGAGCAGGCCTGACAGTCTCAGTGGGAGGCAGAAGGAACATGTGCACAGACACAAACACACACTTGAGCAAGGGCAACACTACCAGCAGACAGCAGTAATGACAAGGCATATGCATGTATACACGCAAGTGGGCACACGCATGTTCTCTGAAACAGGTCTGACACTGCCAGCAGGGGACACTTGCATGTGCACACCCATTTGTACTTACTCCCCCCCACATACACAAGTGTGCATACCATGGAGCAAGGCTGACACTATCAGCAAGAGGCAGCAAAGACAGATCCTTGTGCACACGCACACATGCACACGCACCCACGTGCACTCTGGAGCAGGTCTGACACCAGCAACAGGGGGCAGCAGCAGCCACACATACACACGCATGTGCATGGACACTCTGGAACAGGTCTGACATCCCCAGCTGTGGACAGCAGGAATATGTGCACACACGTACACAAATGCACATGTGAAAACACCCACCCAGCCACACAGAGGCATGCATTCTGGCACAGGTCTGACATCCCCAACTGGAACATGTGAACACATACACAAATGCACATGTGAAAACACACACACACACACACACACACACACACACTTAAGCAAGTCCAACACCACCAGCTGGTAGCAGCAACCAGACGCACACTCTGGAACAGGTGCATCACCAGCAGAGGGCAGCAGGGACAGACCTGTGTGCACACGTGCTTGCTTACACATGCACACACACACACGCACACACACACACACACATGCACTTTGGAGCAGGTCTGACACTAGTAGCAGGGACAGACACTTGGGGGCACACATGCGTGTGGACACACACACACACACCCGTGCAAGCACTCTGTGACACCAGCAGCAGGGGGCAGGAGGAACAGACCCTTGTGCGCACACACACCCACCCCCGTGCAAGCACTCTGCAGCAGGTATAACACCAGCAACAGGGGCAGCTGCTGCACACGCAGGCACACACGGCGGCTCACCAGGATCATGTGGCCGGTGGAGATGTCCATGTTGGACTGGGCGGGCTCCTCGCACCAGGACGGCGTGCTGCTGTGCGAGCTGGGGCTGGCCTGCGGCGCGTCGCTGAACTGGGACGAGACGCTGCTGACACGGGAGGTCTCGGCCGGCACGGGCGCAGGTGGGTCTGCCCGCCCGAACAGCGACTTGGCCGCCATGTGCTGGCGGCACAGCTCCTGCGGCGAGGGCACGGCTCAGCCCTGCCCTTCTGGACCCAGCGCAGGGAGCCGTGCCCGCGGCGCGGGGGACACGAGCCGCCAACCCTACCTGGTACTCGAAGGGGGTGTCGGCAGCACCCTCGGGCCCGAGGGCGACCAGGCGCTCTTTCTCGCGCCGCTTGGCGTGGTGGTGGAGGCAAGCAGCCACGGCGGCCGCCACGCCCACGCCGGCCGCACACGCCAGGCCCACGAAGGCCAGCAGCAGTGAGTGGAAGCCGCCGGGCAGGGCCACGGGGCGTGGGGCAGCGCCCACCTCATTGCGCTGCGAGAGGGAGACGGGGGTCAGTGGGTGGCCAGGGATGCCCCCCCCCCCACACACACACCTCGGCACCTGGGGCAGCATGGACCCCCAGGGTGGGGGGCACAGGGGATGTGACTGCCAGCTGCTTTTGGGGTGGGGGCTGTGTGGGGGCACGGGGCACCCCTCCAAGCCCTGCCGGGGGGTGGTCCCCCTGGAAAGGGGCTCCATCCCTCCAAGTATGCCATGGCACTGGTGCAAGGGGGCAAGGGGGGCACCTGGCGAAGGGGCAGCACCAGGGCTGCCAGCTGCTCCCCAGCAAACTGGGGTGAGCCCTGGGGCGCCCTGACCTGGTGCCCCCTGCTCCCTCCCCCCAACCTGGGATACCCCAACCATGAGCAGCCAATCACAGCCCAGAGCCCAGGGTGCCCCAACCCTGAGCAGCACATCATGCCCCCTAGCCGGGGGCGCCCCGAACCCAGCCAGCCAATCACCACCCACAGCCCAGAGCACCCTAACCCTGAGCAGCCAAGTGCAGCCCATGCCTCCCCCTGCCCCCTTCCCATGGCAGCATGTACACATACATGCGCACACGCGTGCCACCGCAGAGCCCTGTCGTGGGCACAGGCACCCCCGGCCCACATGCATGGGGAGCAGTCGTGCCAGGAAGGGCACACACACCGAGCTGCACACATGCCCATGCGTGACACCCCTGCAGCTGCCCACGGCCCGTCCCAGGCATTGCGGCCCCCCACTAGGAGGACGGGAGCTCCCTCTTGTCCCCACGCTGTGCCGGGGGAAGCGCCTGAGCCTGCAGGACTGGTTTCCGCGGCCTGTCCGGCCCGGCTGGGGCAGGCGTGGTACCTAGACCTCACCGTGCGCGGGCCACGGAGCCACCGACCGCCCCTGTGCAGAGGCTGCCCCCGGCTGGGAAATGCCCCCATGGGACAAGCGGGACAGGGATGGGGATGGGGATGGGGATGGGGACGGGAGGCAGCACAGAGCCCTGAAGGCCAGGGCCAGGGGCAGGGGCAGACTCCCTGGCCCTGACACCGACTCCCCACCTGGCCTCGGGCACATCCCTCGGTCCCCCAGACTGCAGCTCCCCCCGGCTCCAGGTTGGAGGGGGCAGGGAGAAGCACGGGGCCCAGGGGCAGGGGGGCAGTTACCTGCAGTTGGGGGCCTGCGGCGGCAGTGGGCGCGGCCCAGGCAGCCCCATGGCAGGCGCCGGAGCTGGGCAGGAGGCGCGGGGACCCCCGTGCAAGGGGGGCTGAGTGGGGGGGTCCTGGGGGCCTGCTGAGCCCCCTGCTCTGCCCCAGGGGGCTGCAAGCTGGGCCACGGGGGGAGGAGGCCCGGAGCGGCCTCAGCCTCCTCCGGCTCCGTCATCTCCCGGAGCCACGGCCACTTGTCACATCACACGGCGTTGCCGTGGCAACCGCGCCACATGTTGCTGATGGAGACGGGGCTGGTTCCCTTCCCGGCCCGCCCTTCCTCTCCCCACCCCCCAGACCCCCAGGGCAGCCCCCGGAGCCACACGTGCACCTGTTTCCCCCCCACACACGTGCCTGCACACCTGCACATGTGCATATGCATGCATGACCCCCCCACACACCTGCACAATGCCCCCATGAGCAAGCACATGCATGCGCACCCCCCCACACATGGGCACACACGCACTCCACCTGCATGCACACACATGTGCACCCCCCACACCCAAAAGCAGCCATCTCACTCTCACACAAATAACAAATACACACACAAGTGCTTGCACATCCCCCCCCACAACACACGTGCCCTGCCATACACCTCCCCAAGTAGTCACACCCCACATACACGCTTGCACATGCATTTACATTCCCCCCCACATACATAGAGGGACACACCTGCACCAGCCCCACATGCAAGTACATGCATGCACCCACACACACATGCAGCCCCCCAAGTGCCCAGCAGCTGACCTCCAAATTTGCCTCCCAGCCTCACATGTCCCCCCGTAGCCGGGCCCCCGGTGCTGGCACACGCAGCCTCTGACCCACACATGCCCCACGGGCTACCCCAGACTCACCCCATGGCGCTCAACCCCCACAAGGGGCAGCCACAACACCTGCCCCCATGACCCCCACAGTCAGCGCCGGGCACGACAGGTGCAGGTGCCCCCGGAACAGCCCCTGGCCTCCCTCGTTCGTTAGGGCCTCTCGTTAGGTCTTACCTGCCCCACGCCCGTCTGCACGATGCGCAGCCCCAGCTTGGCCTCCATCTCTGCTTTCACCAGTGCTGGGGGGGGAGGGGGGGAGGTCAGGGCTGGGGGGGCATGACCTCTGACTCCCCAGGACGCCCCCCGCCCCTCATCTCCAGGCCCAGCCCTGCTGCCCCGACCTGCTTTGGTCCAGACTGGGCCTTGGCTCTCTGGGCTGGGGGTCCCAGGCATCATCACTGGGGGGGGACCCCCCATTGCCCACCTGCCCCGACTCACCGGCCCGGTCGGCGACGTCGGCCAGCGACAGGTTCTGGGGGTTCTGCCGCAGCCGGAAGGTGAGCGCGGGGCCCACGATGCTGCGGTGGGGCGTAGCAACAGTTACCACGGTGATGGGGGGGCCAGGGCCAGGCTGGACCCCCCCCCGCAACCGCCATGATGGCGGCCGTGGGCCCCTCACCTGATGTTGATGAAGCTGGCGGTGGAGAGGTGGACACGCTCCGCCAGGACCTCCAGCAGCCGGATGCCGTCAGCCAAGCTCAGGGGCCTGCGGGGCAGTGATGGGCTCGGGGTGGGGGGCTCACAGCCCCTTCCCCCGGGGGGGCAGGAAGGCAGAGCAGCCCCAAGGCAGGTGCTGGCTCCGTAGAACGGAGCAGAGCAGAGCGCCCTGCTGTGTGCGGCAAGGACGGGGAGCGGGGGGCAGGAGCCCCACACTCATGTGGCAACTGGGCCAGGAGACTGGCCATACGCATGTGCCCAGTGCAGCCCTGGCTCAGCTGCTGAACAGACACTTGTGATTATAGACAGTGTACATGTGTGTGCATGCACATGGAGTGCACGCAGGGGGGAGCATGGGCACGTGTATAACGCACACAAGGTATGCACAGGTATATGTGCTGATGAAGGGGGGTGCGGGCACATGTGCAACGTACAGAGGGTAGACATGGGCACATGTGCAAGGCACACAGGGTATGCACAGGTGCATGTATGCGTGCAAGGGGATGCATGCATGTGTCTCTGCGCCTGGGACAAACCCCAAGGGTGAGTGCTGTGGCTGCCCCCCCAGCAGGCAGGGTGCCCCCCGCGCGTGCCCCCAGCCTGGCACTCACTTCTGGTTGGTGACGATGTAGCCGTACTCCTCGGGGGGCCGGGTCAGAATCGGGGCCCCGGCCCCAGTGCGCCCTGGCACATCCCCGTAGCTCTTTTTCTCCAGTAGGCCAGGGTGCGGCGAGGGCAGGGCATGGCCTGGCACCGTGGGCAGCCCCGGGGCAGGGGAGGCCGCGGTCTCGGGGGGTGGCGGGGTGGAGGCCGGCGGTTCCGGCTCCTCGCCGTGCTGCATCTCCCCCTCCGTCACCTGAGCCGGGACGCGGGTCACCAGGACACGATCAGCCACAGCCGCCGCCGCTCGTCCCCAGGGCTTGCGGGTCCTGACCTGGCGCCAACCCTGCCGGCAGCTCGAGCAACGCCCTGGCAGCCCCCAGCCCCACTGCCCCCCAGCTGCAGGGCCCCCCCGCACGCCTGAGGGAGGTGGGAGGTGCCCCTGGGCATCCCCCCCGCCACTCCCTGCTTGCCCTGGGGCACCAGACCAGGGCACGGCCCAGCACAGACTCACCCGCTTCGTGTCCAGGGCCGTGGGGCCAAAGCCGCCTGCCAGGGGAGAAAGGCCCCCCCGTGTTGGCTCTGTCTGGACTGAGGGGCAGGAAGGGGGGGCTAGTCCCAGGAAGAGGCAACACCTCCCACCCCCAAGACCAGCAGACCCGCCGGGACTCGGACACCCGCTCCCCCCAGCCCTGTGCCCACCCCCTGCTCACCCGAGCTCTGGATCAGCTGCAGCAGGGCCGAGAGGGTGCTGACCTGCTCGGGGGTCAGGTCCCGCAGCCCCAGGCCGTAGCTGACCAGCACCTTCTGCAGGGCCGCGTCTGCTGGGAGACAGGGTCAGTGCCGGGGCTGGCCCCAGGCCCAGAGCACGGGGGGTGAGGGCGGACGGGACCCCCCGCAATGGGGCGTGGGCGCAAGGGGGGAGCAGTCCAGCCCGGGGCCGGGGGGAAAGGGCGGTCCCAGTGCCTACCTGGCTCCGTGGGGGGCTTGCGGGGGTCCGGTGCCAGATGCTTCTCCGAAGCACGGTCTCTGCCGTCCTGCGGGTGCCCCAGCTCGCGCTGGGCTCCGGCACCGGCAGGGCCCGGCCGGGCACCCATCTCTCTGGACAGGTAGAGCATGCCCAGGTCCTGGAAGAGAGGCCCCCCCTCCGGCCCCACTGGTGCCCCGTAGGATGGCACAGGGCTGGCCCCAAAGACAGCAGGGGGTACCGGGCCGGGGGCTCTGCCCAGCAGCGCAGGGGCTTCGGGGCTGCGGCCGGCCGTGTCGCCAGGGAAGGGGCCCAGCGGGCGCGGGGTGTCCTGGTAGCCGAACTGCAAGCCAAGCATGGGGTCAGCGTGGCGGGGAGGGCCCAGCAGAGCCCCCCCCCCAGTCACCTCGACGAGCACGCGTGTGCATTCACACACACGCATCCATACGCGCACAGAAACACACGCGTGCATCCTTGCACAGACGCTGGTGCCACAAAGCCCCTTGTTTGCGGGGGGGCTGGCCCAACAGGGACCCTTGCGGGTGCCAAAGCAGCTGCCTTCAGGCCAGGGGCTACCCGAGAGCAGGTCCGTGGGTCACCCGGGCACCACCCATACCTGGGCACCCCCCCACCCAGCAAACAGCCCCGAGACCCGTATCCCTTGTCCTGTGTTCCCCCCGCCCGGTTCTGGAGCTGTGCGTCTGTGCATGGCGCAGCCCCCGGCCCTCACCTTGCGGTAGGAGTAGGGGTGCAGCAGGGCTCCCTCATAGCCCAGCTCGGGCAACAGGGGCAGCAGCAGGTGCTCCGGGTAGCGTGGGGCCGGGGCTGGGGCGGGGGGCAGGCGTGGGGCTGCTTCGGGGGCCGGGCGCTGCCCCCAGGGCTGGGCTGACTGCGCCGGGAATGGGGCCCTGCGTGGCACGTTGGGGTGCGACACCAGCCTGGGGGACAAGGGACAGGGCCAGGGGGCTGTGGTTGCACCCCCACTGCCAGCCTGGACCCCCCAGGCTTTCCCTGCCCAGGCAGCTGCTCCTGGACCCCCGTGCCCTGTGCTGGAGAGTCATGACGCCCCTCTCCCTCCCAGACCCCCCCAGCCAGGACCCCAATGACCCGCGCAGAGAGAAGCGAAGACGCCCGGGGTCAGCACTCGCACCCCGGGCTGATGGGGCGACCCCAAGAAAGAGCAAAGCTCCCGGCCTGTGCCTCAGTTTCCCTGCTCTGGAGGCCAGGAGCTCGTGCCCCGTGTCCAACTGCCCCGTGCCTGCTGCTCACCCTGCGGGGAAGTTGGCAGCTGGCTCAGGGGAGCTTCAGCCTTTCTTGTGCCTCCTGGGATCAGCTAAAACCCCAGAGATCAGGGAGCCTGGAGGGGCAGGCGTGGGCCAGATGGCCCCGTGCCCCGGGGACACCACTGTCCCCCGGCAGCTGCCCGAGCCCAGGGAAAGGGCAGGCGGGAGGGGGATGGGGCAGGAGTAGGTGCCCCCCTGGCTGCCCCCGCGGGGCGACTGGCCCTACCTCTCCTCAGGCGCAGGGTCCCGGAGCCGCGGGATGCGCTCCATCTCCCGGGAGATCACGTACTGGGTGATGTCATCCTGCCACGACAGCCCTGCCGTGGACAGGAGTCAATCAGACCTGGCTACATGGGGGGACCCCCCCCCCACTGTCCCCACCAGGACCCCAATCCCAGCCCCACCCCGACCAACGTCAGCAGCCAGCAGGACCATTCCTGCCTGCAGCGTGGGCCCCCAAACCCTTGGCCCTTGACCCCGCACTCACCTTGCCCCATGAGGTGACGCAGGACGTCCTGCAGGCGCCGGAGCACAGCCGAGGTGACCTGGAAGTACGGGGGGTCGGGCCCCGCGCCCACCTGGCACTGCCCGAACAGCCCGTCTGCAAGCACAGCCGGCGCGGGGGAGGTTGGGGCTGACCAGGCCCCCAGGGGGGCTCTAGCTGCAGGGGCCGAGCCCCCGAGCCCCACGGTGCAGCACCAGGGTCTCCTCACTGCCACGCCGGGGATCCCACCCTCCCCCAGCACGAGTCCCCGCAGGCCTTACCGGGCATGCAGACCTCCTGCGGGGAGCAGAGCCGGCGGTCAAACAGGCAGCCTGGACAGACGGACGAACAGGGGTCAGTGCTGCCCAGGTGGCCGGGGCCACAGGGACCCCTGGGGCAGCCCCAGAGACACCAGCCCAGCCCTTGCCCTGGGGCAGGAGACAGCAAGACGGGACCCCAGGGCTGCAGGCAGGCAGGGATCTGTCCCTGCTCAGCCTGGCCCGTCCTTGGGGGTTTCCCCTCCCTCTGCAGTGGGGACACGGCCTGGGCCTGGGCTCTCTCCAGCGCCCACCACCCCCCTGGCAGCAGCAGGATGCTGGCAGCCGCGACCCCCCTGTATCCCGGGGGCAGGGGCGATGCCTGGGGCCATGTCGGGAGTGTCGCACATAAGGCTGGTCTGGATGGGGCTGATCCTGCCCTGGGCTGGATGTGACCCCGTGGCTCTATGAAAATGGGGTGCTGACACCCAGAGCTGGCCCCCACAATGGGCAGGGGGAAGTGGGGGGGTCTGGTGGGTGAACCCCCCCTCGCTCGTCCATCTCCATCAGCAGCAGCCGATGACTCAGCCCAGGATGGAGACGGAGCGGGGACAGGCCCAGCTCGAGGTGGGGAAAGCGGGGTGCTGGGGTCCCCATCGCTGCAGGGTGGGAGGACCCTGGGAGCCAGGATAGGGGCAGGCACGGGGCAGCCAAGCTGGGCCTGGCGCCCGGGGACCCACCAGCCCCAGGGGGGAGGCAGCAGGGTGGCACCCCCAATGCAGCCTCGGCTCCTTCCAGCCGGGAGGTGCAGCCCCGGCCCCGCGAGGGGTCAAGGGCCGGCAGCTCCTGTCCCTGCAGCCGCAGCCCCCCAGCTCCAGACAGCAGGAAACAGGCTGGCCCAGCCCCCTCCCTCCCTGCCTGCTACTAAAGGCTCTGGGTGCCCCCGGGAGTCCTGGCTCAGCCCGTGACATCAGCGAGCTGCTGGGCGCCGGCTCCCACGGGCCCTGGCAGGTTCCCACACCCAGCACGGAGCATCGGCCACCACGCAGCCGAGCCGCCTGGCCCCCCGTACCCCCTCCCCTCCGCTATGGGACCCCCATTCGGGCTCCCCTGTTCTGCGCTCAAGGCTGAGCTCTGGCCACTGGACACCCCACGCTGCGCTCGCCTGACCCCAGAGAAGAGACCCCCTGCCCCAGGGAGCAGCAGCCAGAGCCGGCGCTCACCCGGCTCAGTACCGGACTGGGGGTCGCCCCCCTGGCTGCCCCCGCGGGGCAACGCGGCCCTACCCAGAGCCCCCCAGGACGGCGCGTGCCCATCACAGGAGAAGCGATTAGGGGCCTGTAGCAGGAGCATCTTGCCTGGGCCTAGCACCCAGGGAGGTGTCACGTGCTGCACCCCAGGCTCCAGGAGTAGCCGACAGGCGCCCCAAGGGGCCTTGCAGAGCTCCCGAAACACGCCCCCCCCCCCCGGCGACAGCCACTGGGGCCGGGGGGGGGGGGGGGGAGGGGTGGAGTGAGGGGGCTGCCTTAGCTGCCTAGCAGCTCCCTTGGGGTCTCCCCCCACGCTCCCTGCAAGCCCTTCTGGTTCCTGGGTGGATGCAGCAGCCAGGCCCTGCCTGTCGCCCCCCAAACGCTGTGGGGACCCCCTGACCCCAGCACCCGCAGGGCTGGCGGGTGGGGGGCAGCCCTGCAGACCCCCACCCTTCCCAGGAAGATGGGAGACAGGCTGTGCCCAGCACCCGCAGCAGCAGGGAGAGCCCCAGGCGCCAGGCACAGACTGACCCGGTGCCCAGCAGGGCCGGAGCCAGAGCCAGAGCCGGACACATGTGCAAGAGCCCCAGGAACAGCCCCCAGACCCACCATGGAGGGGCATGGCCTGCGCTCCCACTCCCAGAGACAGCCCCCAGACGGGTCCGCCCGCAGGAGCCTCGCCAGCACCACGCTCCCCCCAGACAGCCCGGCCCCCCACCATGGGGAAGGCCCCCAACCCCGCCTGGCCTGGGCTGGCTGGAGCCCCAGGGGGGGGATCCGCTCCAGCACCTGCAGCCGGGCAGGCATGGCGGGAACAAGGCGGCCCAGACGGACGCGGGGTCAGCGTCTCGGGGCAGCCGCGGGCTGCGGGGTGCCGCGGCTGGGGAGCGGGGGGAGCGGAGCAGCCGGCGCTGCGCAGCTGTGAGTCACCGGCAGCGGCAGATGCAGGCCGTGGCGGCAGCGTGAGTCAGCGGCCTCCGGAGGATGGAGACCCCCGCGGCCGCGTGGGGGGGCACGGCACTGTGGCCTCGGCTCCTGCACGGACCCTCCCTCCCCAGCCCGGGGGTCCCAACAGGGGCCACGCACCAGCACGGGAGCCCGGGGGGCCAGTGTGACCGCACCACCCCTGCCACCATGGGGATGGGCTGCCTGCTTGCTGGGGGGCCACAGTGGGAGAACCGGGGGGCACACAGCGTGCAGCCCCAGGGGAAGGGGTGCTGGGCTGGGCTGCACTGGGTCCCACGGGGCTGGGGCTCTTGCGCAGGGCGGGGCTGCAGGACCCTGGGTCCCTGCTATGCACACACGTGCACACCCATGCACATGCATGCACACGTGCGCACATCCAAGACATCCAGGGGGCCTGGTCCTGGAGACTGGGACCTCACAGCTGAGCCCAGCTCCTCTCACCCCAACCCCAGCTCCTGGCTCAGGGCAAGGCAGGAGCAGGCCCCCTCCCAGCCCAGGAGTTCGCCCTTCCTGCCCCCAGCACAGCACGGCCCGGCGCTCCCCGAGCCCGGCTGGGCGACACAGACCCCTGGGCTCCCTGCACTGGGGCCGGCCTGGGGCGACAGGAACACCCGGTCCCCAGCAGGACGTCTCCAGGGCGAGGGGCGGCCGCCCAGCAACACCCCTTGCCCCGACGTGCTGGGCCCCACGCAGCCCCCAGACCTGCCGCGCTCAGGGAAGGAGCTAGGACAGGGCGCTCAGCGCCAGGGGATGCTGAGACCACATCCTGCTCAGGGGTGCTGGGCTCCATCTCCCCCACTGGTTGCAGACCCCAGGGCTCACAGCGGCCCGGCACAGCATCCTCCTGCCCCTCCCAGCGCCCCCCCAGGTGCACAGCATCCTCCTGCCCCGTGCCCAGAGCCCCCTGCCCCCGACACAGCATCCTCCTGCCCCTCCCAGCGCCCCCCCCACGTGCACAGCATCCTCCTGCCCCGTGCCCAGAGCCCCCTGCCCCCGACACAGCATCCTCCTGCCCCGGTGCTCAGCCCCGTCCCCCCCTCCCGGTACAGCATCCTGCTCAGATCCTCTTCCCCCCGCCCCCCCCAGGTGCACGGCTTCTTCTTGCCCCAGTGCCCAGGCCCCCGGTGCACAGCATCCTCCTGCCCCCAGCCCAGCAGCATCCTCCCGGCCGGTGCCCAGCCCAGCCCACCCCGGCCGAAGCCCCCGGGGATGCCGCTCGGGGGCGGCGGTGACGCAGGCAGCGGGGACCCGTGACGCACGTGGTGACGGCAGCATGCAGCCCCCCCCGGTCCCGGTCCCGGTCCCGATCCGGATCCGGATCCGGCCGGAGCTCACCGTGGCTGCCGGCGGCCCCAGCCCGCAGCGCCAGGAGCAGGCAGAGCAGCGCCCGCAGCCGCCGCCCGGCCCCGGTGCCCGGCCCCATCCTCCGGGCCAGCCCTGGCCCCGATCCCGATCCCGGCCCCGATCCCGATCCCAGCTGCTCCGCGGCGCCGGCGCCGGCGTCGACTGAACCCGGCCCCGCCCCGCCCCTGCCGCCGCAGCCAATGGCAGCGCGCCGCCGCGGCACGCCCCCCCCCGCGGGAGGGAGGTCCCTAGTGGGGCCCCGCCCCCGCCCCGTAGAGGAGCCAATCACCAGCCGGCACTGGGGCACGCCCCCGGAGGACGAACCAATGGCAGGGCGGGGGCTGGGCTAGCCCCGCCCACCCCCGCATTGGGGGTCACACTGGGGCTGGGACACGCCCCCTAGGCTGGACCAATCACTGCCGAGATGGAGGGCATGCCCCCCCCGCCGCCTCGCCCCTTTGGGACCACGCCCTCCCAGGCCACGCCCTAGCACCCGGCGCGACGTGCTCCGTTCTGCCTTCATTAGCACCCGTCCCCGATTAAAAGGATGCCATATTTGCATAACTTCATTTGCATGCCCCCGCCCCCAAGGTCCCGGGTAGCCTGATTAGCTCATGCCAACCCCCCTGGACAGCAGCTGCTACCAACACCAATCAGAGGCCAGCTCCCCAGGGCAGGGCCACGCCCCTTACAGGAGAACCAATCGGAGTTGGGGTGCTAGCCATGCCCTCCTGGAGCATGCATCTGGCCCCTCCCCGCTGGGGGTGGCTTCTGGGGTGGAGGCAGCCCCCCACACCTGGGACACCTTGGGTGTCAGCCTGCGGTGTACACGTACCAGCCTGGGCAAGGGGAGGCCTGGGCACGCCCCGGGCCATGGGGCTGGGGCGCAGCCCCTGGGCAGGGGGTCTCCCCTCCCCTAGGTTTCCCAGGGCGAGCACGGGGGGCTTGGGGGCCCTGGCCTCCCTGGGGGCAGGGTGTGCACTGAGCCAGCCTCTGCCCCCAGGCCCTGGAGCATGGCCTGCAGCTCAAGGCCAAGCAAGTCCCGCACACTGGCAGCATACATCGCACGTGCGGTGCACAGCACAATGTCACACACACATTGCACAGCCCAGGCGCGTCACACAGCACATGTTGCACACCTGTTGCCCAGCACCTGGGAGCAGCCTGTGGTCCCCCTGCACCATGGATGCGCCCATGCCCCGGGGCAGAGCGGAGCTGGCGGGCGAGTGCCCGGTCCGAGCAGGGCTTTCCCCTGTTGCTCCAGCACGGAGGGTCCCGCAGAGCTGGTGCAGAGGCCGTGCCCCTCGCTCCCTGCCCCAGCGCTCCCCACGCCCCTTTCCTCCCCGCACGTGTCCGGTCCCCGGTGGATCCGGCTGCGCTCTCAGCTCTGCCACATTCAGGGCCATGAGTCCCCCCTTGAATGCCCCATGGCGGGGCGTGGGCTGGGCTTGGTTGGCAGCTGCCAGCCTGCTCGTGCCATGCCAGGACCCCTGCTCTGTCTGGGCAGAGACAGGCAGGAATAAACCCCGGGGACTTTCTCTTCCCCATTCAGAGCGGTGCAAACCCTGCTCCTGTCCCCCTCCAGTGTCCCTCCTAGGCCTGGCCTCAGTCTCTGCTCCTAGGGAAGCCCCTCCGCAGCCCCGGGCCTGCTTGCTGCCCTGCTCTTCTATAGGGGTGTGTGTGCATGCATGTCTGCTTGTGTGCATCCATGCAACCATGCGTGTACGTGCATGCATGTGCATGCAAAGGTACACACGTGCCATGGGAGGGGTGAAACCCTGGCATGGCCATTCCCGTTCCAGCTGGTGCCACGGGGCAGCAGAGTGAGGACACAGAGGGGCGTCCCCTCCCCACCTTGTGGGCATACACGAGCCCCGGGGCTGCTGCACCACCCGCCTTCCGGGTTCCCACAGCATCAGGGGCAGAGGTGGCCCTGTCCTGGCCTGGCTGCTGTGTCAATAGGCTCCAGAGTGAACGCAGCCCATGCCGGCTAGGGCAGCCCCAGAGCTCCCTGCCCCGGGTACACAGACACTGAGCCAGGCTCTGGGTCACACCCTTTAATGGCAACGCTCTGGCTCCAGCTCCAGCTCCTCAGTCAATGACCAGGCTGCGGTTCACGGCCGGGAACAGCTCAAAGAAGCCCTGGAGGAAGAGCGGGGAGATCAGGGCAGGGGGTGGCAGCAGGCAGGGGCACTGCCGGCCTGCGCCCAGCATCATCAGGCTCTGCAGGCGTTGCTGTGGCAGCCAGTGCGGGGATGGTGTTGCCATGGCAACCCATCAGTGACTCAAGGCTGCCAGGTTGCTGTGGCAACCGTTCCGGGATACCGGTTGCCAGGGAGGGACCAGCTGGGGGGGTGGATGGGACCCACTTGGGTCAGGCCCTGCCGCCCCCGGGGTAGCTAGGCTGTGAGCGGGGCCCGGCGGGGGTCAAGTTCAACAGGGTGCAGCATGGGGAGGGCTCACCTTGAAGAGGGCGATGCTCTGCAGCACACCGGAGGTGCAGGTCATCTCGCGCACCGAGTGCATGGCCAGCTGCGGGCAGCCCAGGTCCAGCACGCGCAGCCCCAGGCGCGAGGACAGGATGGGCCCGATGGTGGTGCCACACGGCACGTCGTTCCTCACCATGAACTCCTGGGGGTCCGGGGGAGTCATGATGGGGCCCCAGAGAACCCCCCGGGGGGACCCAGAGGCCAGGGCAGTGCCTGGGCCCAAGGCAGGGGTGCTGGGAAGGGGCCACGGCTGGTGCCTACCTGCAGGGGCACGTCCACGCGGCCGGCCACCTCCCGGATCACGGCCTCGGTCACGGCAGTGGAGGCGTAGCGCTGGTTGCTGTTCACCTTGATCACGGGGCCCTGGGGGCACGGACGCCGTGAGGCCTGCCCCGCGGGGCCAGCTCAGCCCGTCCTCTTGCCACGAGGCCGTGGGGAGGGGCAGGGGTGGCACGAGGGTCAGGGCAGCCCATGCACTAGGCAGGGCCCAGCCACGATCAGGGCCGTGGCACAGAGGGGAGGGCTCCCAGGGTGGGGGCAGGGGCGGCACCAAGCCGTGGCCCCCTCACCTTGTGGAAGGCCGGGCGGTGGTTCTCCTCGTGCTTGTCCCTGCAGGAGAAGCCGCGCGTCAGCTGGTGCCCGAGCCCAGCGAGCAGCGCCAACCCCACCCTGCCCCGTGCCCCGGCTCACATGTAGTTGGGGTGCACGGCATGGGCCATGTCGGCGCTGATCATGTAGGACTTGGCCACGGCCTCCTCGAAGGCTGTGGGATTTTGGGGCGAGGCCGCCACGCGCCGCAGCACCAGCTCCGTCAGCAGGGACTCGGCGCCCGCCGCGCTCTCCGACCCCACCTGTGCGGGGGAAACCCATCCGGCCGTGTGGCCCCGGCTGCGTCACCCCTGCCCTCCGCCATGCACGTGGGGTGGGGGCAGGCGGCCGGGACGCGGCACCAGGGACCTGCCCAGCACCAGGCAGTGATGCCCCCCAGCTCCCTGGGGCCAGATGCTGCCCCCTAAAACAGGTCATCTCCCGCAGCCAGAAGGCTGGGACCACTGGCCTTGGAGGACACCCCCCTCCCGCTACTCCAGCCCCTGCAGCCCCCTGCTCCGCCAGTCCTGCCAGTGCCCCTCACTCCGACCCAGAGTCCCCTGCCCCGCCGCTGCCCCTCACTCCCGCCCCGCAGCCCTGCTGCTGCCCCTCACTCCCGACCCGCAGCCCGGCGCTAGGCTCCCACCGCTCCAGTAGCCCAGGGCAGGGCTGCGCTGTTTGCACCGAGTATCCAACTTAGTTACACAAGAAGATTAAAGAAGCGGAGGCAAGATCACGGGAAGGAGGAACAAAAGTGGGGGGCGTGGTGTTTTTGGCTCGTGGCTCCCCAGCTGCGAGGCAGAGCAGGAGTCGGGGGTTTCCTAGCCGCGGGGCTGTGCCAGCTGCCACATGACACCGGGGAGGAATATGTCCCCTGCTGTTGCTCCACGGGTCCAGTTTCCTCTCGCCCCCTCCCAGGGACGCTGGGTGCTGGCTGCAGCCCAGGCTGGGAGCTGGGACCAGCTGTGCCAGGGCTCCTGCCAGGACTCAGCACCGCAGGGTCCTGGCTGGAGGCTCTTGCCTTGGGGGGCAGGCAGGGATTTGCCTTCTGCTCAGCCTGACCCGGCTGGCAGGGGGGGCTTCGGCCTGGGCTGTCTCTAGCACCCACCACCTCTTGGTATCCCTGGGCCTCATTGCTGCCCCTGGGGCTGGGGGTGTCGGGCCCGGGTTGGACCAGGTTGGGTCTGTGGGGTTGGGAGGGGACTGGGCCTGCCCGGAGCAGGGGCTAGGCCAGAGGGGTCCACGGGGGCTGGGCCAGGCTGGTGGCACTGGGATGCTGAGACTGGTCCCCCCAGCGCCACCCTCCCCTGGCCGCACAGGACCCAGCCGGGGATGTCTGGGGGTGCAGGTCCGTGTCCCCCTGCCCCTAGGGGTGCTGACCCCACCCCCACGCGCAGCCCCTCACCTCCTCATTGTCGTACAGCGCGACCATTCGCACGTTGGGCTCCTGTGCCAGGGCCCCAGGCCCCGTGCACGAGTCGATCAGGGCCTGGAGGCAGAGCAGGGCACGGGGCTGAGGACGAGACCCCTCTGCCCAGCACAGAGCAGAGTCCCCGGGGACCACCCACCCCCGGCCCTGGGGCCGCAACGAGGCAGCTGCCCAGGGCTGTGCGGGGAGAGGGGCTGGCGAACACTCCCGACGCCCCACCTGGCCCCGCTCACCTGCAGGGCGCAGTAGCAGCTGTGCAGATTGTCCAGGCGCGGGGAGAAGATGAACTCGTCAAAGGCGCCGCCCAACGTCTGCAGCGACAGCGGGCACCTGAGCGCGGGGTCCAGGCTGCACCCCCTGCCCGGCCTCGCCCCCCAGCTGCTGGGGGACCCGACCATGCCCCCTCCCTGCTTCCCAGCTCCCTCGGAGGCTCTCAGCTCCCTCTGCCCGTGTCTTTGGCTCCCGGTGCCGGTGCCCAGGGGAAGCAGAGGTGCTGTCCCCGCTTGGGAGCTTCGTCGCCCAGGGCTCCTGCCCCAGGCAGCCCTGGGGCCCCAGGCAGTCGCTGCCTGCCCCGCTCCCCCCACCGGCTCTGCCTCGGGCGCCGCGCACTCACCCCGGGCTGCGTGTCCGCCAGGCACAGCTCCAGCTCCACGATCTGCTCCGGCTTCACACCCAGCTGGGAGCAGAGCAGGGACAGCAGCACGGGGCCGTGGCGCTCCTGGGGCAGGAGAACAGCCGGACGTGATGATGCCCCCCTGCACCCACTGGATAGGCGCTGGGCTCCACGCTGAGCCCCGCACGGTGCCCCCAGCACAGCCCCCTGCCCCATCGCACCTGGATGCTGGCAGCGCAGGGTGCTCCGGCCTCCAGCGTCTCCTTCTCCAGCTCCTCCTGCACAGTGGTGGCCAGGATTGGGATCCTGCGGAGGGGCACAGTGGGCACCTGGGCACTTCCCCCTGACCCTGCCAGCACCCCCGGGGCAATGGGAGCCTGGGGGGCGTTGCCAGGGGCCTGCCCACGAGACCCCAGCCTGGGTGGCAGGAGCTCAGGACGGCTAGGAGTGGCAGGGAGGGGTCGGGGGTGCTCACAGGTGGTGCTCAGTGTTGGGCCCAAAGCTCTCGTTCATGCCGCGCTGCAGGTGGATGGCGAGGTGGGGGATGCGCAGCACGGGCCGCTCCACCCGCACCAGCCGCTGCTCCAGGCGCCCCGTGGCCGGATCCTGCAACCCAGCGGGCCGGGCTCAGCACCGGGCCAGGCCCCACGCAGCTCCAGGACCTGGCACAGTCCGGCCTGGCCCCTGCCCTGTGCGGACATGGAGGGCAGAGCCAGGACCCACGGGCGGGAGCAGACAGCGTGCAGCCCCGGGCCGGCGCTGCCGCACTCACCTTGACGATAACACGTCCAGCCACGGTCAGGTCACGGTCGAACCAGGTGCTCCATATGCCTCCGCCATAGGTCTCCACGCCCACCTGCACCGTGCCCGCTTGGCCCCGCCGCGACCGCCGCTTCACCTGCGGAGCCGCACGTCACCGCCGCAGCCGGGGCCGGTGCCCTCGGGACCCCACGCTGACTGCTGGTGACCAGCACGGGGGCAAGGGGCAGCCGAGCAGCACCGGCAGGGTCGCAGCCCGGGGACAGGTCGTGACTCAGTTTCCCCGCCAGCTCGGCCAACAGACCCCAGAAGAACGGGCGGGAACAGCCCCCGGGCTCCCAAGCCCTCCTCCATGCTGTGGCACACGTGCGGGTGCTGAGGGCTACATGGGCAGAGCCGAGGGGCCCGGCCCCCCCGGCCAGGGGCTCTGGAGAGAAGGGAGTCTCCGGGCGTAGCAGCGGGGCACGCAGAGCCCAGTGCTGGGGACGCGGGCGAGGGGAGCCGAGCGAGGGGCCGCGGGCGCCGCTCACCCGCAGGCAGGGGCTGTCTGTGTGCGCCCCGACGAGGCTGAACCCATTGCCCGGCTGGTACTGGCCCCCGACGGCGAAGGCAATGAGGGTGGAGTAGTTCCGTGTCAGGAAGTACTGGGGGCAAAGGGCAGGTGTGAGCACGGGTGAGGCCTGGCCCAGCCCAGCCCTGCCCTGCCCCGCCCCGCGCCCGGGGGCGCAGCGCCCCGACCCCCGCCCGGCCCCCACCCACCTTGCGCTGGGGCTGGATGTCCCAGTGCTCGGCCTCCTTCAGCTCCTCGAACCCGCTCTGCAGCAGGAGGCTCCGGCACTCGGCCACCACTGCGGGGGGGGTGTCAGTGTCAGGGCACAGGGCTGACCCCCGACCCATCACGGCCCCCCCAACCCACGGGCAGGCAGGGACCCCCCCAACCCCACAGGCCATCAGGGCAGAGGGGCAGGGACCCCACAGGCTGACCCCTGACCCCCAGGGCCATCAGGACACGGGGCGAGCTCCCCCAACCCCATAAGCCCCCCGCCCTGCAGGGCAAGGCAGCGCCAGGGCCCGGGCAGATGCTGGTGGGGGCCGTGGGGGCCCCATGGGGAGCCTGTGGGGGGGAGAAGGGGGCAGGATCAGGCCCCCTGGCTGGGGGACACCCCTGCTGGGCAACAGGGTGGGGCGGGGGGGCGGATGTGGGAGGCCTGGGGGGGCACTTGCCCCCGTCTTACCGTGGAAGGGGGAGGGGGCGCGGTGGATGAACTTGAGCAGCTCCTGCGCCGCGGCCTGCACCCCCAGCTTGGAGCCCTGGGGAAACCACACGCGTGTGTCGCACGGCGCAGGCCTATTGCACGCGTGGAGCATGGCCCAGGCATGTCACGCACCCCTTGCACACGTGTTGCATGCGCCACAGGCGTGCTGCACACGTGTTACACAGCACATACATGTTGCACGCCCGGTGCACGGGCACACACATTGCACGCGCTTGTCACGGCACAGGCCTGTTGCACGGCACACCCATGCTGCACGCACAGCACCGGCCCGTTGCACGCGCGGGGCACAGTCCGGGCGTGTTGCACGCACGAGGACACCCCCCCCAGGACCCCCCAGCCCAGCTCCGCGCCGCCGCCCGCGCCCGCTACCTGCATGTCGCCGCCGGCTCCGCTCGCCCCGCCCCCCCGGCAGCAGCGCCCCCTGCCGGCCCGGGGGACCCGCCGCAGCCCGCCCCCGGCCGGTGTCACGAGCTGCCCGGTCTCAGCCGCGCGCGGCCGGGGCGCCGCCGCCGTCCCGGGGTAGGGGCAGGGGCAGGGGCAGGGCGCTCGTACACGGGTGCACGCGCGCCCCTGACATCCCAGTTGCATGTGTAGGAGCGCGCGCGTGCGTGTGCGTGTGCGTGTGCACACACGTCCGTGCATCCTGCCTCTTGCCTTGCAGCCCCTGGCTCCAGCTGCTGCCCGCGGACCCGGGGTGGGGTTCCTGCCCCCAGGGGCCGGGCGCGCAGCCAGACACGGGGAGGCTGCGTGGGCCGGGGCCAGGAGCCGACGGGGGTCCCCTTCCCGGGGCCACGGGTCTCCTGCCCTGGGGGTGCCAAAGGGGTCGGGGGGCTGGCTTGGGCCCTGGGGCGCTGACACTGTGCCCCCCCCCCCACGCAGACCCCGGGTGGGACGCGACGTGGCCCCCCTGCCAGCTGCGCCCGTCTGTGCCGAGCTCTCAACCGCGCTGGATTTATCCCGTGCCAGGACCACCTGCTGCCGGCCCCCCGCCGCAGCTGCCGGGGCTCCGTCAACCAGGCCCGGAAAACACGAGCTCGCAGCCAGGACGGGAATAGGCCGGCGTCACCCACCCAGCACCCGCCAGCACCGCCCACGGGGTGGGGGGCCGGGCCCACCCCCGCGCCGCAGACACCCCCAGGCACCGGCACCCCAGCCCCGCGCCGGCTCGGGGTCAGCTGTGCCCCCCCCGGTGCCCGCCGCACCACACCCGGCCCCGCTCGGCTCTGTCCAGACCCCCTCGCCCCGGCCTGAGTGGCAGCACCCGGTGCGTGGCCAGACCCCACACGGCGCGGCCGGGGCTGGAGCTGCGGTCGTGGCTATTCTGGGCGCCGGGGCCAGAAAAAGCTCGGGGTGATTTGACTCCTGTCCGGGCAGCACCTGCCACGCGCCCGCCCCAGCTCCGCCACTTCCTTCCTCCCTGAGCTCGGCCCTGGCCGTAGGAAACCTCAGGGCCGCAGCACTGGCCAGCAAGCCGGTGGCAAGTGGGGGGCAGGCTCCAAGGGGTTAACGGCAGCTGACCCCCCGGTTTGGACCACAGGGGCCAGACCCCGGCCCCGAGCGGTCGGCTCGTAGCCCTCAGGCCGTGGCCACGGGTCCGGTGCCCGCAGAGGCGGTGCCGGCAGAACCATGTCCTATTTAGACCATAGCGGCTGTACCGGGGCGGGGAGGGAGGGGACGTGGGGATGGACCCCCGCCCCCAGCGCGCCTCGTCGGCTCCACGGTGCCGCATGGCTGTAAAAGGAGCGGAGCCGGCGTGGGGCGCAGTTCCAGACGCTTGGCTCATCCGCGGAGGGGGAGCAGCCCCGTGGGTCCCAGGCGGGGGAGCGGGCGGCGGAGGCAGGGGGCTCTGGCCAAGCTTCCTGGGGCCCCCCACCCAGTGAGCCCAGAGGCAGGGCCAGGCCGTGGCTCCCAGGGGTCAGGGAAAGCACCGCCTGGCCACGGTGCCGCTGCTTCCCGGCAGTCCCTGCACCGCCTGCTCCAGGATCAGGGCCAGGGCAGGGTCTCTGGCGCAAGGGGCCGGCGGCTCCAGAGAGGCCTTTCCCAGCTCCATCCCCTCCCCCGGCCCCGTGGGATGGAGGCATAGGGGGGTCTCCAGGCTTTGGGGCCCTGCCATGGCTGGGGTCAGGGGTCAGGGGTCAGGCAGGCTTGGAATGCAGCGGGGGGGGGTTCAGGGCCGGGGCAGGGGGGAGAGGCTCCCGCCGGCTCTCTCCAGCCCTCCCCCATCGTCCCCATCTGGAAATTCCTTCCCTTTTAAAGGCAGCTCTGAGCTGGGGCCGCGGGAGCCGCCACGCGCCGGCTCCGGCGCCTCCTTGGCCCGGCTCCAGCTCTGCACGGGATGGAAGGCCGGGGCCGGGGCCTGGGCTGGAGCCAGAAGCAGGGTTCAGCACCCAGGACCGGAGGGAGGGTCTCTTGGGTTGGGGGGTAGAGCAGCCTGGGGGGCTGTCAGACGGACGCAGAGACACAGGCAGCCCCCGCCACGCCGTGGGTACTGGAGCTGCTCTGGCAACCGTGGCTCCAGTCACCTGCCTCAGTTTCCCTGGATCCAGAGCCAGGTGCAAGGGCCAGGCAAGAGCTACAGGGCCTGTCTGTGCCTGGGGCCAAGGAGCCGGCCTGGGGGGCATCCCCAGGGCAGGTGCTGGGGGCTCTACTGCCCCCCCAAGTAGCCCGGCCGCGAGGAGGGGGGTGCCAGGGAGGTACAGTGTGGGCATCGCTGCCTGGATGGCCTAAGCCAGGCCGCATCTGGGCTAGGTGCCAGGTTCCCCCCAGGCCGGGCCGGGCACGTGCCTCAGTTTCCCTACGGTGGCCCGTAGCTTCCGGCGGCCCGGCCCGGCCGTGCGGGGATACCAATGGTGCCGCGCCCGTCGCACCCTACCCCGACACCTGGCGCTGTCCTTCCGGGCCGGCCCAGCCCGGACTCATAAATACCCCTGGACGGGGGAGGCAGCTATTTAGGTGCCACGGACATCACCGTGGCTCCTCTGCGTCACGCCGGTGCGGGGGGGCAGTGACTCAGCGACATGGCAGGGAGGGGTCAGCGTGGCACTCGTGTCAGGCCTGGGCGCTGCACCGTGGCCACCCCCTCCATGGGGGCGGCAGGGTCAGGAGACTCAGGGGTGGGGGGATGGCCCCATGGGTCCCTTCCAGGGGCTGGGGTGGCGGGTCACCCCACCTACCCCCAGGAACCGTGGGCTGGAGTCTGTCCTGGGCACCTGTAGGGGCTGTGCTAGCTATAGGGGGGCTGCCGTGGCTGGGGGGCTCTGCTGGCTGTGGGGGTCCCCCAGCCCTTGGGAGCTGCTCCCCCCCCAGCCTGGCCCCCCACCCCAGCCGTACGGGGGCACAGTGCCCACCCGGGGGCCGCGCCTGTCCCTGGCAGCGCCCCCCCGGGGCGTGGAGCCAGCCAGGCGGGGGGTGACGTATGCCCCCAGCCTCGTCTGCTTCCCCCTCAGCGTGGTCATTTCGGGGGCGGGGGGCCGCCCCCCTGCAGGGCTCCCGGGCGGAGCACGAGCCTGTGCACGGAGCTGGGCCTGGGCGGGGGGGCGAGGCCGCCTCCCGGCCCCCGGCCGCAGCTGTTCGAGGAGGGGCGGTGATGTCAGGCGAGATACAAATAGCAGCGCCTGGTCCCGTCCCGGACTCCTGCCCGGCTCCAGCCCCAGCCCCAGCCCCAGCCGCCGCCTCGCGCCCACCGCCGCCACCGCCACCATGAGCCACTTCTCGTCCAGCCAGCGGGTCTCCTCGTACCGCCGCGCCTTCGGCGGGAGCTCCCCGTCCTTCCCGCGCGCCTCCTTCGGCAGCGCCGGCTCCAGCAGCTCCTTGTCGTCCCGCGTCTACCAGGTGTCGCGCAGCTCGGGCGTGCCCGGCATGACGGTGCTGCGGACGTCCCGCACGATGCCGGGGCTGCGGTCCTCGGCCTACGCCGGCTCAGGCGAGCTGCTGGACTTCAGCCTGGCGGACGCCATGAACCAGGAGTTCCTGACCACCCGCACCAACGAGAAGGTCGAGCTGCAGGAGCTGAACGACCGCTTCGCCAGCTACATCGAGAAGGTGCGGTTCCTGGAGCAGCAGAACGCGCTCATGGTGGCCGAGGTGGAGCGGCTGCGGGGCAAGGAGCCCACGCGCGTGGCACTGCTCTACGAGGAGGAGCTGCGCGACCTGCGCCGCCAGATCGACGTGCTCACCGGGCAGCGCGCCCGCGTCGATGTCGAGCGTGACAACCTCCTTGATGACCTGCAGAAGCTCAAGCAGAGGTGAGGGCGGCCCCGGCCCTTGGGCGCTGCAGGGTGGGGGAGCGGTGCCCCGGGGCTGGTGGAGCCACGACCCCTTGGGGCAGTCCAGGCCCTGGTGCCGCTGGGGAGGAGGCGCCGGCTGCTGCCGAGCCCATGGGGGGCAACGTGGCTGCCTCCCCCACCCCCGCGTGCCCTGGGGTATTTATAACCCTGTCACCAACCTTTATTCTGGGAAGGACGATGTCACCGGGGCTGCACCTGCCCAGCACCTGGCCTCACTGGGCAGCCTGGGAAATGGGCCCAGTCAGCAGGGGCCGGGGGGATCCTGGTGCCCCCAGGAGCCAGCACCAGGCCACAGCCCCTGGCCTGGCAGCTGCTGCCCGGTAGAGCTGGGCCAGCCCTGTGGGAGCTGAGACCCGGGCTCTGGGTTCGACGCAATCTCGTCTCCTGCCCTGAGCCGTTGCCTGCTGCTGGGTGCTGGGCAGGGCACCCACGGTGGGATGGGATGGGATGGGATGGGCCTTGCGGGCCGGGCCGGTGCGGCCAAGACGGGTCGCCAGGGACGAGGGAAGCTGGCAGCGGCGGGTGGACTCCTCCTGCCTTGAGCCTTGGCCCAGACCTGCCCCCCAGCCCCAGCCCCTGCCCCTGCCCCGGGTTGGAGGGGCCCGGCCGGGTGGGACCGTGGGAGCCGGGATCGTCCCCTCCCAGGGGACCTCTCCTTGACGGAGGGGACCAGCGGGAACCAGGCAGCTGAGTCAACCCTGGCTCTGGCTGCCGGCCATGGGGGGGCTAGGGAGGGAGGGGCCCGTCTCCACTTCCACCGTCACGGCCCGTGCCCCCACCGTGTGACCGGGGCGGGCACGTGCCACCAGGGGCCAAGCCGTGGCCTGTGAGCAGGTACCCAAAGGATGCCCCGCGTCCCCGTTGCCTCATGACTCTTGACCCCCCCACTAGGGACCCCAACCCCCCGCGCCCCTGGGCTGCAGCCTGAGCCCCGTGTGCCCCACTTGGAGCCACGGCGCGGGGTCCCTGCGCCCCGTGGGGTCCTGGCTTCAGCCTGGGGCTCCCTGCCCCACCCCGCTGGGCCCCTGCCGCCCCCCTTCTATCCAGCCCGGCCCCGCTCTTGTTCCCCTATAAGGGAAGGGGCAGCCGCGCGCGGCGGTGACCTCATGCCTTTGTGCTGCGCTGGCTGTGCCTATACTTGGGAAGGGAGGAAGAGCCCCTGGCCCCCCGCCAACCCCCCCCCAGCGCAGAGCCAGGGCCCCCCTGCCGGGCCCTGCGTCCTGCCCAACCCACGCCTGGCCCCGGGGGTCCCGCTGACCCCTGCCCTCCCACAGGCTGCAGGAGGAGATCCAGCTGAAGGAGGAGGCAGAGAACAACCTGGCTGCTTTCCGCGCTGTGAGTCCCTGCGTCTGTCCCCCTGACGGGCCCGCGTCCCCCAGCCCGGACCCCTCCCCAGCGCTCCAGCTGGAGCCCCCTCCTGCCCTTCCCCAGAGCCTGGGGAAGGGGACCCCTCCCCACGCCCCCCTCCCGCCCTTCCCTGGAGCCCTCCCCAGGGCCGCCTCGTGCCCTTCCCCAGAGCCCAGGGTCCTGCTGGGCACTGTCACCCATGGGAGACCCCCAACCGGGCACCCAACCCACAGCACGTGCCCAAGCCACCCCCCTGATTGGCCACAGCTCCTGGAGGGAGCATCTTCTCGGCCAATCAGAGTTGAGCGGTGTGCCCCACCCACCACGGTGTGGCTGCCTGGTGGGCATGCAGCACCTGCCCAGCCTGGTCACACCCCCTGCACCCGGCACACCTGGCCTGGCCACACCCACTGCCTTGACCACGCCCCAGCACTGGCCACACCCATGTGGCCACACCCCTGGGGTTAACCCCACCCCAGCCTGGCCACGCCCCCTGGGCCCACTGACCCCTGCCCGGCTCTGCCACGGCAGGACGTGGACGCGGCCACGCTGGCGCGCATTGACTTGGAGAGACGCATCGAGTCGCTGCAGGAGGAGATCGCCTTCCTCAAGAAGGTGCACGAGGAGGTAAGTCAGGGGGGCCCGCTCCTCCCCCCTGCCCCGGCCCCTGAGGGGCTGGACTGGGCCCTGCATCCCCGCACCGCCCCTGACCCCGGCCTGGGTGCAGGAAATCCGGGAGCTGCAGGCGCAGATGCAGGAGCAGCAGATCCAGGTGGAGATGGACGTGTCCAAGCCGGACCTGACAGCCGCGCTGCGCGACATCCGTGCCCAGTACGAGACCATCGCCGCCAAGAACATCTCCGAGGCCGAGGAGTGGTACAAGTCCAAGGTGGGCTGTGTTGGCTATGAGGGGCGTTTCCCCGGCCCGGGCACGCAGCGGGCACTATGCCGCCTGCCCCGGGCCATGGGGTGGGCAGCACCGGCCCCATTAACCCTGTGCGTGCCGGTGCCTCCCCCCAGGTGTCCGACCTGACGCAGGCGGCCAACAAGAACAATGATGCGCTGCGCCAGGCTAAGCAGGAGATGATGGAGTTCAGGCACCAGATCCAGTCCTACACCTGCGAGATCGACTCGCTCAAGGGCACGGTGAGCGCCGGCCCGGCCCACGGGGCGGGGGTCTGGGGCCTGGGTGCTCCCTGCCCCTTGCTGCACCCTCTGCCCTGGGAGTCTTCCCAACCATGTGGGGGGCACCGAGTCCTGGCGCCGGGGGCCAACCACGCTCTGGGTGGCCGGGGACGTGATGCCTGCTACAGGTTGTCCATCCCTGCACCCCCGGGCCCCTGCCCCCCATTGCCCCACACCCCCAGCTGCCGTGGGCTGACGCGCATCCATGCCGGCAGAACGACTCGCTGCTGCGGCAGATGCGGGAGATGGAGGAGCGGTTCGCGGGAGAGGCGGGCGGCTACCAGGACACCATCACGCGGCTGGAGGAGGAGATCCGGCACCTGAAGGACGAGATGGCGCGGCACCTGCGCGAGTACCAGGACCTGCTCAATGTCAAGATGGCACTGGACGTGGAGATCGCCACCTACCGCAAGCTGCTCGAGGGCGAGGAGAGCAGGTGGGCGCCGGCTGGGGCTGTGCTCGAGGCTGCCGTGGGCGGGGGGGTGGCATGGGTGGCGTGGCGGGAAAGCGTGGCCTGGGGTGAGCTGGCATGTGCAGCGTGGCGGGCTGGTGTGTGGCAGGCACGAGGCAGCAGCTGGGGCTGGCGCGGGAGCCAAGCAGGAGTCCGGACCGGGTCCGGGACCGGGCGCTGCTATTTGTATCCCGCTTAACATCACCGCCCCTCCTTGAAGAGCTGTGGCCGGGGGCGGGAAGCTGGCTGCAGCCGGGGGCAATGGCAGCCCCCCCCAAGTCCCCAGGGCAGGCAGCTGCAAGCGCAGGCTCCGACCCCTGCAGGGGGGCAACCCCCCACCCCTGAAACAGCCGCGATGCGGGGGGAGCAGACGAGGCTGGGGGCACACGTCACCCCCCGTCTGGCTGGCTCCATGCCCAGGGGAGCACCGTTGGGAACAGATGTGGCCCCTGGGTGGTCACCGTGTCCCTGTGCGGCTGGGGTGGGGGGACAGGGTGGGGGGGAGCAGCTCCTAGTGGCCGGGGGACCCCCATAGCCAGCACGGCCCCCCTATAGCTAGTGCAGCCCCCTGTGGGTGCCCGGGTGCCCAGGATAGACTCCAGCCCATGGTGCTGGGGGTACATGGGTGACCCCCCCAGCCCCTGGAGGGGACCCATGGGGGCCACCCCTGCCTCCCAGACCCTTCCAGATGCCCCTGCCCCCTGCGTCTCCTGGCGCCACCACCCCCCAGACCCCATGGACAGGTGGCCATGATCCAAGGCCCAGGCCTGACACGGGTGCCACACTGACTCCTCCCTGCCATGTCGCTGAGTCACTGCCCCCCCAGCCCCTCCATGACACGGCGGAGCCATGGTGATGTCAGTGGCACCTAAATAGCTGCCCCCACCCCTGTCCAGGGGGTATTTATAAGCGGGCTGGGCAGGGCCAGGCGGGAAGGACAGCGCCAGGTGTTGGGGAGGGCATGGTGGGCAGGCATGGGCGGGCATGCGCAGCATTGTGGGGTGGTGCGGGTGGTGTGGGGGCAGCTCGGGGCCGGTGTGGGCGGCGTGGGGGCTGGTGTGGGCGGCATGGGGGGCTGGCGTGGCAGGGCCGGGTCACCGACTGCCCCTTCTCCGTGTGCCGCAGGATCAGCCTCCCCATCCAGAGCTTCGCCTCAGCAATCAACTTCCGAGGTGGGTCCGGGGGGGCAAGGGGGCAGGGGCTGGGCCACCCCCCTTCCTTCCCCGGGGGCGTCCCTGAGTCCAGTCCACTGCCCAGACCCCCATGCGGGGGGCTGGGGGGCCAGCCGTGCGCAGCGTGGGAGCTGCCCATGGCAGTGGGTCTGGGCCGAGCCAGGGCAAGAGGGGCAGCTCTCCCACAGCAGCTGCGCGCCCCCCCCTGCCCGTGCCCCAGCTGACCCCCCCTCCCTGCAGAGACCAGCCCGGAGCACCGTGGCTCGGAGATGCACACCAAGAAGACGGTGATGATCAAGACCATCGAAACCCGTGACGGGGAGGCAAGTGCTGGGCTGGGGGGGCAGCCCATGGCATGAAGGGCCCGGGGCTGGCAGGAGAGGGCAGGGGGGACATGGGGCTGGCATGGGGGGGCAGGGGGCCCATGGGGGCCAAGCCCCATGTGGGGGCCACACTAACACCCCCCCCCCCCGTGTCCCGCAGGTGGTGAGCGAGGCCACGCAGCAGCAGCACGAGGTGTTGTAGGCGCCGGGCCCAGCCGCGCCAAGAGACGAGGAGACCGGCTCGTCCCCCCCCTCCCCCCCAGCCTCCACCTCCCCCGGACGGCTGAAGGACCCCCACCCCACCCCACCCCACCCCCCTGCCCCCCCTGCCTCTCTCCTGCTCCCCAAGCATGCACGGCGTCTGCAGCCAGGATCCCCATGCCAGGCTTGGGGCCGGGAGGCCCCCGGCAGCAGGGTCTGAGCCCCCCGCTCCTGACCCCGGGGGGCACTTGGAGAAGGGCCCCCTCAGCCCCGGGGCTGCGTTGGGGGCTGCAGAGGGCAGCACGTGGGGGTGCCTGGACCAAAGCCTTGACCTCCCGGCTCTGCCCCCGCCCGAGGCGCTGGCTCCAGGGGGCAGCAGGATTGGGGCCCGGGGGGGCCGCGGGGCGGCCAAGAGGACACGTGTAGGTGAAGCACGGGACGGGAGAAGCGAGCGCGGGCGGTGCAGACAGGACACGGAGAGAGGCTGAGGGCCGGGACGCCCGGCCTGGACCCCCCGGGGTTGAGTCCCCCCTGGCTGCCACGGCCCTGGGGCAGGAAGCCAGGCCAGGCCCATGGTGCCCTGGCCTGGGCCGAGCCACCGGGGTAGGGGAGCCTGGATCCGGCCCCCTAACACCTGGTACCCCCCCAGGGACCCAGGCCCCGCCGTGCTGCCTGGCTGCAGGGCTCGTCGCGGTGCCCAGTGCTGCACGCACGCGCTGCACACGCCTGCCCCACGCTTGCACATGCGGTCACTCACTAGCAGCAGCTTCAGTGTGACACAAGGAGGGGGGCACAGCCCGGGAGACACTGCCCCTGGTGGAGGGGGCAGGAAGTGCAGGGGGGGCAAAGGGGCGGGGCAGGAGGTGAGGAATAGGGCAGCAGGTGGGGCTATGCTAATGAGCTGGTGCAGCGGGCAGGCGGAGCCATGCAAATGAGGGCGGGTGGCTGTGGCCATCTCGCCTGTCCGTGTGCGCACGAGACTCACACGCTTGTGCCCTGGAGTGGCCGGGTCCTGGCCCCGCGCCTGCCCGGGACAATAAACGACGTCACCCACCACAGCCGGGCTCTTGCCTCCTGCGCGGCGCCGGGGAAACGGGGCAGGTCACAGGATGACGGGGTGGTGAGGTCACAGGGCAATGGATGAGGTCATGGGATGATGGGGTGGTGAGGTCATGGGCCATCTGGGGAGGACAAGGGTTAACGGGGTGGTGAGGTCACAGGCCCTGCTGTGCTAATGTGGTGACCTCATGGCAGTGGTCCTCCCAGGCCAATGAGGGATAGAGTGGGCGTGGCCACTGGTAAGTTAACTAATGAATGACATCACCGTGCTAATAAGGAGGCAGTGAGGTCTCAGACCACTGCTGTGTTAATGAGTCATGCTAATGAGGGCCTGGTCCGGGCACGGGCACTGCGGTGTTAATGAGATGACGCCATGCTAATGAGAAGCAGTGCAGTAATAAACTACTGCCATGATAGACAAGTGACGTCATGACCGTAGGCCCTGCCGGGCGGAGGGGAACGAATGGGCGTGGCCACTGCCGGGTTAGTGCAATGACGTCAAGGGAAGGGGCGAGGTTATGCAAATCAGGAGTTGAAGTCACCGGACACTTATGTTAATCACGTGACATCATGGGACGAAGGGCCGGCAGATGCTTAGGCCCCGCCCCCGACAGCCCTGATTGGCTGGGGCCGGCCCACAGGTGAGAGGCGCCCCAAGGGGGCGGGGCCTGGCAAGTGGGGCGTGGCTTCCAATGCCGGGGGGCGAGCGTCACTCCCGGCCCCGGAGTCTGATTGGCCGAGGGGGTGGGCTGGGCTGGCCAGAGCATGGCTGGGCAGGGCAGGGCAGGGACGGGACGCCCGGGATCCGGATCGGGACCTGGCGCTGCCGTGCCCGCCCCCCGCTGGGGCACTGCGGTGCCCCCTGCCCCTCCCCCCCGCCCTGGCAGTGCCCCCGCTCCCGACCCGCAGCCCCTGCCAGCCTGTCCTGGCTGTATTTATCCCCTCCTGGAGCCCCACCCTCGTCTGCCCCGTCTTTGGCACGCGTGCTCCAGCCCCGGACCAACATCCCGGGACGCTGGATCCTGTCCGTCCCCACTGCTGGGCACAGCCCCGGGGCTGGGGGCGCACAGGTGGGGAGGTGGGGGTGCAGGATGGGGGCCGCGGGGTACGTGCAGGGCAGACGCGCAGTCCGGGGCCGGTGACGCTGCCCAGGCCCGGCTGAGCTCACCCCGCTATTCTTAGCACCCGGGCCAAGGGCGGGGGCAGGTGCAGCGCGGCCCCGCTCCGCCAGGGGGCGGAAGACACCCGCCCCCCAGCCTAGAACGAGTCATCCTGGCCCCCTGCCCCCCCAGCCCTGCCGGTGCCCCCCGCTCCCGGCCTGCAGCCCCTGGCCCTGACTCCCCCTTTCCTCGGCAGGGGCCTCTGGTTCCCCCCACCCTGTACCCCGTCTCCCCCTGCCCTGTGCTGAGCCCGGTCTGTCTGGCTCTCCCTGGGGCTGCTTGGGCATGGACGTGGCAGGGCAGAGGAGTGGGGCGTGCACGGGCCAGCACATGGAATTGCACACACATGCACCGGCCCCTTTCACGTGGGGGACGGTGCCCTGTTTCCAGGCTGTTCTGGGCCCGCACGTGTGCCTGGGGCTGTGCCCAGCTGGAGCTGGTCTGTGGGGTCGTGACCCTCCTGGGGCCCGAACCTGGCACCCCCGGGGGCCTGGGCACGGCAGCAGGTGCCGGACACCTTCCAGCCGCCCTGGCTCTGGACCAAGCGGCCAGACCGGCCCTGTGGGGTGAGGGGCCGTTTTGTACCCCCCAGCCTGGCCCGGCACTGCACCCCCCCACATGCCAGCAGGGTCCTGCTGCCTGGGGCTGGGGCGGGGGCTGGGCCGCGGCAGGTCCCCCCGGCCCTGTGCTCGCGGCGCGGGCGCTCGACTCCGTGCGGGGGAGTCCGTCCAAGGAATGTGACACATCAGACGGCAGCTGCCACTTCGGGAGAGGGGGCAGAGACAGCTCCGCTCCCCCGGCTCCGCCACAGGCAGCCGGAGCTGGCGCCGGAGCGGGGACGCTGGGCTTGCTGCGAGCCCCCGGAGCCAGCAGGGACGTAGGGGGCTGCGCCCCGGGCCAGTGGGGAGCGGGGCCCAGCACGTGGCTCCAACAACCCCCTGTGCTGCAGCCTCCATCGCTCTCTGCAGCCGCAACCTGAGCTCCTGGCTATAAATAGCCCCGTGCCGTGGCGCAGCGGTGACCTTCGGGGGTCCGGCAGCCCGGGGGGCAGGCTCCGGACCAAGCGGCACCGGCACCGGGCCCTGCCCGCTGGCACACGCCCAGAGCACAGCCCGGGGGCTCCCGGGGCCCACGGGCGCTAAGAGCCATGCACCGAGCCCAGGCCGTCGGCAACCTGAGCAAGGCTGGGGATGAGCCGGGGCAGGCCAGGGCCGCACCGCCGAGCCCCGGCATCCCCCCGAAGCGGGCCAAGGTCACAGCAGAGCCGGGCGGCTCCTTGGCCCCCGTCTTCGTGCGGAAGCTGAAGAACGCGGCCATCGGCACGGGCTGCGACATCCGGCTGCGCGTGGCGGCGGCTGGCAGCCCGCAGCCCCGGCTGCGCTGGTACAAGAACGACGAGCTGCTGCCGGGCGCCGCGGGCGATGACACCCTCTGGATCCGCGACTGCCGGGCGCAGGATGCCGGTGTCTACACCTGCGTGGCCCGCAACGCCCGCGGCGAGGCCATGACCAGCGCCGTGCTGGCTGTCATCGACGTGGACGGTAGGCCATGCGGCACCGTGCTGTGCCAGGGTGGGGGCTGGGCGGGGGCCGCATCCTGCACAGCTGGAGCCGCAGCTGTGGGGCAGGAGGAGAGAGAGAGCTGTGGTCGTGGGGGCTGGAGCCACGTCTTGTGGCCCCCAGCCTGGCGGCAAGCCAGGTGTATTGTGGGGCTGGCGCAGGCCCTGCTGGTGCTGGGGGGCCCCAGAACTGCCCCTTGGCCTCCCTGGGGGAGCATGGGGGGGGTCACTGCGCAGTGATGTGTTTGGAGGCGGGAGCACTGCAGTGGAGGTGCCCATTGGCCCGTTCCAGTGTGGGCAGGGCCTGGAAGATGGCAGCAGGAGTTTTGATTCGTTGCTTACGGTGTGGGCAGGGCCTGGGGCCCTGCAGTGGGGGGTTCTGATTGGTTGGTTGTTGTGTAGCCAAGGCCTGGAAGTTGGCCGTGGTGGCTCCGATTGGTCGGTTGCTATGTGGGCGGAGCCTGGATGATGGCAGTGGGGGGTTTTGATTGGTCCGTTACAGAGTGGGTGGGGCCTGGGACACTGCAGTGGGCGGGGCCTATAGGTCATTGCTTCCACTGCAGCTCCAGTGTTCCCAGTGTTGCCCCCAGCCCATCCCTGTGGGGCCTTGCAGCAGCCCCAGAGCAGCACTGTCCTGGCTGAGGGAGCGGCACTGCACTGTGGGGGAGGAGGGGCCCTACACTGCACACACTGCACAGGGTGGCACTACGGGTCATGACCTTGTGGGCCAGCAGGGGGGCCTGGCACTGCACCAGTGGGTGGGGGTGTGCATGTATTGCACAGCTTTGGAGCAACAAGCCCAGGCACTGCACTGTGATGGGCTGGGGGGCCCTGCACAGTGAGGGCGGGCGAGCGGGGCAGTGCAGTGGGGGTGGCTCTGCACTGCACTGTGGGGAGAGGGAAGGGCACAATGCCCCGCAGGGCCCAGGCTGGGCTGTCTGCTTGGGGCACCAGGCCCGACCCAAGTCCAGCTGCAGCCCCCCCGGGAGCTGGGTTCACGGCACTGTCCCATTGCCACCCTGCAGCCCCTGAGCTGGGAACGGGTCTGCCAGAGGAGCCACCCTGGTGCCCAGTGCCATCAGGAGCTGCGTCAGGCCCCGGCCCCAGACCCACACGCCCTACTGCCAAAGGGCCCTGCCTCCTTCCCCTACCCCCCAGCCCAGCTTTGCCTCCTTCCTCTCTGCCCTGTGCCAGCTCTGTGGCTTGATGTCTTCATACACGTATGGGTTCGTGGGTAGATACACACATGTATGCATGCATACATGTGCACAGACTTGATTACGAGCCTGGGGATGCACATGTGCCCTCGTGTGCATGCATGTAGGTTGGTGTGCATCTGTAAGTGCACATGTGTGCGTGGGCATATGTGCGAATGCATGTGCACATGTGAGCAGGCTGGTGCAAGCATGGGCTCTCTCCCGTCTCCCAAGGGGCTCAAGCCCAGAGCTTGCCCTCAGCCCCCGGGTCTCGCCACCAGCCACATCTGCTCCCCTTGCACCCGCAGCCCCATGAGCCTTCTCGGGGTGGCTCCAGCTTGCCCACGACCTCCCAGAGGGGCGCAGCCGGTCGGCAGCTGCCCGCAGCAGGCAGAGGTGCCAGGCTCGGGGGGCTGCAGGCGGGGGCCAGCATCCACGAGGTGTTGCAGCCTCAGGCAGCAGGAAGCTTGGGGCCGGGGGCTGCCAAGGCTCAGCCTCGCGTCCCCTCCCAGTGCTGGCTGTTGGGCCTCCTTGCACTGAGCAAGCCAGGGTTGCCGGATGCTGCCCTTGGGCAGGGAACTGCCTGATTTGGGGGGAGGGCAAAACCATGGAGTACTCCCCCTTGGCCCTGCTGTCTCTTCCCCCCTGTATTGGGAGAGCTGAGCCTGCACCTGGGCAGCCTGGTGCTTGCCCCCCACAGTGGCTGCGACCCCCCCCCCCCCCATGCCTCTCCCTGGCCCGGTGGATCACACCAGCTGCCCTTACCCCCTGCCCCCCCGAGCCGCCCGGGCGCATGGCGCAGCCTGGCTGCTGCTGGCGGCCCCGGCCCCAGCCCCGTGCTCAGTGCAGCTGTCCAGTCCGTCACCCCTGCCCGCGGCCGGGGTATTTTTGCTGAGGAATGTGCAGCCCCTTGGATTCTCCCGGCCGGCCAGGGTTGTGTTACACATCACGCAATAAATAGTTCCCCGCCCCCCCCGGGCCTTTGGTGGGGCCGCTGTGTCTCTTGCAGCCCCCCTCCCAGCATTTTGGTGTCCCCCATACAGCATGCATGTACTCTGCAGTGCCAGTGGCATGTGTATCTGGTGCACGGCTGCAGCGGACCCAGCCTGGGGATGCACATCTCTCTGCTACCGGGCTCCACGTGTGGCCCTGGGAGTCGGAGGTCAGGGGCCGCTTTGCAGGAGCTGGGCCGGGACAGGATTGCAAGGGTGACTCAGCAGCCATGCGCTGCCCCCCCAGCTCTGCTGGCACGAAAAAACTCCAGCACCAACTCCCGCCCCACTCGGCTCCCTGCCCACCGGACCCAGCCATGGTTGTGGCAGGACGTGCTGCCCATGCCTGAGCCAGAACTGGGCTCGCCCCCCACACCCCTGGGAGCTGCCTCTGTCCCAGCTGGTGCCACGCTCCAGGCTCCAGGCACGGGGCTGGGGACAGCGTGCCTGGCTCAGGTCTCGCTCGCCTGCTCCAGTTCAGACCAGTGCTGGGGCATGGGGAAGGGGTGGAGGTGGCTGGGGGCTCTGCCCTGCCATTGCACCCACCCTCATGGTGCCACGGGCACTGCAGGCTCTGGGGGTCAGGCTGGCCCAGGGCTGGCAGTGCCGAGACAGTCCCTGCGGTCCCCTGCACTGGGCCGAATGGCAGCGCAGACCCCAGCGTCCAGCCTAACTCTACAAGCTGGGTCCCTGTGGCGGGTCGCGGGCACATGTCCGCTCTGCTGCTGCTGCAGGACGAGCCTGGGGGGCAGCCCTGAGCCCTGGAGCATGTCGAATTGGTCATCTGGGTGGCCTGAGTGGCTGGATGCCCCCCCGCCCCGGTGCCCAGTCGCCTGTCTGTGGGCCCTGTGGCCTGGCACCAGGAGAACCGTGGCAGGTTTCCCTGTGGATGGAGCGAAGCGCCGCGGCCCCTCCCCAGCCCCGGTGCTGCCGTGTGCCCGTGTCCCCACGGCCCGGCTCAGTGCTCGCACCTGCTGCGCAGGCCCCGCAGGAAGCTGACCCGGGCAGACAGGAGCTCCCAGCGCGCCCGGTGCCTGGGCAGGCGCCCAGAGCCGGGGGCGTGCGGGGGGCCGCGGTGTGTTGTGTATGGAGATACTTGAGCCCCCCAGGCTGGGCCGGCTGCCGAGGGGCCCACGGGGCGCTGCCAGAGTCTGCCGAGAGCCTGAGCCGCTCGCCTCGCACGTGCTGCTCTGCCCCGGCCCGGGGGCAACGGGGAGCTGGTGCCCCGGAGCCCGGGTAGCGGGCACGGAGCTGCCGGCCTGGATCCTCCGCCTCCATCCGCGCAGGGCCCCGGGTGGGGTGCCGCCGCCGCCGCTCCTCCCTCCGCCGCGCGGGGCGGCGCGGGGCGGCGCGGGGCGGGCGGAGGATGCGCGGGGCCGCAGGCGCGGGGCTGGGCCGGGCCGGGCCGGGCGGCGCGGCGGAGACATGAAGAAGATCTGGGTGAAGAAGCGCTTCCAGGTGCGGCCGCCCCGGGGGCAGCGGGGCCGGGCAGCGGGAGCGGGGGCTCCGCCTCGCGAGCGGCCGGGCCGGGCCGGGCCGGGGGTGCCGGGTACCGCGGCTCCGGCAGCCGCCGCGCTCGCCTGCCCCGGGGCAGGGGTCTTTGATGCCCCCGGCAGGACCCAGGGGTGACCTCCCTGCGGGCGCTTGTCCTCACCGGGGTCCCCGCACCAGGCGGCTCTGAGCTGGACCCCGCACGCCCCCGGGGCAGGAGCGTGGGAGAGGGGAAACTGAGGCAAGCTAGAGGAGGGCTGTGCCTGCCCTGCCGGACCCTGGCCCCCTGGGGCCGAGAGTAGGGTCCAGGTCCCTCACTGGGGCGAGAGGCTGTGACCCTGGAGCCTGGCCCCAGCAGCCCCCCAGCAGGGCCTGGAGCATTCGGGGAGCGTGGCCGCGTGGTTCTTCTGCCCCGGCCCCTGCACCTGCCCCTGCCCCATCCCTCTGCAGACCCCGGCCCCGTGGCCCTCACACCCGCAGCAGGTGCATCGTGGCCCCCCTGGGCCTCTGCTTCCTGCCCCAGGATCCTTTCCCCACCGGGGCCCCTGGGCTGCGGCCCCCACTCCCCGCGTTGTCGGAGCCGCGTCCCGGGCGTCTCTGGCGGCTCCGGTGCCCCGGTAGCCCTGGGGCTGGGCCTGCCGGGCGCTGTTCCCAGGCTGGCTGGGACCTGGCAATGCCTCACATGGGGAAGCCAGAGCACACCCGTTAATGGCCCTCGATTGCATTTTCATTCGTTAATGGGGGAATGATCCATCGACAGGCGAGCTAATCTGCTCATATATCTTCTCCTGGCCCTGGGCACCAGCCCGGCCCAGCGCCGGAGGCAGGGAGGGAGCCAGCTCTGCCTGAATACAGATTGGGCTTGGGCAGCGCAGCCCTCGTGCCTCTGTGCTGCACGCCAGTGCGTGGGCACGCGTGTGTTGCACGTGTGCTTGTGCGTGGGGGGGGTGTACGTGTGTGCGGGTTTGTGGCATATGTGCTTGGGCGTAGGCCTGCATGCTTGTGTGGGTTGGTGTGTGTGTGCTTGTGTTTGCGTGCACATGAGCTTATGATTGTGCGTGTGTGTGCACGTGTGTATGCCCATGCGTGTGTGTTCATGTGTGCATGCATGTGACACTTTTCCCCCTGCACCTTCTCCCAGGCATCTGTGTCAAAGGTCCCGGGTGCCAGGGGTGAGCTTTGGCCCGGACTGAATCCAGGCCCTTCCTGCCCAGAGCAGCCCCCGCATGGGGCCATGTGTCCGCCTGGCCCCCGTGGCACAGGGGCTGCGGAGGGCTAGTGGAGCTGCAGCAGCCGTAGGCACCACCCATGTCTGGCCCTGGACACCAGGAGCCCAGCTGTGCCAGGCCATGGCTGCTGGGCATGAGACTTGCTGGGGCTCGGGGGCACAGGGAGGCCTGAGCAGGGTCCCCGCTGCCTCTTCCCCAGGCCTGGAGCTTCTCCCCTCGCTCCCTTGGCTGCTCCGTTTGGCAAACCCTGCCAGGTTGCTGTGCGGGGCAGGGCCGGGGGGTCCTGTGGCCACGTGGGGCAGGGCTGGGTGTCTCCTGACCACGTGTCTGCCCATGGGCAGTGGGAGAGGGAGGGTCCCTGGAGCGCTGAGCCGGGGGCTGGGAACAGGCCCACTGGGGGAGTCTGTGCACACAGGGTCTTGGGAGTGTGACCCAGGCCTGCGTGTCTCGGGGGTGCGCAGGGCGGTGGCTGCATGTGCTGCAGGTTTCCGTGCATGTGTGTGCGTGTGCATCCCAGGTGCCCATGTGAGTGCAGGGGCACATGTGTGTGCATTTGGGTCCCGGACGTCCACATGTGTTCAGGGTTGCATGCATGTGTGCGCATGTCTATGATGTCCATGTGTGTGCAGGGATGCTTGTGCATGTGTCAGAGGTGTCAGTGCATGTGCAGGGATGCATGTGTGTGTGTATGTGGCAGGGGTGTCCACATGCGTACAGGGGTGCATGCGTGTGTATCAGAGGTGCCCACATGTGCCCACTGGCAGGCGTGCAGCAGCCGAGTGCAGTCTTGGGGGTTCCCCTGCCTGGGCTGGGCAGCTGCGTGGCCTGGGGCCCCGTGGCCTGGCTGAGTCTTGCTGCCGTGTGTCCACATGCTCCAGTCCGCGCCGAGGGGATCCTGGAGAACGCCCGCAAAGGGCCTGCCTGACTTGGGCCATCCTGGTTGCCCTCTCACTGGCTGCCCATGCCCTACAAACCCCGGCACACCCCCTGCCCCCGCTGCCGGCTTGCTGTGCCCCACGGGTGCTCCCCGAGCCTGCGCCGTCTCTGCGCTGGGCCAGGCTCCGACTGGGGCTGGGGTCCCCGGGCCCCCCACTCTTGCTGTCTGTGCTGCCCAGCCCCGGATCATGCTCTCCTCTCTCTTCCTTTGCAGAAAACTGGGCACTCGCGGCGCTTTGGGCGCTTCACGCATGGTGCGTTGAGTTACCCGCATGCAGCCCCCACCGCCCCCCCCGAGCGCGCCCGGTGCCCCGGGCTCACGGTCCAGCCTCCCCTATCACCCCCGGGGTCAGCAGCTGGCGGGCATTTGGGAGGACACACGGGGGGCTGATGCACAGGCCAAGGAGCCTGGGCACAAAGTCTCCACCTTCCAGGCCTGCCTTCCCCAGGGGGTGCAGCTGAGCGACGTGGGGCTCCCTCGGCCCCTGTGGAAGAGCCCAGAGCTGCCCCCGCCTTGGGGTTTCTGGGGGCGCGGGTGGGCCATGCCAGTGCTGGCCGGGCTCTGCTGGGGTGGGCTGGAGCAGTGCCGTGATGGGGGACCCCAGCAATGCAGGGGTGGAGGGGGGGCTCCAGCCTGGGGCACCCCTCTGCCAGGGTCAGTGCCGGGGGTGGACAGGCCAGCCGTGTGCTGCAGCGGGGCAGGATGGTGACTCTTCCTTGGTGACTGAACAGGGGTCATGTCCCGTGGGGCTCGGGGGCCGTGTCATGGGGGCCAAGCGCAGCCGGCTGCAGCTGCCTGGAGCGCGCAGGTGTCCGCTCTGCCCTGGGCCCAGGTCTCGGACAGGCGTCTCTGGGTCAGTGCGGGCTCAGCGCTGGCTCTGGGGCAGCGCTGTGTCCTCCTGCCATCACGGAGGTCCCCGGCTCCAATGGCTGGGGACAGTGGGGCCCTGGGCACTGCCAGAGCATGCAAGTGATGTGATGGGGGTCTCGCCGTCATCCGGTTGGGGGCACCAGGGCTGAGGGTGCTGGGGAAGGCCGCGTGTATGTGCACGGCAGCACAGTGCCCACATGTTCATGTGTACACCTGTGTGGCTGGATAGGCGTGAGCATGGCCAGGTGGACTCCATGTGTGTCCATGGCGGGTTGGCGTGAGCGTGAGCACACTCACGGGGATGCCACGTGGGCAGAGCAGGGCGGCCGCAGACTGGGGCTGTGCCCGGCTGTGCTATTGCTCCTGCTGGGACTCAGCACCGCGGGGTCCTGGCTGGAGGCTCTTGGCCCCGCTCACACTGCCCTGGGGGGGCAGGCAGGAGTTTGCCCCCTGCTTAGCCTGCCCGGCCGGGGAAGGGGTTGCCCCTCGCTCTGCAATGGGGGCATGGCTTGGGCCTGGGCTCTCCCGGGGGCTCTCAGTGTCTCTGGGCCTCGTCGCTGCACGTGGGGCTGGGGGTGTCAGGACGGGCTCAGACCAGGCGTGTCTGGGGGGTTGGGCTGGGCTGTGGGGAGCTCTTGGGGGGCAGGACTTACTGCCCCCCAGGGCACAACTCAGACCTGGCTCCCCCTTGCCCCTGGGGGCAGGGATTGCGGCCTGGGTCTCATGCCAGGCTGCGGCCAGGGCAGGGCTGGGGGCTGCCCTGGGGGTGGTCTGCGCATCTGCCCCGCCAGCAGCGCTGACCCCGCTGCTCCTCCTGGGCGTCTCCCTGGGACCTGCCTGCCCATTCCCAGGCTGCGCTGGGCTGGACCGTGCCGGGCGGTCAGTACCGCTCAGCTCAGCCCAGAGCCGCCCTCCGCAGCTGGAGCCGTGCATGCCCCCCGCCCCCCAGCTCCGCCGGTGCCCATGCCCTGGGGCCCGCGCCCGCGCCCCACGCCTCGCAGGCTGGGCCGATAACCGGCTGTTGATGTCTCTCTCTCTCTTGCTGCCCCTACGGAAGCGAAGTTTTCCGCTCCTGCAGGAAGCAAAGCTACGGTAGGACTTGCCCCCGCCCGCGCCGCCCGGCCCTGCTCCCCGACTCCCTGCCAGCTCCTGCCTCTGCTCCCTGCTGCGCCCGCCCGTGCCCACGCAGTGCCCCGACGGGGCCTGGTGCCAGGTGGGCGCAGCCCTGCCGGCCCCTCACGCCGCCCCGTCTCTGCCCCCAGACTCGGAGACCGGCGAGGACGAGGCCAGCGACCCGCAGGTGACGGCACGCGGCGAGCTGCAGGATGACGCCACATTCAGCACCCCCACGGGTGAGTGGGCACGGGGGGCAGGGGTGGGCGGCATTGGGCTGGCGGGTGCAGTCGGTGCCTTCCCTGCCCGGTGCCTGCTCTACCGTCTCCGTCCCGGCGCAGGGGAGTCGGACACGCTGGTGGACGCCTCGGTGAGCACGACACCCACGTCCGCACCGGGGCTGGTGCCGGCGGACGAGCGCTCCAGTGGCTCGGGCAGCCAGCAGACGGTGGTCGAGAGGGAGACGGATGCCGGCCCCCCGGCCCGAGGGCCCTACCTGCGCCCTGGCACCCACGCCCCGGCGCCGCCACCGCTGCCCAGGCAAGCACACGCGCCGGCCCCCTGGGGCACCGGCATCCGGCACCTGGGCGTGGAGCCGCTGGTGCGGGCCTCGCGGGCCGACGTGGCGGGCGCGGGCTGGGGGTCGGAGGACAGCCTCTCGGTGGGCAGCGACCCCTACGGCAGCGCCTTCAGCCTCTACCGCGGGCGGGCGCTCTCCCTGCACGTGTAAGTAGCGGGGGGCGGGGGGGCGTCACGCCGGGGCCATCACCTCCCCCGCCTGCCCCGCGCCCCACCGCCATCGTCCTGCCGCCCGCCGGGGTCTTTCTTTGGCTGCTTCGTTCCCCACCACCGCCGAGAACGGGGCCTCTGAGTGCTGCGCCGGCCGTGGGGGGACAGGCAGGTCTGGGGGGTCCTGGGGGCGGCAGCTGGAAGGGGCTGGTGGTCATGGGTGCTGCCCTGACCCCCGGTGCAGGGCGGGTCCCGGGGATGTGGCTGTGGGGCAGGGGCCGGGGTCTCCCCAGTGCCCGGCGCAGTGCTCGGACTCCCCCCCGCCCCCTCATCACCTGTTCCTTCGACCTCCATCTCCCCTCCATGTTCGAGGCTCGTTGCATTGCACCTGGGTGGGAGGGCGCCTGAGAGCCTGCGGGCTGGGTCTGAACAAGCCAGGGGTGGGGGTCTGACTACCGCAATCCCAGTCCCAGCCCCCTAGGGCCGGCCACGGCCGTATGCCCCCACCGGGTCCTGGAGCACTGCCCGAGTGCAGCCGGGTCAGCCGCCAGCCCCGCAGGGCCCAGGCAGCCCCCGGAGGCTGGAGACTGGAGCTCATCTGCCCCTTCCCAGGCTGGCCGGGGCACGGACCCCAGCCGGGCCCCCATCCTCGCCAGCCCCCAGGGTGACCTGCTGCCACGTCCCATGCCGGGGCGAGGTTGGCACAAGGCACGGCTGGATGCTGATGCCGGCTCATCCCGTCCCGCCTGCAGCAGCCTCCCCCAGGGCGGGTACCGGCGGGACGACACGGACGCCAGCTCCTCCGACCGCTCCCCACAGCCGGGCACCGAGCCCCTGCCCGTCCCGCCGCTCAGTGCCAAGCCGCCCGTGCTGCGCTCTGCCTCGCCGCGGCCCGGCTCCACGCCCCTGACGCCCCGCAAGAAGGCAGCGATGCCGGCCGAGTACCGGGACACGGTGCCCGAGGAGCTGGAGGAGAAGCTGCACAAGCCCAAGTCATCGGGGCCGTCGGTGAGCAGCACGCAGGGCTCGCGGCCGCCCACGCCCCTCAGCGAGGCCTCGGGCCGCGTCTCGGTGCTGCGCGGCTCGCCCAAGCTGGTGCGCTCGGGCTCCAGGATCTTCGAGAAGCTGCGCTGCTTCGAGGAGCGGCGCCGGAGCCTGGACCAGAGCGACAGCCCCTTCCCGGTGCACGCCTGGCTGCCCCTGCGCAAGACCCGCTCCGTGGACCTGGCCGCCCGCCCTGGGGCTGGCGCAGGCAACATGGCCTCCGCCTCGCCCAGCGGCTCGCGGGAAGACCTGCGGGAGGGCACGCGCTCCGAGCTGGGCGGCGTGGCCTGCCGGCGCCTGGCCTTCCGCCACAAGGCTGCCTCCCTGGACGAGCGGCGCCGTGCCGCCGAGCTGGAGCTCAAGTTCTCCGAGGAGCTGAGCCGCATCAAGTGCAGCGTCTCCAAGCAGCAGCTGCGGCGCTCCCAGGAGCTGGCCAAGACCCGCGAGCCCATGGCTGCCCCCGAGCCCGCGGCCCCCCGCATGGTCCAGAAGGTCCAGCCCGTGCATACCGCCCCGGCTGCACACGTGCCATCACCACAGGTGCCCGCCGAGAACACACGTGTCATCCAGCAGCTGGCCCTGTCCAGCATGGGGATGGTGGGGCCCCGCGACGAGCCGGAGCCGGGTGCCACGAAGGCCGGGCGCAAGCCACTGGTGCGGAGCTGTGCCACGGCCGGGCCGCTGGAGGGGGACAGTGCCCGCCGGCCTGGGCAGCAGCAGGAGGGCACCGGCGAGCTGCGGAGGAGGCTGGAGCAGTGCCCGCTGGCGCAGGCCACCCCGCTGGGCCGCAGGGACCTCGCGGGCACTGGGCCCCTGGAGGCCGCCACGTGCCCGGGCGTGGCGAGAGCCGGCCATGATGCCCGGGCCCCCGGGGTGGCAAGCGAGGCCCCAGCCACCGTCCGCCCACCCGGCCAGCCCCACCGCAAGCGAGACGCAGCCCCCGAGACGCGGTTCCTGCCCTGGGCACGGCCTGGCCTGGAGTACGAGGGCAGCCTGGAGCGGCGGGCGCCAGGGCCGCACGGGGCGCGGGAGCCCGAGAGGAGGCCGCTGAGGGTGGGCGAGAGGAAGGATGGTGGCACACCGGCCTCCGAAGGAAGAAGTGCCCGGAGCAAGGGCAAGGGGCGCCGGGTCCGGCCCACCTCCCCGGAGCATGGTAGGGCTGTCGCTCCTCTACTGCCGGGTACTGGGCAGGGGTCCCCGAGCAGACCCCTGGGGCTGGGCACTGGGGCACCCCCTGCTCTGCTGGAGATGCAAGGGGGCTCCCGCCCCGGCCCTGGCTCTGCTCAGCCAGCGCCCGCGCTCTCCCGGCAGAGTCCTCGGACGACTCCTACGTCTCGGCGGACGAGGACCCGCTGGAGGCGCCCGTCTTCGAGATCCCCATCCAGGACACGGCCGTGACTGTGGGGGGCGAGGTGCTGCTCAAGTGCATCGTCACTGCCAACCCCTGCCCCGAAGGTGAGGGCCCCGGGGGCAGCTGGGCCGTGGCCAAGCCGGCGTGGCTTGCGAGTTCCTGGGTGCCTGCTGGGCCCTGACATCGACTCCCCAGGTGGCCACAGCAGTGTCACTTTGCTGGGGAGGGTCCCCTCCAGCGGGGAGGGCTCGTTAGCTCGGGTTCCCACGTGCTCATTAGGTGGGAAGCACTGAGTCATCCCCTGCGCAGCGTGAGCTCAGGGGCGGCCTGGCCCAGCCCCGGACCACGCCAGCGGCAGTGGTGCAGGGGCCACGTCATGGGCCGTGCCGTGGGCTGTCTGGGGCCTCTGCTGGGGCTCCTGCCAGGACCCTGGGGCCGGCCTCAGGGATTTGGAGCCGGGGCCCCTGGCCCCTCTCGCCGTATGGCTTCGGGGTCACCCCTTGCTCGTGGAAGCCCCCCAGAGGCTAACCCCTCGCCTGCCGGGCAGCAGGGCCTTGCAGAGGGTGCAAGATGTCGGTCCCAGGCAGGGCCAGAGAGCCCAGGAGTCCTGCGTCTCCCTCCACCCTCCCCGTGCTGCCCTGTGGCACCTGCCCCGTGGAGCCCAGGCCAGGCCAGCCCTTCCTGAGAGCTGGGGTTCAGGCCTCCCCAGGTCTGGGCATCTGCCCTCGTGGTGCCCCGGGGTCCTGATCCTGCCCCTGTGTCCAGCGGGCTTCAGCATGATCTTCCTGCCCTGCTGTGCCCCCAGTGTCGTGGCGTAAGGACGGGGTGCCCCTGCGCAGCTCAGTGGCGCGGCCCATCCGGGCGGAGGGCGAGCGCCACACGCTGCTGGTGCGCGGGGCCCGGGCGGTCGACGCCGGGCTCTACACCGTGGCGGCCGCCAACGAGGTGGGCGAATCCTGCTGCAGCGCCATCCTCACCGTGCGGCCCGGTGAGTGCGGGGGCGGCCGGGCTGGGGGCGGCCTGCCAGCTGGCCGCGGTCCCGAGGCATCCGGCTGCCTTACCCTACAAGGCGCTGCCTGAGCCCGGAGCTGACGTGCACCGGCTCGGGCTCCGCTTCCTTCCCTGCGGCCCCGATCCAGCTGCAGGGACTGGTGTGGGGGGTCCCTGCTGCTGGGACCTGGCCTGGGAAGTGGGGGAGGTCCCTGGCGGGGTGCAGGAGTCACCAGTGGTGCCCCTGAGCTTGGCTGTCTTCTGGGTAGCAGCTGGGGGGCTGCTCTGGGACCCCCCAAGCCTCCCCACGTAGGGCTGGCAGTGGTGGGACCCAGGGCCTGGGTGGGGAGGGGCCGGGCCAGGCCAGGGGGGCTGCAGGGGTGCACCGCAGCTGGGATGCAGTCGCCTGAGCCGCCTGGTGAGTGCCGTGGTCCTGGCCTCCCCGAGCCCCTACTGTGCCCTCCCTGCCCCCGGCTCCTGTCCAGAGTCAAGGTCGTGGTCACAGGTCACGGGCACAGCTCAGCCCCTCGTCCTTGCTCCCAGGCAAGGGGCTGCGGGGCCGGGCAGGGTGGGGGTCTCTGCAGCCGAAGCGGGTGCCGAGCTGAGCTGGGCGCGTGTCCCATGGCAGCGCTGCCCATGCCCTGGCACGGTGCCCCCGCGCCCCCCCGGCCCATGGCCAGCCCGGTGGCCTCGGACGAGGAGTACCTGAGCCCCCCGGAGGATCTGCCTGAGCCTCCCGCCCCCCGGGCCCGTGCCCCGGACCCCGGCATCAAGGCGGCGCCAGCCTTCGAGGTGAGCATACGGCAGGGGCGAGTGCTGGGCCGGCTCTGTGGGCCCAGGCCTGCGCCAGGGCTCTGGGCAGCCCCGGCACGGGTCCCTGACCGTCCCCTCCGCAGGCGACGCTGTCGGACCAGGCGGTGCTGGAGGGGCAGGACGTCAGCATGAGTGTGCGGGTCCGTGGGGAGCCCAAGCCCATCATCTACTGGTGAGCACAGGGTGGGCGGGGGGTGGCAGGACCCCGAGGGGACGGGGCTGCTGTAGTGCCATGGGGCCTGACTGCACTGTCCCCGGCCCAGGCTGAGGAACCGGCAGCCGGTGAAGTATGGGCGCCGGCACCGTGCGGTGGAGGAGGAGGATGGCGGCGCCTTCACGCTGCGCATCGCGGCGGCTGAGATCACCGATTCTGGCTACTACGTCTGCAAGGCCATCAATGAGTACGGCACGCGGCAGTGCGAGGCCAAGCTGGAGGTCAGAGGTAATGCAGCCAGGTCCTTCTGCCCCAACCCAGACCCCGGTGGCGACAGCACCTGGGGCCCCGGCACGGCTCCTCCAGGCTGAGGGCGCAGCTGGGTGGGCGGGGGGGGGGTCTGTCCTCACCCGCTTGTCCACACCTCCTGGCCCTGCTGGTGCCCCTCACTCCCGACCCACAGCCCCTGCCCTCCCACCCTGGCGTGCGCCTGAGTGGCAGCACTCGCACACACCACCCTGTCTTGCCAGCTCTGTGGCGCCCGTCGCTGCAGGGCCCTTTGGGTGTTGGTCTCTGGAAGAGGCTTGTCCCCTGTGCCCCTTCCCCGCAGCAGCTGCCCCGGTCCAGCCCCTCCCACGCGCCCACAGCACCTCCTGCTGTCGTGGCTGGAGCACGTGGGCCGGGCTAGAGGCACCCTGGGGCTCTGGCCTGGGCAGAAGCCTGCCCGGCACCATGGAGGCCGGGTCATGGGGCCAGCTCTGGCCCTGGCACCAACACAGGCACTTCCCTCAGCCGGGTCCACGGCCCCCCAGCTTGGCCAGCCACAGGCCACGGGTGGGACCTCCTGGTCCGGAGCTGGCACTGGCACCTGAGTTGGTTCCCACCTGTGGCCGAGCTCCCGTCTCCATTTCACACCCCTGTTCACGCTGGTCCCTCCAGCCTGGGGGTGCGAGGGGTGTGGGCCCCCGGCAGGGCCTGGCACGTAGCAGGGCCCGATTCCTCGTGAGATGCCCCCCTGCACACGCTTGACCCGTACAGGGAAAGGAGGAGCACGCGTGCCAGGAGACACGTACCCCACTGTGCCATCCTCGTCCCCCCGCCATGTGCATGCATGTCTTGTGCTGTGTGTGTCCGCGTCGTGTCGGTGTGTGTGTGCCCGCGTGGCTGTGGCGTGCGTTGCACTAACCCTGCGCTTGCTGACTGCGGTTTTTGTCTGTACACAGGGGGCATGCGGTAGGGGCCTGCCCGCCGCGGGGCTCGGTAGCCGGACCTCGCCTCCAGCAGCCACGGCGCGGCCGCGGGGCAGGGACTGCAGCCCCTGGCCCGGCCCGGCCTGGCCCGGCCCTGCCTCGCCTCGTCCCGGACGCTGGGCTCCACGGCTAAAGCACCGACGCGCCGGCTCCGGACGGGGGCCGGGGTCTTGCGGGCAGCAGGGTGGTGGGCGGGGGCCGGGCCGTGCTGGCTGCGTGGTGCTGTGTGTCTCGGTCTGTCCACGTCCATGTCTGCGTGTCCTGCTCTGCTCCTCTCCGCACTGCCAAGGGGCCGGGGGTGCCCACCCATGGTCACGGGGCAGGGGGCAGGAGACCCAGCGGCAGCTCCCAGCCCCCCCAGGGGCCTCAAGCCCCTCCCCGAACAGCACAAGTGTCAGCCCCCCACTATCCCACCATGCACTGCACCGGGCCCGGCGGCGGGGGGGTGTCTCGCGTGGCCCTTTTTGTAGCTCTAATAAAGTCTGTTTGCTAAAGTGCTGCGTGGTCTGTTCCTGCCCCCCCAGCTCTGCTGCCCCCCTCCCGCCCTGCCCCCACGCTCCTCAGACGTGTCTCTCTCCCCCCAGCGCACCCCGCCGGGTCGGCGCTGGCCGTCGTGGCACCGCTGCAGGACATGGTGGCCGGGGCGGGGGAGCGGGCGCTGTTCGAGTGCCTGGTGGCTGGCCCGCCCGACGTGGACATGGACTGGCTGTGGCGGGGGCGCCTGCTGCAGCCTGCCCTGCTCCAGTGCAAGATGCACTTTGACGGGCGCAAATGCAAGCTGCTGCTCAGCTCTGTGCACGAGGATGACAGCGGTGTCTACACCTGCAAGCTCAGCACCGCCAAAGGTACAGGGTGGGGGGTGTGCGTGGCAGGGGGGGTAAGGGCCCTTCCTGCTCTGTGCCAGGCTGCGTGGTCCTGGCATTGGGGAGACCATGACCCCCCCCAGATAGATGCCTCTGGGGATGGGGTAGTGTGCGTGCACAGGCAGGTATGCCTGCACGTGTGCAAGGGAACCTGGCACCTTGCACACGCATGCACGCAGGCAGGGCGCCCTGCACGGCCATGGGGCCAGGCGTGGCCAGGTCCTGGTGCTCACCCCCACCACGGGGCCCTGGTTGCAGAGGAGCTGACGTGCAGCGCCCGGCTGACGGTGCAGCCCTCGGTGGAACCGCTCTTCACCCGCCCGCTGGAGGACCTGGCCGTGGTGGAGGGGCGCGCGGCCCGCTTCGACTGCAAGATCAGTGGCAACCCGCCACCTGCTGTCACCTGGACCCATTTCGGTGAGCGGCCGCCCTCGTGGTGCCGGGGCCTCGTGCTCGGGCGGTGGCTCCGGCGTGGCACTGACGCTGTCTGCCCCCAGGGCTGCCGGTGCAGGAGAGCGAGAATGTGCGGGTGCTGCGGGACCGGGGGCTGCACTCGCTGCTCATTGCACACGTGGGTGCCGAGGATGAGGGGCGCTACGCCGCCAGCGCTCACAATGCCCACGGCCAGGCTGAGAGCGCCGCCCAGCTCTACGTGGAGGAGCCACGTCCTGCTGCCACCGCCCACGCGTGAGTGCTGGGGCCACGGGCAGGAGGGGCTTGGGGGGCACAGCAGGCCCCAGCTCCAGGCCTGGTGCCCGGAGGTGTCGATGGAGGGGGCAGGCACCATGCTCCGAGGGTTCGTGGGACTGATGCAGCACTCCTGGGTTCTCGCCCGGCTCCGGCGCGGGGTGACAGCTTCAGCTGTGCCCTGACCCTGCTCCCTGGACTGTCGGCTGAGGCCGGGCCTCGGTGCCAGTGCCTCCACCCCTGCCTGGAGCTGGGCACCTCCAGGGGCGGGAGCAGGGCCCAGGAGAGCTGCTCTTGCCTGGGTGTCTCCCCCTACCCCCCAGGTACACTGGCACAGGGTGGCAGCACTGGAGGAGCCATGCGGGTGTGCTGCATGCCCTGGCTGAGCAGTGGGCACATGGCTCTTGCAGCTCCAAGCTGGAGAAGATGCCGTCCATCCCTGAGGAGCCGGAGCAGGTGGAGACAGAGGCCGAGCGCTTCACCATGCCCGACTTCCTGCGGCCGCTGCAGGACCTGGACGTGGTGGAGGGCAAGGAGGCGGTGCTGGAGTGCCAGGTGGCCGGGCTGCCCTACCCCACCATCGCCTGGTTCCACAACGGCGCCCGGCTCCGCAGCGCCGACGACCGCCGCATGACGCAGTGTAGGGCTCCCCCCGCGGCCCCGCCTGAGCCACGTGCCTGGCATGCAGTGCCCACTCCTGCCCGAGCACCGGCCCTGCCGCCACGGTGCACCCAGAGCCCGCGGGCTTCCCCGGGTGGGACTGGACCAGCGGCTGCTGCCCTGCTCGCAGCGCCTGCAACAACCACATGCCCCCCGTGTCATGCTCCGCTCGTTGCACCCCTGCTTTGCTATCCCAGCATGCCCTGCTGCTTCCTCCATCCCATTGGCTCCTGGGGACAGCAGTGCCACAGCTGCCCCCTCCTGGGGTTTGAACCCCATTCTCTGCCCCCCCCAGTCAAGGACGTCCACCGTCTGGTGTTCGTGGCCATCACCCATGCCCACGCTGGCGTCTACAAGAGTGTCATTGCCAACAAGGTCGGCAAGGCCACGTGCTACGCTCACCTCTACGTCACAGGTAAGGACCCCCCCCCCATACCACAGCCATGGGCAGCCCCCGGCACTGGCACCAACCCCCTGATCCCTGACACATGGCTGGACCTGGCACCGGCTCCCCGGCCCCAGACGGTGGCTGGCACCTGCCCAGTACCGCACCCATGCCCGTGCCCACCCGTGTCCTGCAGACGTGGTGCCGACACCTCCCGATGGCCCTCCCACCGTGGCTGCGGTGACCGGCAAGGCCATCACACTCACCTGGAACAAGCCCCGCTGGCTGGATTCGGCCATCGGTGAGTCGGGGGAGGGATGGAGACATACCCGGGCAGCCCCTGGGGGCCGGTTAACCCCGCGCTGACCGCCGCCCCGTGCCGCAGACCCGGCCACCGTGACCTACACCATCCAGCAGCAGGTGGTGGGCACCAGCCACTGGACAGTCTTCGCCACGGGTGTGCGGGACACGGCCTACACGGTGCACGCGCTCACCAAGGGGGCTCTCTACCTCTTCCGCGTCATCACCGCCACCCCCAAGGCCAGCAGCAAGCCATCGCCGCCCGCCGGACCTGTGCAGCTCCTGGACCGCGGTGAGGATGGGCTTGACGGGGCACGGTGGCAGGGGTCCAGCACAGCCAGGGCAGCGTGGCTAGGGTCTTGCCCCCGTCACCGGCCCTGCTGCCCGTTGTGGGAGCCCCGCTGCCCTGGTGACAGCGGGGCTGGGGGCTGTGCCTCAGGCCCCTACTTGGAGGAGACGCCGGTGATCCTGGACAAGCCGGACATGGTGTTCCTGGTGGAGGGGCAGCCAGCCACCATCACCGTCACCCTTAACCACGTGGAGGCCACGGTCATCTGGAGGAGGTGGGTCCCCTGGCCGGGGGGCTGCGAACAAGGGGGCAGGGCTGGGCTAAGCTGCCACGGACGGCTCCGGTGCCAGGCTCATGGCACCGTGTGGGTGCAGGGGCGAGGTGGTGCTGGGCGAGCAGGACGGGGCGTACGAGCTGAGCATGCCGGACGACGACCAGCACAGCCTGCGCATCTTCCGGGCGGGCCGGGCCGATGCCGGGGAGCTGGCCTGCGAGGTGCGCAACCCGCACGGCGCCGACACCTGCTCCATCGCCCTTGAGCTGGCAGGTAGGGGGGGCGGAGGGGGCGGGGCCTGGACAAGCAGGCCACGCCCCTCCCGTGGTGGGGCGGGGCCAGAGGGTGAGCGGGAGGGGGGGGGTGGCTGCATGCTCGATGGCTCCGGGTCTTGCAGAGGCTCCGCGCTTCGAGTCCATCATGGAGGACATCGACGTGGGCATAGGTGAGACGCCGCGCTTCGCCGTGGTCGTGGAGGGGAAGCCGCTGCCCGACATCATGTGGTTCAAGGTGGGTGCCACGCTGGGGCCTGCCTGCGCCCAGCACCAGCCCCCCTGCCCAGCCCTGCCGGTGCCCCTCGCTCCTGACCTGCAGCCCCCTGCCTCCCCCCACCAGCCCCGCTGCTGCCCCTCACGCCCGACCCGCAGCCTCCTGCTAGTCTAAGTCTACGCCTCTTGCACCCACATACCCTGTCCTGCCTGCTGGGGGTCCTGGCCCACATCCCCCGCATCGGGGACCTCCTGGACTGTGCCAAGCAGGGTGGGCAGGTCCCGCTGCGCTGCCCCGGTGCCTGGAGCTGTCCACACCGTGTGCGCCCTCCCGACTGCCCCAGGAGTCTGTGCAGGGGCAGTCCTTGCCCCTGGGGAACCCCCAGCTCCCGGAGCTCGTCGTAGGGCCCTGCGGCCATACTGCCTCCATCCCCGCAGCCTGGGGCATGCCAACCTGCTCTGCCTCCGGCCGGGCTCTGGCCGGGAGACCGGGGGGCTGTGGGTCGTGCAGTGCCCCCACTCCCCGGGGAGGGTCTGCATACAGCCATCGGAGTCCTCGCTACCGGGAGGGGGAGTGATTCCCATCTCCCCACCTCCGTGCCGACCCCCCACCGCCCGCTGTGCCCAGGACGAGGTGCGGCTGGAGGAGAGCGCCCACGTGAGCTTCGTGTACGACGACAGCGAGTGCTCCCTGGTGCTGCTGGGTGCCACCCCTGAGGACGCCGGCGTCTACACCTGCACAGCCCGCAACCCCGCCGGCCTCATCTCCTGCAAGGCCGAGCTGGTCGTGCGCCCAGGTACCGTGCAGGCTGGGGGCCCATGAGCCGGTCCCTGCCCCTGCAGGCTGCCCCGGTCCCTGGGCCCATCACCGTAGCATCAGGCCTGACCCCATGTCTCTGCCTTGCAGCCCAGCCCAAGGCCGAGGTGGCGGCAAGCGAGGACAAGGCGCGGCGGCTGACCGACTACTACGATGTGCATGAGGAGATCGGGAGGTGAGGGGATGCCCCAGCCTACCCCTGTGCCCCCGGGGCTGGGGGTCCTGCCCAGGCACTGGGAGGGGCAATGTGTGCCCCCGCCGACGGCCGGTGCCTTGCAGAGGGGCCTTCTCCTACCTGCGGCGGGTGACGGAGAAGAGCAGCATGCTGGAGTATGCTGCCAAGTTCATCCCCGGGCGGGCCAAAGCCAAGGCGTCGGCGCGCCGGGAGCTGCACATCCTCTCACGCCTGGACCACGAGCGCGTCGTCTACTTCCACGACGCCTTCGAGAAGAAGAACGCCCTCATCATCGTCATGGAGCTGTATCCTCCGAGCTCTGGGACGGCACTGCTTGGGGGAAGCTCGCAGCATCGGGAGCCAGGGCAGGCTGTGCAGAGAATGCATGCCCCAAACCCAGCAGCACCAGCCCCTGCTGCGGGGAGGGTGTGGAGCTGTGGCTGAGCAGGGCACTGCTGTGGGGAAGCTTGCAGTACGGGGTGCTGTGGAGGGGCTGGGGTCCCTGGGTGGGCACCGCCACAGAGAAGCTCACAGCACTGGGTGGCAGGGGCTGCGGCTCTGGGGGGGGGGTGGTGCTGCGGGGGGCTGCGCTGGCGCTGTGCGCCTTGACTGGTGCCAGCTGCGCGGAGGAGGAGCTGCTAGACAGGATGGCCAGGAAGATCGCCGTGTCCGAGTCCGAGGTGAGCCTGGCTGGCGGGGTGGGGGCCGGGCAGCACCGGGGTGCTGGGGGGCAGCACCAGCCCCCCGACACCACGTGATGCTGCCCCCGCCGCCCCCAGGTTCGCTCCTACATGCGGCAGGTGCTGGAAGGGCTCCGCTACCTGCACCAGTGCGGCATCCTGCACCTCGACATCAAGGTGAGGGCACGGCCCCCGGATCCCCTGGACCCTGCACCCCCATCCCGTGACAGCGCGGCGCCCTGGAGGCCGTCGGGCTCAGCCCTGCCCTGACCCTGGCTCTCGCTCGGGGTCGGATGCCCAGACCCCCTACACCCACGGCCCTGCTCCCCCCACGCCAAGCGGCTCCAGGTCCCCAGTGAGCGTCTGGGGCCCCTGGTCCGTGCCCCCCTGACTGGCACCCACCCCGCAGCCCGACAACCTGCTGATGGCCGACCCCAGCAGCGAGCAGGTGCGGATCTGTGACTTCGGGAACGCGCAGGAGCTGACCGCGGGCGAGCCGCAGTACTGCGCCTACGGCACGCCCGAGTTTGTGGGGCCTGAGATCGTCAGCCAGAGCCCCGTCTCCCCCGTCACCGATGTCTGGTAACGGCCCCCGGCCGAGCCCCCCAGGGTGGTGCCCGCGCGGGACCTAACCTGCAGCGCCCCGGCTCCTTGCAGTTGGGGGCAGCCGTGTCCCTTCTGGGATGGGACGGATCCAGCCTCGGGCAAGGCTGGACTGGATACGCCCCCGCGGCTCCGGGACCCTGGGGCACGTCCTGCCACCGCTGCTCTGCTTTCCTGGGAGAAACCCTGGCCGCCCTCGCCCCTCGCGGGCAATGGGTCCCGTTTGACCAGGGATCCCCTGTCCCTCGCTGCCCCGTGCTGGGTCCCCCGTGGCCTTGGCATGGGCCGGCCCCGTGGGCATCTCCCCGCCTTGGCTCCGTGCCACCACGAACCTTTCCAAGGCGGCACCGAGGCGACGTCCGTCTCCAGCCTGACCAGCTCCGTCCTTCTCTCCGCAGGCCCGTCGGGGTCATCACCTACCTGTGGTAAGGCTGCGGGGCTGGGGGCTCAGCACTGCGGGGGCTGGAGGGATTTGGGGATCCTGGGTTGTGGGTGGTCAGGGGTTGGGAGGGTCATAGGGGTGGGGGTTGTTGTGGGGGGGGGCAGAGTATCAGGGGTTGGGGCTGTCGGGGGTCCTGGGTTGAGTGGGTCATGGTGCAGGGGGATGGTTGGGGTTGGGGGTCATGGGCTAGGCTCCCTGTATTAACCTCAGACCCCTCCAAAATCCTGGTTAGCCCCAGTGCCCCCGTTCCCACAGAAACTGCCCCCCCCCCACCCTGGGGCAGCCGGAGGGGTGCCAGGGACCCCCACACCACCCTTTAACCCCCTGAGCACCAGGCCCTCCCTGGCTGCCCAGGTTGCAGGCCCCCTGGCGTGGCCCTCACGGCACCCCGTGTCACGCAGCCTGACCGGGATCTCGCCCTTCGTGGGCGAGAACGACCGCACGACGCTGATGAACATCCGCAACTACAACGTGGCCTTCGAGGAGCGCGGGTTTCGTGGGCTGACGCGCGAGGCCAAGGGCTTCGTCATCAAGGTGCTCGTCAGCGACCGCCTGTGAGTACCACCCCCAGCCCCTGGTGCGCGGGCAGCTCGGGCACCCCTGGGCCCTGACCGCAGCCTTGTCCCCTCTGCAGGAGACCCGACGCGGAGCAGACGCTGGAGCACCCCTGGTTCAAGGTGGGTGCACCTCTGGGCAGGGGTCCAGCTCCCACGGGGCGGGGCGGGGCGGGCCTGGGGCCCGGGCAGCCTGGCCAGGATGTGTGCTGACCCCTGTGCTCCCCCCAGACGCTGGCCAAAGGGAAGACCATCCCCACTGACCACCTGCGGCTCTTCATCTCCCGCCGGCGCTGGCAGGTAATGCCGGGGCCGCGAGCTGCCTTGAGCTGGGCAAGGGTTGTCCTGTAGTCTCTGGTGTCCAGACCCGGTGCCAGGACCAGGACGATGGAGCATGCTCCCTGCGTGGGTGCCTTGTGCCTGGTGCCGGCGTGGAGCCGTGGCACGGTGCGGGGCAGGGCAGGAGGCTCGTGCGTGGCGGGGCATGATCCCAACCCCTGCCCTGCCCTGCCCTCCACAGCGCTCCCAGATCAGCTACAAGTGCCACATGGTGCTGCGGCCCATCTCGGAGCTGCTGGCCGACGCCTGCGACCGCCTCTCGGTCGCCGTGCCCCGGCACTCGGCGGAGCCGGCGGCCCTGTCATCCTCCTCCGACTCGGACGACCCAGAGGAGCTGCCCTGCCTACCCGCGCCCCACCCCACCGCCGCCGAGGCCGCCGGCTCCCGCGTGTCGCTGGACGAGATCCCCACGGACGACGAGGCAGCGCCCATGGACTGGCAGGGCGCGGGGGTCGAGGAGGCCGGGAAGCGGCCACGGGGCGCCAGAGCCCGGAAGCGCTCCACGGAGCCGGAGGAGCCTGGGTCCTCGGACGAGGAGCCGCCCGCATCCCAGCGGCGCCCCGAGCCCCCACGCCCCGCGCCCCACAAGGGCTCCAGCCCAGAGCTGCCAGGGCTAGCGCACCCGTCCTCCCGCCGTGGCGAGCTCAAGCGTGGCAGCTCCGCCGACAGTGCCCTGCTGCTGCGCCTGCCCCCGGGCACCGGCCCCGAGCCACCCGCTGGCCCCGCTGAGCCCCTGAAGAAGGCGGCCTCCATGGAGCTGCCCCGGCGCAGCCCCAGCCCGGGCGGCCCAGCGCGGCGCCGGCCCGAGGAGGAGCCCACGCAGCGCCTGGAGCTGATGCGGCAGCGCCTGCTGCGGGGCAGCTCGGGCGACGGGCGGCTCAGCGGCCTGCGCGGGCCCCTCCTGGAGACGCTGGGCGAGAGGAAATGGCTGCGCCCACCGCGGCCGGATGCGGCTGCAACGGGGCCGCGGCTGGAGCGCGCGGCCTCGAGCGAGGCGGCTCCGCTGCGCCCGCCGCCCGAGCACCGGCTGCAGAAGAGCAGCTCCTTCAGCCACGGCGACGCCGAGCCCGTGACCCTGCGGCGCCGCTGCGGCGCCCCGCTCGAGATCCCGCTGGCCCAGCTCGAGGCCCAGCAGCTCCAGGAGTCGCCGTCGCTCTCGGCCCTCAACGAGTCCCGGCCCCAAACCCCGCGGGACAGCCCTGTGCCCGCCCCCGAGCTGGGGGCACCCCAGGACAAGGCCACCCCTGGGAAGGTGCCCGGCGCAGATGCTAAAGCCAAGCCGGGGCCCAGGCCCGGCTCAGCCAAGCCCGAGGTGGAGCAGCTGATAGCAAAGCTGCAGCCGAGGCCGGAGGTCACCCGAGCCCCCATCGAGGCCGCTGCCAAGCCCAGAACAGCGATGCTGGAGCCTGCCCCGGGCGCCCGAGCCCCCAAGCCCTCGGCATACGCTGAGGTGATGCAGTCCATCCTGGTCCCCGTGGAGCCCGGCCAGGCCCGACAGGTGCCCGCACCCCCAGCAGCCACCCCGGAGCCGCCCCCGGCGCCCGTCCCAGCCGAGCCCCTGCTCCCAGTGGCACCCGCGGTGCAGGCGGCGCCGGCCCGGCTCTCGGGCAGCGCCCCGCACATCGAGGACCTGGCGTCTGAGGAGATCTTCGAGGCCAAGTTCAAGCGCGGCCGGGGCGGCTCGCTCAGCCGCGGGCTGAAGCTCTTGAGCCGCTCGCGCTCTGAGGACCGGCACGTGGGCGGCCCGCCGGCCCGGCAGGAGGACGTGTACCGGCCCCGGCCCGCCGGGGCCCCGCTGGAGCTGTCCCCGCTGCCCCGGGGCCCGGCCGAGCGCTCCCAGTCGGTGCAGGACCTGCGGGCAGCGGAGCCGGAGCCCGGCTTCTTGCGCCGCATGTCGCTGCTGCTCCGCCGCACGCCCCCCGCCGAGCGCAAGGCGCCCCCCGAGCCGGCGCGGGGTGGCGAGACCCCCAGCCGGGGCCGGCGGCTGTCCTGGGGCCTGGAGAAGCCGGAGGCGGAGAGCGGAGGCGAGTCGCCCGTGGTGGCCGTGCGGCGGCAGATCAGCTCGGCCGTGGAGCGCGTGTCCCTGCGGCTGTGGGGCCAGGCCGAGGACCGGCGGGAGGCGGAGGGGGCCGAGGCGCCCGAGAAGCGCACGCCCTTGCTGTCCCGGTTGCGCCGCGCCAACTCGGAGGGGCAGAGCCTGCGCCAGGTGGGCGTCCCCCAGGACCAGCTGGGGGTCCAGGCTGCCGCCGCGCCCCCCTCGTCCGAGTCCCTCGGCTCCGAGGCCAGCGCCCGCTCTGACATCTCCGCTAAAGGTGAGTGCCCGCGTTGGAGCCAGATGGTCCCTGCGTCCAGGGGTCCGTAGCCCCCCAGTTGCGGCACCCCGGGTCCGCGGTGTTGCTGGGGACGGTCTGAGCCATGTGCGTGTCTGCAGCCTCCGGGCGCTCGCGCTGGGACCGCTGGGGCCTGTCGCGGCCCAAGAAGGACAAGGTGGCCTCGCAGCCCAACCTGCCGGCCAGCGTCCTGCGCGAGGACGGTGCCGCGCCGGGCCGCCCCTACGTGCCCAGCGAGTCAGGTGCGTGCGGGGACAGGGCAGGGCGGACGGGGGCCCTTGTCCCTGCAGCTGGATGGGAAGAGGCAAGCTGGCCCGTGGGGGGGCTGGGGACCCCCACTCACCCCCTGCCCCCTGCTCCCCAGACTTCCCCCCCGTGTTTCACATCAAGCTGAAGGACCAGGTGCTGCTGGAGGGCGACCCGGTGACTCTCTGCTGCCTACCAGCCGCCAGCCCCACTCCCCGCATCATCTGGATGAAAGGTGTGGGCTGCTGGGGGGATGCTGCACCCGGGCCACAGACCTCCATGAATGGGCCACGGAGGCACTTGGGGTGCAGCTGGGGGTCCAGGGAGGGGCAGGGAGCCTGCGAGCAGCCCAAGACCAGTGCCACGAGCCCTGCCTCTCTGGCCCATCCCTCCCTGCAGACAAGCGGCCGCTGGAGCCGACGGATGGGGCGACCGTGGTGTCGTGCAAGGACGGGCGCCAGCTGCTGACCATCGCCAAGGCTGGCCGGCGGGACGCGGGGCTGTACGAGTGCGTCGCCGCCAACGCCCTGGGCTCTGCTGCCAGCTCCTGCACCCTGGCGGTGGCACGTAAGGGCACGGGCAGGTGTCTGGGGGCACCGAGGGTCCTGGGGGGTCTCCAGGTGTCGGAGCCGTGCTCGTGCCAGCCTGGCCCCTTCCCACCTGCCCCGTCCCTGCCCCGCAGGGCTCCCCGGGAAGCCAGGCACCCCCGAGATCCCGCAGAAGTACAAGAACACGGTGCTGGTGCTGTGGAAGCCCTCGGACAGCCAGGCCCCCTGCACCTACACGCTGGAGCGCAAGGCCAACGGTACGTGCTCCCGGCCTGCTCTGGCTCTGGGCCCGGCACGCGCGGGCATTGAGAGCTCCGTGCCATGCCACCTGCCCTGGGCCTGGGCTTGCACCTGCAGCTTTGCAGGCTCTAGGACAGGGGGCTTTGGGGGGTGCCGGGGTGGCTGCCCCCGCCCTGACTCTGCCCCTGCACCCGCCCCAGGGGAGCACGAGTGGAAGATCATCAGCTCGGGCATCGCCGACTGCTACTTCAACGTGACGGAGCTGCCGCCTGGCACCACCATGCGCTTCCGCGTCGCCTGCGTCAACAAGGCCGGGCAGGGCCCCTACAGCAGCCCCTCCGAGAAGGTCGTGGTGGAGGGCGCAGGTGAGCCGGGCTCTGCGCACAGGGATGCAGAGCCAGGCGCTGGCCAGGCGGCCTGACCCTCCGCTCCCTCCCTCCCTCCAGAGCCCCCCGGTGCCAGGAAGCCGGTGGCTGCCACCCCTGAGAGAGAGGCTGCCTCCAGGTCCACCCAGACGCCTCGGGACCAGAGCGCTGAGGCTGCACCAGCTACCCCACCCCACGCACACCAGGCGGTCGGGCCCGGCGCTGCCGAGGACAAGGCGGTGCCTGAGCCTCCCCCGGGCAGTCCCGCTCCGGCCATCGCGGTGTCGGCCCCGCCGGAGCCAGCGCTGACGCCAGCCAGGACTGCGCCCCCTGTCCCGGCTGCAGCCGCCCCCGATGGACCGGTCTCGCCAGCGCCCACGGCTGTCCCACATGCCCAGGTCTCACCAGCACCCACGGTTGCACCAGCCCAGGTCTCACCAGCGCCCACGGTTGCACCAGCCCTGGTCTCACCAGCACCCACGGCTGTGACAGCCCAGGTCTCACCAGCGCCCACGGTTGCACCAGCCCTGGTCTCACCAGCACCCATGGCTGTGACAGCCCAGGTCTCACCAGCGCCCACGATTGCACCAGCCCAGGTCTCACCAGCGCCCATGGTTGCGACAGTCCAGGTCTCACCAGCGCCCACGGCTGTCTCAGATGCCCGGGTCTTGCCGGCACGTGCGGCCACGCCAGCCCGGGTCTCGCCTGCCCCTGCAGCCACCCCAGATGCCGGGGTCTCCTCAGCCCCCGCGACTGCCCTAGGTGCCAGGGTCTCACCCACTCCACCGGCCCAGCCGGCCTCCAAGTTCTCCCCCATCGCACCGGCGGCCCCCTCTGCCAAAGCAGCACCAGTGCGGAAGGTGGCCCCGTCAGCGGCCCCCAAGTTCATGGTCACCTCCTTCGTCTCCCTGCCGCCCGTACCGCCGCCCACCGAGGATGTGCCCGCGGCCCCTGCGCCCAGCCGCGTCAGCCCTGTGGGGCGAGAGGCCACCGCAGCCAAGGACAGCTCGGGGCTGCACCAGGGGGTGCCGCAGAAGCCCTACACCTTCCTGGATGAGAAGGCCAGGTGAGGAGGCTGCGGGAGCGGGTCTGGCCCCAGCCCCGGCCCCAGCCCTGGGCACGCCATGTTGGTTGCCAGCAGCCCAGTGCCAGAGCCGAAGCCTGGTCTTGTCCTGTCCCCTCTGCCCCATCCCAGTGACCTGGGAGTAGGGTTGGGCCGCGGCTGGAAACGTCCCATCCTGCGGAGCCCCGATCCTGGGGCTCTGCCCACAGCCATGCCGAGACCACAGGAGCGGGCCCCCAAAGCGGGAGGAAGGGGCAGGGAAGGGGGTGATGCGGGTGCTGGGCAGCGGTGCTGAGCGGTGCCATGGCCGGCAGGGGCCGGTTCGGGGTGATCCGGGAGTGCAAGGAGAACGCGACGGGGAAGCGGTTTGTGGCCAAGATCGTGCCGTACGAGGCGGAGCGGAAGCAGAGCGTGCTGCAGGAGTACGAGGTGCTCAAGGCGCTGCGACACCAGCGCATCATGGCCCTGCACGAGGCCTACATCACACCCCGCTACCTCGTGCTCATCTGCGAGACCTGTGCCGGCAAGGAGCTGCTCTACAGCCTCGTCGACAGGTGGGGCAGGGGGCAGGGGGCTGGGCCCCGGGGGAGACTCCTCTCTGCGGACGGAGGGGCTGTGAACATTGCATGGGGAAGGGCGCCAGCGCCTGCACCGTGGACCCGCGGGGCTCCCAGAGGGAGGAGCCGAGTGGTCCCTACCCGCCCAGCCGTGCAGCGCGGCCTGGCGCTGGGATGCTCCATAGCCCGGAAATGGGGGAGAGCTGGAGCGGGCGTTTCCCAAGGGGAGTGGCTGTCTAACGAGGGGCCTGGTTTAACGAGGGGCCCTGGGTCTAATGAGGCAGAGGCCGACCTGCTGACACTCGGCCCGCGGCAGGTTCCGATACTCGGAGGACGACGTGGCGAGCTACCTGCTGCAGGTGCTGCAGGGCCTCGAGTACCTGCACGGGCGCCGTATCGTGCACCTGGACATCAAGCCCGACAACATCCTCGTCTCCTGCATCAACACCATCAAGATCGTCGACTTTGGCAGCGCCCAGACCTACAACCCGCTGGTGCTGCGGCAGCTGGGACGGCGTGTGGGCACGCTGGAGTACATGTGTGAGTGCACAGGGGCGTACATGTGCGAGTGCAAGCTGCATGGGCATGCTGGAGTACGTGAGTACATGGTGATTACATGTGTGAATGTGTGGGGGGTATGGGCACACTGTTGTACATGTGTGAGTGCACAGGGACATGCATGGGAGCAGGGCGAAGACATGCTTGAAGGCCTGTGTGTGATACAGAGGGAGTGTGTGTCAGCGCAGGGGGGTGGGTGTGTTGCACTACACATGCGAGTGCACGGGAGTATGTGTGACTGCAGGGGGTGGACACAGTGGAGCACACGTAGGAGTGTATGTGGGGACATGCTGGTGCGCATGTGAACGTGTGCGGGGTGCACACAATGGAGCATGCAGGCGAGTGTAGGCAGGTTGTGCACATCAGAGCACGTGTCAGTGTGGGTCGTGTGCATGCTGGAGCACAAGCATCCATGCAAGTCGTGTGCGCGGGAGCACATTTGTCAGTGCAGGCGCTGCTTCACCTTCAGGCCGCGCTCCCCCAGGCCCTGTTTCACCCCCACCAGTCTGCAGGGTAGGGCAGGGTGGGACAGCACCTTTGAGACTGACTGGCTCAGAGGGGCCAGAGCTGCGACTGGTTGGCAGAGAGCAAAGGCCCGTCCAGAGAGGGGCTGGGGCCAGCGGGGACCTGGCTGGTGAAGTGATGGAGGCGGTTCCCTGGAGGATGCCCACCTGGCTCTGGGATCGTGGCAAGGACCTGGCGTCCAGGTTGCGGCCATGGGGTCTCTGCCCTGGGCAGGACACAGCTCTGCAGGGCCAGGGTCCATGCGGTCAGCACAGAAAAGAGCCTTGGTGGCAGCATCTGGCAGCCTGGCGGGGAGGCAGTGCACAGCGGAGGCTGGACGAAGGCCTCCGGCCCCAGGACTGGCACCGAGGAGGATGGAGCAGAAGCAGCAGCTGAGCTCGGGGGAAGCACTGGAAGCCGCAGGACGCAAGAGGGAAGCGAGGACTCGGGTGCAGAACTGGTCCCATGAAGGCGGACAGATAACCGGCCCCGTCACCGCAAGCAGAGCGTGTCATCACCAGTCCGTGCCTGGAGGACAGGAGTGGAGCCCACCGGGGCCTCCGCTGGGCCCAGCCAATGGAGCTGGGAGGACAGGACCACAGGGCTGGCAGGATCCCAACACACCGGGACCTGGGCTGGAGCCCCCGGGCTGGTGCCCAGCGCTGACGCGGGCAGGGGAAGGATCAGACGCACGGACAGACCAGGGCGCCCAGCTGGATGCAGCCGCAGGGAAGGGACCGGACAGGAGGCTGCAGGGAGGCAGCTGCATGCGAGGCCTGAGCTGCTCTGGGGTCCGGCGACAGCAGCATCGGGTCTGATGGGAGGCGACGGGGGTCTCGTTTCCGAGCTGCCCAGGCCCCATCTGGAGCGTCAGGGCAGCTCTGGAGTCCAAGAGGCTGGACAGGCGCTGGGCCGGAGGATCAGGGTGCAGAGATGCCTGTGCCTTGGGCTGGACATGAGCCCGCAGCTCGTGCTGCCCCCGCAGCGCTGGGACTTTAGGGTCCCTGGCAGATGCTACACTTAGGACATGGTTAACCACTTAATCACATCTTAAGCAGCTGCCTGGCCACGCACCCATGCCATGAATGGTGCCATAAAACGGGGGAAAGACCACAAAAGGATCTCACAGACTGCAAGGGGCTGGCTGGAGGCAGCCGTTGGCGGTGGGGACTGGATCCCATTGCGCCATTAACTGGATGTCTGTCGGCGGCCAGGGTCATGAACATGTCATCTGATGGGTTCAAGGGGGGCTGCAGGTGTCATAGAAAAGGATGCTGGGGTCAAACGACCCTGGCCAGGTGTCTATCCAGCCTCCTCTTGAAGCCCCCCAGGGTCGGAGCCAGCATCACTTCACTTGGAAGTTGGTTCCAGATCCTAGCCGCCCTGACTGTGAAGTCGCGCCTCCTGATGTCCAGCTTGAACCTACTCTAACAACTTATGGCCGTTGTTCCTTGTTACTCCTCGTAGTGCTCGGGGGAACAGGGTCTCCCCCATTGCTGGTCCCCCTTGGTCAGTTTATAGATGGCCACCAGATCCCCTCTCAGCCTTCTCTTGCTGAGGCTGAACAGGTTCAGGTCCCGTCGCCTCTCCTTGTAGGGCCTGCCCTGCTGTCCCCTGATCATGCGAGTGGCCTCCTCTGGACCCTCTCCATGCTGTCCACATCCCTCCTGAAGTGCGGCGCCCAGACCTGGACGCAGTACTCCAGCTGCGGCCTGACCAGTGCCGCATAGAGGGGGAGGATCACCTCCTTGGACCTGCTCAAGATGCATCTGTGGATGCACGACAAGGTGCGGTCGGCCTTCCTGACCGCGTCCCCACACTGCCGGCCCATGTTCATTTTGGCATCAATAATGACTCCCAGATCCTTTTCTGCCTCTGCGCTGACAAGAAGGGAGGTCCCCAGCCTGTAGGTGTGCTGCTGGTTCTTCCTCCCCAGGTGCAGCACCTTGCACTTGTCAGTGTTGAACCCATCCTGTTCTCATCTGCCCACCCCTGTAACCTGTCCAGGTCCAATTGCAGCCATTCCTCCCTTCTAGCGTGCTCACTTCTCCCCACATCTTAGTGTCGTCTCTGAATTTGAACAGGGTGCTTTTCACCCCCTCGTCCAAGTCTCTGATGAAGATGTTGAACAGTGTGGGCCCGAGGACCGAGCCCTGGGGGACCCCACTGCCCACAGCCCTCCAGGTCGAATAAGATCCGTCCCCCACCGCTCTCTGGGTGCGGCCCTCCAGCCAACTAGTGACCCATCTGCCTGTGTAGGCGTCAGTGCCACAGTCCCCTAGTTTTTTAATGAGAATGGGGTGAGAGACGGTGTCGAAGGCCTTCCTGAAGTCCAGAAAGACTACGTCCACCACAACACCTGCATCCAAGGATGTTGTGACCTGGTCGTAGAAGGCACCAGGTTGGTCTGACAGGACCTGCCTCGAACAAACCCGTGCTGGTTGCCCCTGAGCATCACCTCCCCTGCTGCCCCTCGTGGACATGCACCCGGATAATTTTCTCAAAGAGCTTCCCCAGGACTGAGCTAAGACTAACAGACCTATAGTTTCCTGGGTCCTCCTTCCTCCCTTTTTTGAAAATGAGGAACACATGGGCCCTTTTCCAGTCCTCCGGCACCTCGCCAGAGCACCACGAGTGCTCGTAAAGCCATGCCGGGGGTCCCGCAATGACCTCTGCTAATTCCCTCAGTGCTCGGGGGTGGAGATTGTCAGGACTTGATGATTTGAACACGTCCAGTCCCTCCAGACATTCCCTGACTAGGTCCTCACTGACCCTGGGCCTGGCTGCACCTCCCCTGGGACCGTTGGGGATCCAAGTGGAGGGATGACCTGATCCCTGCTCAGGAAAATGGAGGCAAAGAAATTGTTAAAGAGGTTAGCTTTGTCGTCAGGTGAGACCACCAGATTTCCTAGCGTGTCCTGCAGTGGCCCCATGTTACCCGGAACCTTCTTTTTGCCCCCTGTGTATTTAAAAAAGGACTTCTTCTTGTCCTTGATCCGGGTCACTAGTCCCAGCCCCATCTCCTCCTTGGCCTTCCTGACCCACAGCCCCGTGCAGCCCCGAGCACCCGCGGTGTAGTCTTCCCTGGGGACGGCCCCTCCCTGCCATCGGGTGTACGCCTCCCTCTTAGCTAGGAGATGTTCCCGGATGCTTTCGGTGAGCCATGGCGGCTTTTGAGCGCTCTTGCCCCCTTTGATCCGCATTGGGATCGCCACCCATTGGGCTTGGAGGATCGTCTCCTTCAGGAACGACCACTCTTCTTGGACACCCGAGTCCCCTCCCCTCCCCTCCGGGACCTCAGTGCCTCCCCGACTAGTCTCCTCACCTCATTGAAGTCTGCCCTCCTGAAGTCCGGGGCTGCTGCCTTGCTGCAGGCTTTTGCCACCCTGCGCTGGATGGTGAACCCCAGCAGGCGATGATCGCTGTCGCCCAGGTGGTCGAGCACCTGCAGACCCCCCACGAGGTGGTCGCCTGTGGCCAGGACCGGATCCAACAAGGCGTCTCCCCTGGCGGGGCTGTGCACCTCCTGGGTCAGGCGGAGGTCCTGTAACTCGGCGAGGAACCTGCGTGAGCGGTCGGACCTGGCTGCCTGCTCCTCCCAGCAGATGTCTGGAAAGTTTTGGGCACCCACGATGACCACGTCCTTGGACCTAACTGCCTCCGCAAGCTGACCTGAGAATTTGCAGTCCAGCTCTTCCCTCTGGTTGGGAGGTCTGTAGTAGACCCTCACCATTAAGTCCCTTTCCCCCCCCAACCCCCTTGTATCCTGACCCAGAGCACTTCAGCCTCCCCTCCTCCGACCCCCGTGCCGCTCGTTGAGGATGTGACTTGTGCTGTGACATAGAGCCAGAGGGACTTGGCTACCGTCTCGGGTCGGTGCCAGAGCCGTGGCGGGGGCTGGCCTGGCTCTGTGGGGCAGGGCCGTATCCTCCATGTAGGAACCGCTGCCCCGGGCCCAAATTGACAGCTCTCCGGGGCAAGCGAGAGCTGGGTCTGCTGCAGGCGGGTCCCCCATCCCCTCCCCTGGGGCCACAGCATGTCCTGCCCTCCCCTCCCCCTGGCTCCCCTGGGGTTTGACCTGCCCCCTGTCTCCCACAGCCCCGGAGATGGTGAAGGGCGACCCGGTGGGCTCAGCGGCTGACGTCTGGGGGGTCGGTGTCCTCGCCTACATCATGTGAGTGCCCGGGGCCGGGACAGGCACTGGGAAGCATGAGCTGGGGCTATGGCTAGATGGGGGGCACTGGGGGTCCAGGCCCTGCAGCAGTACAGAGGGAGGGGCGGCGTGGGCTCAGCCCTGGCACAAAGCTACCGCGCAGGGCAGGACGTGCAGCAGCTAGTGGTGGCAGAGGGGCTGCGGGTCGGGAGTGAGGGGCACTGGAAGAGTAGGGCAGTGGTGGGGGGCAATAGCCTGGGTTCAAGGGCAGAGCCTGGCTCTGACCCCCCATGCCCCCCAGGCTCAGCGGCCGGTCGCCCTTCTTTGAGCTGGACCCCATCGAGACGGAGAACCGGATCCTGGCCGGGCGCTACGATGCCTTCAAGCTGTACCCCAACGTCTCGCAGAGCGCTGCCCTCTTCATCCGCAAGATCCTCTCCATCTACCCCTGGTGAGTGCCGCCCAGCTCCCGGCCCCTGGAGACCCCCAGAGCTGGCTTTCGGTCCCCAGGGGTGCGGTGCAATGGGCTGGGGGGCCGGACGCCTGGGTCCTTCCTTCCCCGCCCATGGGGCCGCTGCCCGCGTCTCACGGGGCCCCGCTGCCGCAGGAGCCGGCCCACGGTCAAGGACTGCTTCGCCAACCCGTGGCTGCAGGACGCCTACCTGATGAAGCTGCGGCGCCAGACGCTCACCTTCACCACGCAGCGCCTCAAGGAGTTCCTGGTGGAGCACCAGCGGCGCCGGGCCGAGGCCGTCACCAAGCACAAGGTCTTACTGCGCTCTTACCCCGGCGGCCAGCCGCCTGCCGCGCCCTAGCCCCGCGCCCGCCGTGCCCGGGAACATTCCAGGGGCCGCCCCCTCCCGCGGCCGCGGCCCCCGGGCCTCACGGACGCCTGCCCCATCTCCGGGACACTGCGGCTGCCGCGGGGCTCTGGCTTTGCTGCGGCGGGAGATGCCGCCGGAGCCGGAGGCGAGGACGGGAGCTGCCAGGTGGGCGCCGCGCATGTCCGAGGGGGATGAAGCCACCAGCATTTTCTTCTCCAGCCGTTGCCTTGGGCGTGAGGGTGCAGGGCTCAGAGCAGCTCAGCGCCTGCCCCGGCCCCAGCCCCAGCCCCTGCCCCTGCCCCTGTCCCCCTTGCTCCTCTCCCGGCTTGCATGTGAGCTGGGCCGGGTCCAGGCCCCATGGCCCCGCTCCCCCCACCCTTGCCCCTTGCTTTCCTGCACAAGCTGTGCCAGGGGGTCGTTTGCATATCTGCTGAATATGCATGTTTTTATTTGCATATCTCTGCTAGCTGCCCTGCCCCCCCTCCCCCATGCCTCCCACCGTCCCCCTGGCTGCTACCCTGGGCATGGGGGCCTGCCCTTCCTCCCCCACCCCCTCTGCCAGGAGAGCATCCCTGAGCAGCAATAAAGGCCCCAGCCGTGGCCCCAGGAGGTGTTTGCCAGGCCCGGTGCCCCCAGCATGTCCCTGAGCCCATCCCCACGGGCAGGCTGGGGCCGGGGCTCAGCCCTGGAGGGGCCTGAAACGGTGGAGAAAGGGGAGCAGAGCCGAAGGGAAGGGGAAGTCGGGACAGAAGCGTTAGAGAACGTGGGGGTCGGGGACGTGCTCGACCCCAGGACGAGGGGACGAGGGAGCGGGAGCTGCGTCGGCGTGGAGGGAAGCTGCGGGCATGGGGCAGCATGGGCCGGGGGAGCCCGGCGCCCAGGGGTTTGGTTTGTTCTGTGGAAGCGAGATGGGCCGGGGGCCGGGGCCGGGGCCGGGGCCGGATGGGCGCAATAAACAGATGTGTCTGTTCTGCCGTGCACGACTCCGTCAGTCCCGCGCGGCGGCAGGCGGAGCTGGGGTGCGGCACTGGAGCCCCGAGAGCCCTGGGCCAGGGGGAGCCGTGGGTGCTGCCAGCACCGGTGCAAGGCCTCGGGCCTGGGACCGGGGGCTGTGGCAGGGCCCCCAGGGTGGGGCACAGGCAGCGGGTGCCTGGGCCTGGGGGTCCGTGCGCCAGGGCAGGGGGGGAGGGGCAATGAGACATGTGCCCCCACCTGCCAGGGCAGGGCTGTGGGTCAGGCTCTGAGGATCGGGTCCAGCGCTCCCACACCCCCTCCCGGGACAGCAGACCTGTGGGCCCAGCCCTGGGGCCAGAGATTGCGCCCCCCCCGGCCGATCCAAGAGCTCTGTATCAATATGCATGAGGGCTCATTTGCATAAAGCCAGACCTTACCCCCCAGAGGCTGGTGGGTGGAGCAGGGGCGGGAGGGGGCAGAGGTCAGGGGTGGGGGGCAGAGGCCAAAGGGGGGTCAGCTCCCCCCAGCTCTGGGGCTGGTACTAGGGCAGCTATGCGGGCAGAGGGACCCCACCCACGGGCTGCTTGCTCCCCACCCCTGCCAAGCCTTGTCCTTTGAGGGCCCTGGTCCCTGCCCTGCGCCTGGCCCTGGCCCTGGCCCGTGATGGAGCTGTGCACCTGCCGCGGGGCAAGACCAGCATGGAGGCAGGCACGGGTGCTCCTCACTCCTGACCCGCAGCCCCAGGCCTGCTCCCTCCCCCCCACAGCACAGCCGGGGCGGGGAGTGGGGGGGTAGCGGCATGGCGGCGCGGCCCAGCTGCTGCTCGGGTCCCCACGGGCCCCACGTATGTGATTAGCCAGCACGGGGCTGCAATCGGCCCTGCCCCAATTCTCCCAGGTACCGCGCGCACAGGCTATATAAGGCTGCCAGGGCCTGGCCGGCCACGGGCGCGGGGCGCAGCGTGGCCCGGGGGGCCGGGACTGCCCAAAGAAGGACAGGTCTGGGCAGGAATGTGGTTGGGGCGCGGGCTGGCCACCCCCGAGGCCCCCACGCCTCGCCTGCCCGGGGTATAAAGCTGGGCGTGATGGGCCCCGCCAGTGCCCTGCATCCCGGAGCAGACGCAGCGGCTGTGAGCACCCCCAAGGTAAGTGCCCCTGGTCCAGCCCGGTCTGAGCACCCCACACGCCTGCCTGGGGCCCGCAGCCCCGAGCTGGCCTGGGAGCTGGGCTCGGGCCCGCAGGCCTGGGGCTGCTGGAAGCCTGGACGCCTGGGTTCCTCTGCGCCCCATCGGTGATGAGCCTGGGCAGGCGCTAGGGGCAGTGGAGGCTGTCCCGTTCCCCCTAGTATGGCCAGCCCTGAGCCCGGGCAGGAGCCACAGCCCCTGAGAAGCCACGGGCTCAGGCCCCAGCTGTGCTTGGAGCTGCACATTGCGCCCTGCCCAGCGCAGGGGTCCGGGATGGGGAGCAGAGGGGCTGTGCTCGAGGGCCAGGGCTGGGGGCCTGGGCCCCCCATGTAGTGGGAGGGGGTCTGAGCCCCCTGTGCCAAGGAAGGGGGCCCAGAGGGGTCTCCGCGCAGGCACTGATCTTGCTCCCCCCAGATGTCCAAGGCTGCTCCCAAGGCAGCCCCCCCGGCCCCCAAGGCAGCCCCCCCAGCAGCCAAGCCAGCTCCGAAGAAAGGGGCCACACCAGCCCCCCCGGGCTTCAGCCTCGACATCAACGACCCGCAGGTGCAGAATGCAGCCATCCGCATCCAGGCGTCCTACCGCGGACACAGGTCAGGGGCACGGGGGCTCACCTGGACCTGGGAGGGGGTCAGTGCCAGCCCTGGGGTGGCAAGGCCCAGGCACGGGCGGGTGGGCAGGTGGGGGATGCAGCCGCGGCCAAGGGAGCCTGTGCCCCCAGGTCCCGCAAGGAGCTGAGGGAGAAGGGGCCGCCGCGAGTGCTGGAGGGGCTGAAGGACACAATGCTGATCGAGGGCAGTGCAGCCAAGCTGTCCTGCCGCATCAGCGCCTTCCCCGACCCCTTCATCCGCTGGTCCAAGGACGGGGTGGAGCTGAAAGATGGCCCCAAGCACCGCTACATCTTCGAGGACCCTGACATCGTGGCTCTGGTGGTGCGGGACGGCGGCCTGGCCGACCTGGGCCGCTACACCGTCTCCGTCAAGAACCCCTTTGGGGAGTGCTTCGACTCCGCGCGCATCCTCGTTGAGGGTGAGCCCTGTCCCTGAGACCCCCGGACCCAGGACCTGCCACCCCGACACAGTCACCCCTGAGACCCCCCAGCCCTGCGACCCGCAGCCCCAAGACCCCCACGACCCGCTGCCGACACCCCTGCCCCAAGTCCCCCAGCCCCGGGACCCGCATCCCTGGCACCCCTGCCCCCGAGACTCCCAGTCTCTAGTCCTGAGATCCCTGACACCCCTGCCCCCAAGACCCTGACCCCAATACCTGATCCCTGACAACCCTGCCCCTCAGATGCCCAGCCCATGATTCCCTGACACTCCTGCCTCTGAGACCCCCGGCCCAAGGTCCCAAGATCCCTGACACCCCTGCCCCTGAAATCTCCAGCCCCTGGGCCCTGAGATCCCTGAGACCCCCACCCCCAAGAGCCCAGCCCCCAGATCCTTGAGACCCCTACCCTCAAGACCCCCATCCCTCAAGGTCCCTGAGCCCACAAGTCCCAGCCCCCCCCATGCCCCAAGACCCTCGGCCTCCCAAGATCCATCCCTGACACCCCTTTCCCTGCCCCCAGAGACCCTTGAGCCCCCCCTGCCCCTGAGACCTGCCTCTTGCCCTCCACAGACCCCCTGCTCCTGCCCCCCAAGATCCCTGAGACCCCTGCCCCTGAGATCCCTGAGACCCTCTGCCCCTAAGGCTCTTGAACACCCCTGCCCCTTTCCTGGGTCTGTGCCCCCAGCCCCAGGGTATGGGCTCTGGGCATGGGGGGACAGCTCCTGCCCCAGTACCCATGCCCCTCAGGCCAGCCCAAGCAGGGGGGGCACGGCTGGGCCTGAGGGTGACCGTGCCCCCCCAGTGCCTGCCAAAATTGAGAAGGGGCCAGAGAGCACCAAGGCCAAGGTGGGCTCCAAGGTCATGCTGACGGCGCTCATCAGCGGGCAGCCGGAGCCCGAGGTGGGCTGGGCCAAGGACGGCCAAGACATCGAGGAGGACGACCGGTGAGCGCCGTGGCTGGGGCCCCAGACGGGAGGGTCCCGGGGCTTGAGATCCAGGGCGGTGCTGGGGGCAAGTCCGGGGGGTGCCGCCGCGCCAGGCCGCAGCCGTAAGGGGTGGTGCTGGGTGCCTGGCATGGGTGCAGCTCCCGGGGTGGTGCTGAGGGAGGCCCCGGGGGTTGGGCGATCGCCCCCGGCCCGGGGTGACGCCCGCCCGCCCGCCCGCCCGCCCGCAGGGTCTTCTACGACATCGGCAGCGACTCCACGACGCTGACCATCAGGTCGGTGGAGAAGGGCGACGCGGGCAAGTACGAGGTGTTCGTGGAGAACAGCCTGGGCATGGACGAGTCCTTCGCGCGCCTCGACGTGCTCTGACCCCCGCGCCCCGCGCAGCCGGGCCCAGCCCCTCCGCGCCGCCGGCCGGCCGGCCGGCCGAGCCCCGGGGCGACGCGCCCCGTCCCGGCGCGGGGCACGGCCGGGGCCGGCCCTGGGCTGCGCGCGGCCCCGGCTCCGGGCTCTCTGGACTCAATAAAGGCTCCGTCGCGGCTCTGCCCGTGTCCCTGCGTCGTGCGCGGCGCCCCCGCCCCGCCCCGCGGCCCCCGCGCCACGCCGCAGCCCCGCGCCGGGGCAGTCCTGGCGGTCCCGGGCCGGGCCGGGCCGGGCCGTGCAGAGGAGCGGGCGGGGACGGGGCAGAGGAGACCCCGCAGCACGGACTGCGGCACCGGCCCTGCCCTGGGCGGACCGTGCCCGGGTGGGCATCTGCTCCCGGCCCCTTGACCCTCTGGAGGGGCCGCGGGCCGGCTGGTCAGTGCGGCCAGCCCGGAGCGGCCAGGCCGGCGGGTGCAGCGCTGGGCCCGCGGCTCCCTGCACCCGGGCCCGGCACGGCGGGGTGGGGGGGGGGGGTCTGCACGGCCCAGCCGAGCCCCCGGTCTCGCGGCACCACACCCCGGGCCGTGCCCGTGCCCGTGCCCGTGCCCGGCGGGCAGGGCAGGGCAGGGCAGGCCCGGCCCTGGTGCATCTGCAGCCCCGGCCTCGGCGCTGCACAGCTCGGCGGCCCGGCCCCCGGCAGCGGGCACGGCTATAAATAGCGGCACTGACCATATGAGGCCCGGTCGGCGCCGCGACAGGTGCGGGCAGACGCGACGCGACGCGACGCCCCGCTCGGGTTACGGCCGCCCGCGCCGCGCCTGCTGCTCGCCCCCGGCCCCCGCCCCCGGCCCCCCGCCAGCCCCTCTGCCCCCCACACGACCCCTCTGGGACCCCGTGGACCTGCCCCCCATGCACCTGTCCCTCTGCCCCCACGCACCCGGCCCCCTGTCCGCCCCATGCACCTGCCCGCCGCCCGGCGAACTACAACTCCCGGCAGCCGCCGCGCGGGGAGGTTGGAGACGTCACCGCGGAGGGACACGTGTGCGGAAGCGGCGGCCGCGGGCAGGTGCGGCGCCGGGAGCGGGTGGGGAAACTGAGGCCGGGGCCGTGCGGCGCTCCCCGCCCGGTCGTGCGCGCCCAAGAGTCGGAGAAGAGCTGGCCGAGGGGCCGCAGCCCGGGCCGCGTCTGAGGCCGCCGCGTCTGTTCCAGGACCCGCCACGATGCTGAAAGCCGTGATCCTCATCGGGGGGCCGCAGAAGGGTGAGCCCCCGCCCCCGCGCCGTGTCCCGCGGGGCCCGCTGCGCCGGGAGCCCCCGCGCCCGGCCCGGCCCGGCCCGGCCTGAGCCCGCGCCCCTGCCCTGCCCCTTCCCTGCCCAGGCACCCGCTTCCGGCCCTTGTCCTTCGAGGTCCCGAAGCCGCTGTTCCCGGTGGCCGGCGTGCCCATGATCCAGCACCACATCGAGGCCTGCACCAAGGTAGGGCGGGCGGGCGGGCCGGCCGGGGGTGCGGGCCGGGGGTGCAGGGCCGTGTGCTGAGCGCGCCCGGCCCCGCGTCTGCCCAGGTGCCCAACATGAAGGAGATCCTGCTGGTGGGCTTCTACCAGCCCAACGAGGCGCTCAGCCACTTCCTGGTGTCGGCGCAGCAGGAGTTCAAGATCCCCATCAGGTGGGTGCAGCCCCCCCCGCGTCATGGCCTTCGCTCCCCGCTTGCGCTGGGGTGCCTCGCCCCTGCCTGGCGAGTCCACGCCGGGGGCAGCTCACCGGGGCGCGGCGCCCGTGCCCGCCCTGCAGGTACCTGCAGGAGTACGCGGCGCTGGGCACGGGCGGGGGCCTCTATCACTTCCGCGACCAGATCCTGTCGGGCGGCCCCGAGGCTTTCTTCGTGCTCAACGCGGACGTGTGCTCCGAGTTCCCGCTGCCCGAGATGCTCACCTTCCAGCGGCAGCGCGGCGGCACGCCCGCCTTCGTCATCCTTGGCACCACGGTGAGCCGGGGCCTGGGCGTCCGGGGAGCGCGGCCCCGCGGCCCCGGCGCTGATACGTCCCCTCTCCGCAGGCCAACAGGAAGCAGTCCCTGAACTACGGCTGCATCGTGGCCAACGCCGACACGCACGAGGTACCGGGTGCGGCTTGGGCCGGGGTCTTGTCCTGCCCGGGGCAGGCCCCCCCCCCCGGGGCGTAGCCAGGGCGCAGTGCTCACAGGGTCCCACCCCCAGGTCCTGCACTACGTGGAGAAGCCCAGCACGTTCGTTAGCGAGGTCATTAACTGCGGCATCTACCTGTTCACGCCCGCCATCTTCCAGCACATCGGCGAGGTCTTCCAGAGGAACCAGCAGGAGCTGCTGCTGTGAGTGCCCCCCCCGCGCCCGGGCCGCGGCCCCACGCTCATCTGCCATGATCTCTCTCTCTCTCTTTCTCCCCCTTCTCCTCTCCTCTTCTGCCATCACTCGTTCGCGTCCTGGCTCCTGCACCAGCTATTCTTGCGTCGGGTAAGTCTGTCTGTCTCTCCTGGCGCTGGCGCTGGGGTTGGTGTGTAGCGCCCTGTCCCCGCTGCGGCTGCCCGGGAGCTCTGCTTTGCCTCCGAGTCGCGCTCTGCTTGGCTGCGCCGGTCCCATCCCAGCACCGTAGAGACCAGCTCCGTGGCTGGATCCGGGGTGAGCCTGGCCTCGCCGGAGCAGCCAGGGCTCGGCGAGCTGGCCTCGTGGCAGGGAGTGCCACGTCTACTGTCTCCAGGGCCCGCACGTATGCTCAGCGTGAGCCTCGGGCAGCTCTAGCGCCTTCCCAGCCAAGACCTGGCCGCAGCCGGCTCCGGACTGCAATGCTGCGGGCATGGAGATGAGCCGAGGAGAAACGTGTCCCTTCTGGGAGCTGCCTGCCCAGCTGGGCGCTGCTTCCTCCGCAACTCAGGCCTGGCTGGGGGCTGCGCAGTGCCGGTGGGGGTAGCAGCACGGGCACTGCTCCAGGCCGGGTCCCAGACTAGCAGTGCTGCCGCGGAGCAGTGGTGCGGACAGGTCGGCCGGACTCACTGATTTGAGTCCTGCAGGGCTGGGTCGTGGGATCCTGCCCTCATCAGGGCTGTTCAGGGGGGTTCGCCCAGTCTCTCCCCCAGCCCTGTGCAGCCAGCCGGGCCCTGGGGACCCACAGCTGGAGGCTCGGCCCCTTCCCCTAGCGCTGCTGCCTGGGGTATGGGTTGTGCCCAGCAGCCCCTGGACCTCGCAGCCGGTCCGGGGAGGCTCCGCTGCAGGCGCCCCCTCCCCAGGCGCTTGCGGGCACCGGCCCTCACCGCTCCTGACCGCCCGTGTCCCCGCAGCGAGGAGACGTCCAATGGGTGGCAGCGCGCCGAGGTGATCCGGCTGGAGCAGGATGTCTTCACCGCGCTGGCCGGGCGCCACGCGCTCTACGTCTACAAGACTGACGGCTTCTGGAGCCAGATCAAGTCGGCCGGGTGGGTGCGGGGGCCGGGCTGGGTGGGGGTGTGGGGCTGGGACCCCCAGGCTGGGGCAGGTGCTGCCTGACGCTCTCTTCCCCCAGCTCTGCCATCTACGCCAACCGCCTCTACCTGAGCCAGTACAGCCAGTGCCACCCTGAGAGGCTGGCCTGCAACCAGCCGGGGGGGCCCACCATCCGAGGTACTGCCCCCGCGGTGCCCACCACGCCGCCCGGGGCATGGCTGGCTCGGGCGCTGTGGGGAAGCCAAGGATGCAGCTGTGGACTCCTCCCATTTCTTCCCATCCCAGAGGGGCTTGAACTGGGGTCGGGGTGCTCGGGGGAGACCAGGGGGGTGGGACCGGAGCTCAGCCCCTTGTGCTCCGGAGCAAGCTGGGTAGCTGCCTCGTGCCTCTTGCTCCGTCTTGGGCCCCGCCATGGGCCCCCCTCACCCCGCTGCTTCGTGTTGCAGGAGACGTGTACGTCCACCCCACAGCCGCCGTGGACAGCAGCGCCGTGGTGAGTGGGCGCTGCGGGCGTCGGGGCGGTGGGGGGGGCAGAGTTCCCCCTAGAGATGATGGGTGGGCAGGGAGGTGTCACTTCCCTGCTGGCTCCAGCCCGCCCCCCAGCAGTGACGGGGGCTCCCCTCTCCCCACAGCTGGGCCCCAACGTCTCCATTGGGAAGGGGGTGACGGTGGGGGCCGGTGTGCGGCTGCGTGAGTCCATCATCCTGCACGGCGCCTCGCTCCAGGTAGGTGCGGGGCCCCTGGTGAAGGTGGGGACAAGAGCAGGGAGCCTGGGGGGGGCAGGGAGGTCTAGGACCCCTGGGGCAGTGCAGCACAGCCAGGGCCCCTGGGTACCCCACACTTGGCTTGAGCTGGGCTCTGTTCCTGCCAGCCCGGCTGGTGCGCCTCACTTCTGACCCCTGCCCTCGTCCTGGTGCGGTCCGTTGGAGCAGTGGGTTCCCTCATCCCATGCTGTGCTCTCCCCAGGATCACACGTGCGTGCTCAACAGCATTGTGGGCTGGGACAGCACCATCGGGCGCTGGGCCCGGGTCGAGGGGACACCCAGTGACCCCAACCCCAATGACCCCTATGCCAAGATCGACAGCGAGACCCTCTTCCGGGACGGCCGCCTCACACCCTCCATCACCATCCTGGGTAGGTGCTGCCTTGCCCCAGGCTGCCTGGGCCGTGTGCACCATGAGCAGGGGTGTGGGGGCGGCTGCTGACCGCGCATCCGGTCATCTCCGTACAGGCTGCAATGTCACCATCCCCGCCGAGGTCGTGATCCTCAACTCCATCGTCCTGCCCCACAAGGAGCTGAGCCGCAGCTACAAGAACCAGATCATCCTGTGAGGGGTGGCTGCAGCCAGAGGACCTGGCCCGGGCCCTGCCACCCTGCCCTGGCACCTGCTGCGGTAGAGACAGGCATTAAAGCTGCATCCGCGCCTGCCCCGTGTCTGCTGCTTCCCTCGGGGCCGGGCTGCACGCTGCGGCCAGTGAGCTCCTGCCGCAGACCGGGGCAGCTGGTGCCCAGATGTTGGTCTCCGTCAGGGTCCTGCCTCCTGGCCCTGGTGCCCTCGGAGCTGGGCTGTGGCTGCAGCTGCTGGATTTCTGCTGCCTGCATCTCCCCGTGCCCAGGCCAGCGCAGTCACAGCAGCACCTCACAGCTGGGTTGAGCTGGTGGCAAAGACCCCGGCACAGCTCAGGGGGGCTCCATGCCAGGCCCAGGCCCGATCAGAGCTCAGGCCAGGTGACTGGGGCTGGCAGCTGGCTTCGCTCTCTCCGTACCTGGAAGTCCTGTTCTCCCCCTGGCAGCGCTGGGAGCTCAGCCCTGCCGCGTGCCGTTAGCTAATGATTTGCAGCCCAGTGTAGCGTACCCCAAGTGACACTGTGCCTCAGAGCACAGGCGCCAGCTGGGGTTTCCAACTTTATATATGAGGTAGTGGGGACTCGGGTCACAAAAAAGAACAGGCACAGGTCAGCGTGCAGCGTCACATCAGTGTCGTGACACGCAAGGCTAGTAGCAGTCGGCTAGGTAACACCTTAAACATTTATGGAGCAGCTCTGGTGCATCCCTGCAAACCAGCCTCAGCCCTGCCACTGCCCTGCACGGGTCTCCGAGGCAGGAGCCGCAGTTGTGGTCTGAATCCAGCTGCGTCTCCCCCTCTCCTCTTCCAGCAGCTGCTGCTTTCCCCCCACCTTTGTCTCCATCTCCCCAAAGCCTATTTCTGGATTAGCCTTTTTCTGCCTCACCACGTCTCCCTCTCGCGGATGCTTGTGGGACACGCAGGCGGTTACAGACTCGCAGCCACCTCGCATACAATTCACAGAACGTGACGTTACCCCCTTTTTAGCACCCCCACGTCCACTGACCTGACGCTGTGTAGTCGCTAAGTCACCCCAGGGCTCTTCAGTCTCTTCTGGGTCTATCTGGGGATTCAGGACCACAGGCTTTGAGTACCCTGTCTCCCCTTGGTGCTTGTTGACCGTCACTACAGCCAGGTCTGTCAGGCCCGCCGGGGACAGGATGGGGGTTCCTGTTAGTCCTGGTAGGTTGTGTCCAGCCTGGGTCTCCCCTTGGCACTGGTTCCTCCCCGCTCCTTCCCACCAGACAACTGGCCCGCGAGCACCGTTTGGCAGCACTTCGGGCCTATCTGAGGTTATGTTGATGGCCGGGTGTCACAGCCCCTGGCAGTGCCTTGGTCGTTGGGTGGGCTGTGCAGCCCCGTCGTGGGGGCAGGTCCCTGCCCCGCGAGTGCCGTAGGGCTTTATCCAGGCGCAATGTACAACCAGGCTCTGGGCTGGGCCGGCCTGCCAGTTCACGCCACTCGTTGGACAGTTTCCTCACAGCTGTTGGAGGAAGCCCCCGTCCTCGTTGCTGCGCCAGCTCTTGGGTCTGATGGTCGTGTCGCTCCTAGGGGGTGCCGTCGGCCTGCCGCCTCGCACGCTCCCGTTTGACCCGCTGCGGGGAATGGGGAAACGTCCCACCGAGGGACAGTGATCTGCAAGGTTCACACTGGCCTCAAGTTGTTTGAGGAAGTCGGTGCATCAGGTAGCATCCATCACTGCTGGGCAGCAGCAAGTTGTGGGAGCTGATGGCTGTACCCCGCCCCCGGGGTTTGGGGTACCTCCCCACTGCCTGCTTTGAGCACTAGTTGATGGGTGACGTTTTCTAGCCCTTGGTCCCACGCCAGCCACGTACGAGGGATACTGAGGGCCTAGAGCCAGGACATGTTTCTCCAGGAGGGGGGAAAGGGACCTCTCCTAGCTTTCCTTCCAGGTGCCTCAGTCCTGCACAACCACAGTGACCACCCTGTCCTGTGGGCCTCGGGGTGGAGCAGCAGTGGCTGGGCCCTTCTCCAATGCCTGCCTCGGTTTCCCTGCGCGGGACACCATCTCTCTAGGCAGTCCTTCCGGAAATGGTCGTGGTCACCAGAGGCCCGGCAGCCTCCTGACGCAGCCCTGGCCGCTGTGGTCCAGGTGGGCCCCGGCTGCCACGTCGGCTTGGGCCCTGGCTTTCCAAAGTCTGGTGGGTTTTGTCTGTTCCACCCTGAAGTTTCTGCATCACCGCCGGCAGGGCTGGCTGCATGGTGCCAGCTCATCTCTGGCAGGTGCATGGGTCCCTGGCCTTGGGGCACCCATCTGCTCTGCCAGCTCCAAGTCAGTGGCCAGGTGCATGCTTCCTCCAGGCTCAGGGGGTTTCCCAGCCAAAGCTGAGGTTTCGTCTCCCTGCTGCAGGCGCGTTGCACTAAACAGTCCCGGGCAAGCGTGTCGTGCACGTGAGAGCCAAGTGGCAGGGAGGTCTGTCCGGCCAGGTGTTGCGGTGCCAGGCCAAAGTCTCATGCCGACTCTGGGGGTCCTCCCTTGCAAGCTGAAAGCCAGGCCGGCCCAGCTGGGGTTCGCAGCTGGGTCAGAAGTTTTCCCTAGGGCCTGTATCAGGCCTCCGTAATTTTGCTTGGTGTTGGTGCCAAGGCCGTGGTAGACCGCCCTGACCTCCCTGTGAGCAGCAGGCCCAGGAAGTCCAGCTTGACCGTCTCCTCCTGTGCGTTTACCTTCATTGCCAGCTTGAACTGCGCATGCCATGTCTCCCACGCCTGTGGCCCCCGCCCTAGGGTGAAGGGTGGCTGTGGGCGCGTGCTGCAGGGGGAATCGTCCCTGCACGCTGCAGCGGTTTGCATTACGCCGGCGACCTTCGTCACGCCTTTGTCCTGTTTCCGCCGGTTCATCCAGATCAGCCTGGGCCACAGGTCCTGCTGGTTGCCCCTTCTCCGACGCACTGGTGCTCGTGGGGGCTGTGGGCAGACCAGGCTTCTTGGCTAGATGTGTTATCTTTTATGAGACCAACTAAATACAGGCAGTCCTCGACTTACAACAGTTCACGCTTACAAGGTTTATAAATGGACACCCTGTTTCAACTTTATGACATCAGTTTCAGCTTTACAACGCTTGATCCGATGCCACGCCACGCCACGAACAAGGTCGCTGCACCGCTCATCTCCCTGCAGGACGTCTGTCCACGATTCCTCGGTCACTTCCTTGAAAAAGCCAACGAGACTCCAGGAAACCCTGCAGCCGGGACTCCCTCCTGAGCAGACTCCAGCCAAGAGCCCTTCAAAAAGTCCCACCAGGAGCTTGTCAAAAAGTCCAGCAAAGTCACCTCAAAGAAGTCCTTCCAAATCAATATGATTGCTATTTACAGTATAGATACATTCATGTAGCTATATTACTCTTCTATAATTGATCAACTACACAATTCTGGGGTATTTTTGGTGAAAATAGGATATCGGGCCTCGGTTCAGGAACCAATCCCGCATTTATAACATTGTTTCTTATGAGAACAGCGGTTCTGCGTTACAACGTTTCGACTTGCGCTTTTCAGGAACTTATCCCGTGGTTGGCCGGAGGTGGGAGGCCTGCCTGGAGTTGGGAAATGGTTCTCTGCAAGTTTGGGGGCACAAGCCCTGCCTCTTCAGGCATAGGGAAAGTCTGCGGGTGGGAGAGATGCAAATATGCAAAATGCAGGTCTGTGAAAATGCAAATTGGTGGCAGGTCAGATCCAAGGCGATGGGGGGGAAAGCTGCCCTCGGGGGAAGATGTAACTGGTAAAATGCGGTGGTTACCTGGGGCTACCAGGTGGTTATAATGTGCCATAAACCAAACATTTGTATTTAGTCCATGGTTTTGTGTCCAGTAGATTTGCAGCTCACAGTGCACAACACCAGCAAGTGCACTGGTGAGGCCCGGGGCTGGGAGAGCTGCCGTGGCCCCTCCTGGCATGGGGTTGGCAAGGAGCCCAGGGCGCCTGCTGGGCCTCGGGGTGCCAGGGCTCCCACAGCCGGTGCACAGTGTCTTGTCCCGGCCGCGGGCCTGCAGCCCTGGCCTGTGACTCACGCTAGCCCTGGGGGCAGGCTGCCTTGAGCCCCCCAGCTGTGACTCTGGCCAGAGCACATGGAGCCACGGGTGTTGCTTCCCCCTGCTCAGCCTCTGCCCCAGTTGCTGGTAGCCTCCAACCCCTCCATGACCCCAGGGGCCTCTGGCCTCCACCGTCGGTCCTGTGCTGGTGCACGTGGCTGACCCACGGGGTCAGATTTCAAGGAGGTCCAGCTCAGCTTGACCCCGGCCCCGGCCCCTCGGTGCAGCTCAGGGCCCAGAAGCAGCGAGGCTTTTCCCTTCATGCTCGAGCTGCCGCTTTGTTGTGCTTGTGCTGGAGGGCGCTCAGCACGTCGGCCAGGATTAGTGCTTGCGGTCTCCCCGTGCCACTGGTGCGCTAGCCCTGGCTGAGACCAGGAGAATGGGCCAAACCTGCTCCAGCAGCAGAGGCTGGGGGGGGTGGGGGTGGGCAAAGGGGACTCGGGAGTGGGGGCAGATGCAGTGCTGGTGGGGGCGGGGGGGGGGGGGCAACGGGGCAAGTTTGGGCTTGGCCAAGGCTTTCGGTGCTTGAGGGCGATGGCACGTGCGTGTGGGCTAGCTCATACGTTCAGGTTAAAAAGCACAGCAAACTGGGCAAAAATAGTCAAAGTAGTCTAAACATTCATAGAATTATAGTCCGATTGCGGGGAGCTGTGGGGTCACATCCAGCCCGAGGCAGGATCCACTCCCTTCAGACCTGCCCACACAAACCCCGTGTGCGACCACAGAGCTGCACACCATTGCCTCTGACACAGCCCTGGGCATCCCCACTGCCCCTGGGATACAGGGGGCCATGGCAGCCAATGTCCTGCTGCTGCCCGGGGTTCGTGGGTGCTGCAGAGAGCCCAGGCCGTGCCCCTGCTGCCACCCAGGGGGGTTTCCCCTCCCTCTGTCCAGACTGAGCAGGTGCAAATCCCTGCCTGCCCCCCACAAGACAGCATGAGTTGGGGGCAAGAGCTTGTAGCCAGGACCCTGCGGGGCACAGCTGCAGCCAGGCTGGGACTCAGGTCCACAGCGTGGGACCGTGGCAGAGCTGGAGGCAGCGTCCCAGGAGCTCCAGATGAACCAGGCCGTGTGAGCGCCCTGCGCGGCCTGTGTTGAGGATGCACTCATAGCCAAGAGGTTTCTGGCAAGGCAGCAGGGCCAGGGAGCAAAGACCTGGGTGCGGTTGAAGGACTGCCCAAACACCGCCATCTCCCAAACCTGCCCTGCAGCCAACTCCACAGGCCCACCCCTGAGTGAAGGTTTCTAGCTAAAGCCGAATGCCGTCAGCGGGGCTGGGGGTAGATGAGAGATGGCACCAGGCAAGACTGATGGACAGTGGCATGGCGGAGGAAGGGAGGGATGGGTTGAGCAGCGGAGCATCACAGCCACTGCCAAGGAGAGGGGCGTTCACGCCTGCAAGTGGGGGAGATCAGCAGAAATCTGAGCTCTCCCTGGTGCCTGGATAGAAGTACCCCTGCCCCTGCCCGCCAGTACCTAGCGCTTAACTTCAGGTCAAGCTGGAATCAAAGGGGCTGCGACTGCACCCACACATCCACCCCTAGCCCTCACTCTCCTGCAGATGCCCTGCTGGGGGCTGAGCCACCTTTGACCCACCCTCCTGCCCCCAGAGCTTGGCCCTGTTTCATCTCCAACCCCGGGACAGGGGACCCACTGCCTGCAGCCAAGAGCAGCTCGTTCCCCCCTTCGGGTTGCCAGCCAGGAGAGGCAGACGGCTGTGAGCCAGGGAGAGGGGATGGACAGATGTACCCTGGAGCACACGGGCATGCACTCAGTGCCAGAGCGCACGCCGTGGCAGGCATGAGAACCAGACAGGGGTTGGGCTCTTCCCAGAACAGCTGCCCCACTTGCCGTGGCTTCAGCCACATGCTCCAGCCACGCAGAAAGCTGCCAGGACCCGCAGCACAGCCTGGGCGAGGAGCTGACGAGAGGGCTTGGGCTCGCAGGGCCCCGCGACAGCACAGGGCCAGGCCGTTCTGCTACAAGCCTTTAATAGAAACCAGCCCAAAAGGGACAAGTGCCCAGTGCCCCCAGCCCAGCACCCCCTACCACCCCGGGGGGCTCTGGGCTGGCACATCCTGTCCTGCCCTGTCCCCCAAAACAAAAGCTGTTCCTCAGTGCAGAGAGAGGCCCAGGTCGGTGGGTTCACTCCGGGGGGCAAGAGAAAAATCCAGCCTTGTGCCCCCAGCGCTGGGCCTGGGGGCTGCCAGGGACGGGCACAAGCCCTGGCCAGGGGTGCGGCACTGGGCCAGAGCCCCTCTGCAGTGGGGGCAGCAAGAGGGGCCTGGTCCCCAGTGCTGCCCCCCCACAGCAGGAGGGAACATGTCTGTCCCCTAGGGCGGGGAGGGGAAGAAGCGGCCGGTCTTCTTGGGGTGCGATGCCCGCCTGGGGGGACAGAGGATGGAGAGTTGGTGGTGCTGAGCTAGGCTCGGGCCCCCCTACCTTCCATGTGCACCCCTGCTACAGCTCCCCCCCCCCCAGCCCCAGCAGTGCCAGCCCCAAGCAATATTCCCCATCTCCCCATGGTTGTCACAGCTCAGCAGCCCCCAGCCCCACTCACGGGAGCTTGGTGCAGGGGCGCAGGGCGCGGGGTAGGCAGCCGGCACCGGCTGGACTCATCGGGGCAGAGCTGGTCTCGGATGAGGGCAGGGGGCAGGAGAGCTGCTCTGTGTGGAGGGGACGTGGTATCAGTGGGGGGGGGGGGGGTGAGCGAGCCCCCTGCACCCCCACCCTGGCAGAGGGGAGAAGACCCCACTGCACAGCTGAGTGGCCCCGCCTGCCCCCCAGCCCTGGGGCACCATGCTCGGGCATCCCAGGGGCCGGGTGGGCACGGCTCTGCTGCCTGGGTGCCCGGGCCCCACTCACCCTGCTCACTGCCATGGGCCGTGGGCGCCGCGTCCTCCTGCTCCTCCACCATGAAGCGCTGCCAGAACTCGGGCGGCAGCGAGAGGAGCCGATCCACCACCTGCTTGTGGGGAGCAGCTCAGACCCCCAGCCAGCTCCCACCCCCCAGCGCAGCGGGGTTGGGGCATGCAACCATGAGCTAGGACGCCTGGGTTCCCACTCCCAGTTGGGGGCAGCCCAGGCAGGGGCAGGGGCAGGGGCACCCCTTCCCCCCGGCCCACCTTGCACTGGCGTGGGGTGTCCTCCAGGATGGTGAGGGGCGGGGGGTCGGCCGAGCCGTACCCCACCAGCGTGGGCCCGAACACACGCGCCAGGTTGGCCCGGTCCATCTTGCAGGCAGGGCTGCGGGCGACTCTGGGGGAAGCCAGGCTCAGTGAGTGGGGGGAGCAGCAGCCCCCATCCCACGCATGCTCCAGGGCTTGGCCCCGAGGCAGACTCCAGCTTGCACCCAAGGCTGTGCTGGGCTGAGCCTGGGGTGGGGGGGTTAAGGGGCTAGAGACCCCCTCACGGGGCAGCCAGGCAGCCCTGCGAGAGAGGGAAGGGGAGCAGCCCCCTCCCCAGAAGCAGCCCCCTCCCCAGAAGCAGCCCCTCACCTGAGCAGGTGCAGCACGAGGAAGGCCAGCGTGTCCCGGTTAGCCGGTGGCAGCTGCATCACCACGTGGCACAGGGCAGCCGCGTCCGGCAGGTCTGGGGCAGAGCCAGCGCGCGGTGGGTCACTGCATGCCCCCTCCTGGCCCTGCTCGCCAGCAGCCCACACGAAGAGCCAGACTGCGGTCGGTCAGGGGCCGGCGCGCCTGCCCCTGGCTCCCCCAGCCCCTCTCACCAGCGGCCCGCAGGAAGGCGGGGTGCAGGCGGAAGGTGACAAGCGGCTCGCGCAGCCCGCGCAGGAAGTCCTTGAGCACCCCGCAGGCCACGTGCACGTCGGGCACTCGCCCCGCTGGCCCCCGGCCCCGCAGCAGCTTCTGGCGCCACTCCCGCACCAGCGACTCTGCGCCCGGCACCCGGTACAGCCCCGTCTGTGGGCAACCGTGCATCAGGACACAGGCGGCTCCCCCAGCCCCTGCCACCGGCCCTTGTCCCTCTCTTTGTACCTCCGCCAGGCCCCTGCTCTCCACCTCATGCACGCACTGCACCACCAGTGCCGGCACTCGGGGCGGTGTCAGGGGGGCGAAGTCTGCCAGGACGCCCTGGGGAAGAGGAATGTGCATGGGTGCAGGTGCAGGTGCAGGGGAAGCCATGCAGCCCCCTGCCCCAGCCCCAGAAAGGTGCACCGACCTGGCGGGGGCAGGTGCGGGGGCCGGGGGTGCAGGGCGCAGTGTAGCATGGGCGGCACTCGTTGTGCAGCAGCAGGCAGCAGCGCCGGCACCGCAGCCCCACGCGCCCAAAGCGCAGGCGGGCACCGCACTCGCCACAGGCCTCGGGGCAGAGCACCTGTGGGGGGAATGGGGTCAGGGGGGAGCTGGGACCAGCCCTCTCAAACACCCACCCCCTACCCCCCAGCCCGTGCCCTCCTCCCACCAGCACCACCCCCAGGCATGGGGAGATTCCCCCCCAGTCCATGGGGACCCTGCCCCCCTCCCCTCCCACCCAGCACAAGGATCCAGGTGGGGCTTGCTGCCGGGGTCACAGCCAGCCTGGTGCTGGAGCCCACGGGGAGCGGGACCCCTCGCCAGGCCCCAGCACTGATGTTGGGAGGGCAGGGATCAAATGGGGGGTACACACCTTTTTGGAGGTGAAGAGGTGCTGGGCAGTGGGGGGGCCGCGCAGGGGGGACGGGGGCTCAGGTGCCTGGACTGTGCCCATGCCGGCTCCACTGTCACCGTCACCAGGGGCTGGGGGGCGGGTGTCGGAGTCATTGCTGCTCTGTGCCAAGGTCCCGGCTGCCAGTGGGGGGTTGTCAGTGGGGGGGGGGGGGGGGCGCACAGCAGGGCCCATTCACCCTAGGGGAGCCCTGAGCCCAGCCCAGTCCCTCTCGCGTGGGCACCTTACGGCGCACCCACCCCTGCAACCCAGACTCCCCGTCACCCCCAAACTGCCCCCCCCCCGCCCTATGGCCTGCCCTTGTGCTCTGCCCACTCCGGGGCAGGGATGACCTGCAAGCGCAGAGAGGCGGGCAGCCTGACGGGACCGGCGGCGTGGCACCGGCGGGAGGGCGCCAACGGCTCTGGGGCCTTCGGTGATGACTGTAGCGGCAAGCAGCGCCTGGGGCTCGCTCTCCTGAGGGGGGCAGGGACTGAGGGCCAAGCCCCGACCCCCCCCTGGAGGGCAGCATTGTACCCCCAGGACCCCGTGCCCAGGCGGGTCCTGGTCCCCAGCCCTGTACTCACCATGGTGGTCTCCGCTAACGGGCGTGAGTGCTTTGCCAGCATCACAGGGCCAACCACTGGTGCCAGGGAGGAGCGCTGAGGGCAGAGCGGAGCCGTGGCGGGTCAGCAGTGCACACGGCCACCAGATCTACGCGGACCCTTCCCATAGCACCAGGTCTCCAGTGCCCGGGCCCCGTGGCTAGACCAGCAGGGAGTCCCGCACAGAGCTGGGCCCAGCGCTCTCGCCTCTTGTAGCCCCCTGCTCTAACCATTGCACTGCCCTGCACCAGGACAGCAGGCTGCATGGCCCCGAGCAGGGCTCCCACAGCCCCCGGGGTGGCAGGGCAGGAAGCAGCACTGGCCCTGTGGAGACAGGGAGCAGCGTGGCATCCACATGTGAGGGAGGAAGGGGGGATGGAGCCTGTGGGCTGCAGCACAGGGCGTGTGGCACCCACCTGCCTCTCCTGGGACCGCCGCTTCAGCTGCGCCACTGTCACATCCAGGTCCTGCAAGGGAAGGGGAAGGGGCAGCAGGACACAGCATCAGGGCTGGGAGCTCAGCCCCAGGGACAAGCCAGGGCCCAGAGCCACCAGCCTAAGCCCTGCAGGTCCTTGCTGTGGCCCCCACGCCCCTTGCAGCTGCACCCCCAGCCCCATGACCCTGGCCCCCAGGAGCAGCTTGCTGCAGGGGCCTGGCCCAGGACGGACCTGCAGGCTCCCCGCATCAGAACCCAGGAACCCAGGCACTGGGCTCCCCGTAGCCCGGGGGCCACGTGTCCTGCTCCCTACGCTGCAGGGCCCGAGCAAACCGTGCCCTTATAGCCACACTCGGGGCTGCTGGCGAGCCAGTCTCAGGGTGGCAGAGACCAGCTCAGGGGCCACTGAGCTCCTACTGCCCTCCCCCGCCCCGGGTCCATCTTTGGACCCAGCTGGGATGGGACACGGCCCTCACCCCCTCGCCGACGAGCTCCTACCAGGTCATCGTCCGTGGGGTCGTAGCTGATGCCAGAATGGGACAGGAGCGAGGCACCCGACTCGTCCACCACGGACAGCCTGTGGCAGGGCCAGGGTCAGTGCCAGCCGGGCCCCTTGTGCCGTGGACTCAGGCGCAAGCTGTGCCAGCTGTGCCAGCTCTGCCAGGCCGGCCGTGCGGACACAGGCCAGGAGCCAGAACAATGGGCACTGCCAGGCTCTGGAGTCTCCACCGGGTGCCGGCCACCGCAGGTGGGCTCAGGCTAGCCCCAGACCCCCAGTGCTCACCGTCTCCCCAGGGCCAGGCTGGAGGCGGTGCCGCTGGGGCCCGAGGGCTCCTGCATCAGGTAGCCGCAGATCAGCTGGAGCTGCCTGTCCTGTGGGGCGGGGGGCGGTGGGTCAGGGGGTGGCAGTGGGTCAGGGGGCAGCGCCAAGAGGGACCCAGGACCACCTGCGTCGCCAGCCCCATGCCCCGCACCTGCTTCTCCAGCTCGGCCTCGGCGCGCTGCCGACGCCGCATCTCCACCTGCACCTGGTTGCGCGCGTGCTTGAGCTTGACCTCCAGTGTCGCGCGCTCCACCTGCACCCGGGCCAGCTGCTCCCGCGCCCGGTGCCCGTCCTGCTCCAGCTCCACGCACCGCTGCCGCCATGCCTCGAGGCCCCGCGCCACCTGCGCGCACTCTGCACCAGGCAAGGGGCCCTTGGGGCCTGTGCAGCCGGGAAGGACCCCTCGCCCGGCCCCTGACCCAGGCATACCTGAGGGCGCTGCACCCACGTCCATCCCCCAACCTGACCCACGGCTCCCCACACCCCCCTGAGCCCCCCGACCTGGGGCTCCCCATGCCCCATGGGCCACCTGAACCCGGAGCTCCCCACACCCCCCTGCACTCCCTGGCCCAGGGCTCCCCACGCCCCATGCCCCCCCGACCCGGGGCTTCCCACACCCCCCTGCATCCCTCGCACCATGCTCGAGGCGGGCGCTGAGCTGCAGCAGGTGATGCGCCCGGTCCAGGTGTCCCAGGAGGAGGCGGCAGCGCGACCGCAGCATCCTGGGGGCAGCGCGGGGGTCAGGGAGTCCCCGCCCCCCCACGGGGCATCCCACGGGCCGGGCCGGGCCGGGCCGGGGGGGCCGCTGCCGGGGACCCCCAGGGGCTGCCCTGGGCCCCATGTGCTAAGGAACCCCCCAGCCCCCCCACATGCCGGGGAACCCCCCCAGGTCACGCGCCTCGGGGCTCACGTGCAAGGTCCCCCGCCACGGATCCCTGCGCCCCCACGTGCAAGGGAACTCCCCCAAGCCACGCCCCCGGGCCCCCACGTGCAAGGGAACCCCCTCCACCCCCGCGTGCCGGGATCCCCCAGGCCAGACAGAGCCCGGGCCCACCTGGCGCGGTGCGGGACGGGACGGGGCGGGGCAGGGGGGGCCGGCCGGGCCGGGCCGGGCAGGGTGGTACTTGGGGAGGGGGCTGGGGTGGAGCCTGGGGCCGCCCCGCCCCCCGGCCGCGCTGGGGCAGGCTCCGCCCAACCGCCCCCCCCCCCCCCCCGGTTCACGTCTTAGGCCGGGGAAACTGAGGCAGGGCCCGCGGGGCGGCAGGGAGTCCGGACTGGCGCCTGCGCCCTACAGCGCGGCCGCCCCCCAGCTGTGCCCCCCACGCTGCAGGGGCAGGGAGGGGGCGGCCCGCCCGCACCCCAGCGCCAGCCTGGGCTCTGCGCGCCCTGGGGCCGGGCTCCGTCCGTCCGTCCTCCAGCTGCTGCTGCCGCCTCGGGGGTGCGGTGCGGTGCCCAGGGCCTGGGGCAACGAGTCACCTCTGGGCACCGGGTCCCGGCCCTGCCCCGGCACCCGGGGGCACGGCCTCGCTCGCAGGCGCCCCGCCCCGCCCCGCCCCACCCCAGCTCATCCCTGCGGCTCCCGGGGGGAAACTGAGGCACAGAGCCGAGTCGTGCAGCACGGCGCTGCCCCGGCAGACCCCGGCCGTGCGCAGGACGAGGCCCTGGCCCCGGCCCGTGCGCGGAGCTGGGCCGGCAGTGCTGCTGAGCGCCAGCAGGAGGAGCTCGCTGCCCACGGAGCGTGGCCGTGGTCCTTCCAGCCCGCCCGGCTCTGGCATCCACCGCCGGCCGCGGGCCCGGCCCGGCCCGGCCCGGCCCGGCCCAGGGACCCCAGCAGGGTGGGCTGTGGCCCTGGGAGCTGCCGGGCTGGGGCGGCGCGGGGGGGCCCGTCTCCCTGCGGGCTCGGCGGTCGGGAACAGGGTCAGGGGTTGGCCGCGAGCTGCGGAGGAGACCCCGGTGCTGGGTAGCCTGTGCTCCGGGCAGCGCCAAGGGCTGAGCTACCCGCGACTGCATGGCCGGAGGGGCCTGGGGCAGCCGCACTGGCAGGGAGAGCCCAGGACCGGGCACTGCGGGGCCTGGGGCAGTATCGCTGGCAGGGGATGCCAGCAGGGGCGCTGCGGGGCCGGGGGCAGGAGCAGTGGTAGTGAGGTCCCACCCAGGAAGGGACACTGCAGGGCCTGGGGCAGGGACACTGGCAGTGCGACCCCCGCACGGTCACTGCAGGGCCTGGGGCAGGAACACCGCAGGTGAGATGCCAGCGGGGGGTGCTGTGGGGCCTGGGGATGGAGCAGAGGTAGTGTGATTGGGGGGGGCACCGCTGGCAGTGAGACCCCAGCAGTGGGCTCTCCGATGTCACGTGGCAGCAGCCCTGGTCGTGAGACCCCGCTGCGGGGCACCCCTGGCAGTGAGATGCCAGTGGGAGGGGGCGGGGCCTGGGGCAGCACCCCTGGCAGTGAGACCCCAGCGGGGGGCTCTGCGGGGCCAGGGCAATTGTGTTGGGGGGAGGGGGTGCTGTGGGTGCCCTTGGGCGGCGGCTGGAGGAGATGGCGTCCTTGGGCCGGGCCGGGCCGGCGTTGGCTGCGGCACAGAGACGGTGCGTGCCGGCCCATTCGGCCCACACGCTGCGCCCACGCATGCTAAGCGGCTGGGCTGAGTGAGGACATGGTTGGACGTGCCCGCAGCCCCTGCCCCGTGCCCACACGTATGCGTGCGTGTGTTCGCACACGCCTGTGAGATCAGATGTCGGGGAGGGGCGGCAGGGTCACACTGCGCATGCCCCCAGCCCGTTTCTCCCCGTCCCATCTCCCTCTGGGGCTGGCAGCGCGGGGCAGGGGGCCACCTGGGGTGCCCGGGGTCTCCCAACCACAGCCTCGGCACGCACGAGGCTGGCCGTGAGTCAGAGTCTGGAGTGACTAATGCCTGCCGGATCGATGGCTCAGCACAGCCGAGCACAGTCCGATCGCGCCCCGGGGGCTCCTGCGCGGCGCTACCTGGAGTTCAACGGCTCAGGGCAGATGCCTCCAGAGCCGGCACGGCTACGCCACCACCTGGATAGGTGCCAGCCTGGGGCCCTTGGCCCTGGCACTGGCCCCCCGCAGCAGGCACCCCGTCCTTCCCGTCTCCGTGCCGAGACCTCCAGCGTCTCGGCTCCGGGGCGCGCGGGGAAGACGGTGGGGACACTGGGGTGTCGTGCCCTGTGCCCCCCGCAGAGGCGGCTCTACGTCCGCCAGGTGCGGCGTGAACGGTGCTGGCCCCAGGCCCCGGCAGTGGGAGCATCACGCCCGCTCCGCGCACTCCATTTTATCGCCTTCCCAGGCAGGCAATCTTCGTTTAACGCGGCGCAAGCGGGCTGGGGAATGCTAATGAGGCCCGGCACCACCGACGCCACTATCTCCCTGCCGTAATTGGGGCGATGGAGTCGCGCACTGATAATGGCCCTGCTCCAGGCACCGCGGGGCATGTTAACCCTTTGGGACCTTGCTGCGGCAGCCCCCACCCCAGCAGGCCCAGACCCCTGCCTCGGGGCACGTGGAGGGCACTCGACTCCCACCCCCCAGACCAGGAGTCCATGGGTGGCACGGGTGACCCCTGAAGTGCCTGAGGATGGCTGGCCCGGTGGCACTGAGAGATGCTGGTTTCCATGGCAATGGGCCGGCGGGGGCATGTGCCTGGGCCCTGCGCTGCGGCGGGTGATTTACGGGGCTGGGCAGCAGCGGTGACCGCAGAGCCCTGTGCGGGGTCAAGGGGCACCATTAGCATGGTGCACGGTGACAGGCCCGAGGCTTGGGCGCGAGCCAGACAGTGTGGGGGGGGAGATGGGTGAGGGGCACCGAGGACAGGAGCGGTGCACACCAGCGTCTGTTTCCCCGACCACGGGCCTGGCACGTGCGGCTGCCGCCTGCGGGGACCAGGCCCTGGGGCAGGAGCAGCCTGGGGCAGGGCCTGGGGGCTTCCCTGCTTCGAGCTGGGGCCGGGGCAGCCCTGGGTGCGAGGTGGGCAGCCGGGCGGGCTTCCAGCGTGGCGCGCAGGGGATTACGGCGCACTCGAGGGCTCTCCAGCCCCAGCTGCGACGCAGCCCTGGGCTCTCAGGCGGTGCCGCCTCCGCGCACTGAATTAGCAGCCTGAGTAATTAAGTGGAGAGCTTTGTTTTAATGCCGACATCTGATGCCTTCGCACCGCGGCATGAACAACTGTCGCCGGTGCTTATGCTCCGTGCGGCACATCTGGCATGGGGAGAGGAGCCGGAGCCGCCACGGCTGCAGTGGGGTTAAGGGGGTGCCAGGGGCAGGGCTCCCAGCATCCCATGCCCCTTCCCATGGGCAGCCAGGGCTCCCAGGCTGCGAGCTTCCCCACAGCGGTGCCCTGCCAGTGCACAGCCAGCAGCACTGGGCAGGTGTTGTAGCCCTGGCGGAAGGAGCCCGTGGAGCCAGCTCCTCCTGGGCCCTGGGAGAGTAGCAGTGGCCTGTCCCCGCCACTTGCACACAGGTGCTGGGCCCCAGCACAGGAGGCTGCTGCACACAGGTCCTGGCACCCTCTTGCCTTGCAGCAAGACCCCAGTGGGGCCAAGGAGCTCTGGGCAGAGCTGGAGGGGAGGAGGAAGGATCCCGTGGCCCCAGAGTTGGTGCCAGCGGCTACAGCACCAGGGAGACCCCCTCTCCTATGCGGGCAGCTGCAGAGAGGCCAGTCCCTCTGGAGCGCCCCCCCCCCGGCTGGTCCTCATGGGCTCCTGCAATGGCAGGATGGTGGGAGCCTGGCACGGGGCAGTGGCACCTGCTGCCTGTGCCCCCTGGGCATGGTGCCCAGTCTGCCCCAGGTCCTTGCAGAGGAGCTTTGGGTCAGCCTTGACTCATAGCATCATTGCTGACCTCACGCACAGGGCAGCTGACATTGCGACATCGCTGGGGATGAGGCGCTGTTGGGCACAGGGGCAGACTGGCTGCTGGCTCAGCCTGGCCCTTGCCAACATCCCCATCCCACACAGCCACGGCTGCCTGCGTCAGACCCTGGCTAGTGATGCTGGTCTGGATCCCGCCCCGATGCCAGCTGTGCCCGGGCCCCCTGCCCCTGCCAGCTCCCTGATCCCCGACCCCTGCTTGTGGCACCTGCTGCACCAGCTCCCCGTCAGGCTGTCCCAGGCTGCGCTTGTGGCCCGGGCTCCTCCGCGGGTCGTGGGCTGTGGCCAGCTAGGACCGGAGCTGCACGGCGCTTTCGTGCTTGCTAGGAAGGGCTGCTCTTGCTGTGCCGCTGTCTCCAGCTGTGGGGCACGGGGGGCACGGGGGTGCCGGTGCTGGGACACAGCCTGGCAGGGCCTCACCATCCTGCCCTGCACACTGGTTCCCTCGGTGGCTCTCGTCAGGCTGGGCGTTTCACCCTGGCGAAGCCTTGGCACTCTGGTCCTGGGATGCACCCGGCGCCTGCGCCCGCCCCGCAGCACAGCCCCTCTGCACCATCTGCACGGCCTGCCCCCCTCTCCTGCGTCCCATACGCGGCTGCTGTCATCCAGAGCCAACGTCAGCAGCGGGTTCCCCGTGGTCCCTTTGAGGCAGCTGTATTCACCGGCCGTTCCTGGAGGCTGACTCATGCCGGCTGCCCACGCGGCCCCCGCCGGCCCTTGTGCCAGGAAGGCAGTGGAGCACTGGGCCCAGCAGGCCACGGCGTGGGCGCGGGGAGGTCTACGTCATGCCTCTTGCCCATGAAAGCCCCTTCCCTGCCCGCCCCACATCCCCCCGCCCAGCCCCTGCCAGTGCCCGGCCACGTGGCTCTGACAGTCTGTTGCTGGCCAAAGGAGCCCTCTGCCAACAGCTCGGCTTCACGTGGCTCCTCCGCTCGCGGCGTGGGCCTGGCATGGGATGGCAGGCAGTTTCACACTGGGAACGGGCTCTCTGGATGGGTGGGAGGGTGAGACGCCCAGAGCGGCCCAGAGATCCTGGGGGACCCCGGTGCCGTGGAGCGGGGGGAGCTGTGGCAGGGTGGGAAGCAGGAGCCCGGCAGAGGCCAGGATTCAGGTTCCCTCCTCCCTGGTCTGAGCTGGACGTTGTGTGGGGATAGAGGCAGGCGCTGGCACAGGGCCGTGGCACAGCGCTGGTCTCTGTTGCAAGCAGCTTGTGGGCCCAGAGCTCCCACCAGCAGCTCCAAGGGCCATGGGGGTTTGAGCCCGCTCCAGGCGGGTGTCTCCCCCAGGCTCCCTGCTTGGGGTGGGACTCCCTGCCCAGGCTCCTCCGCCATGCCGCAGCCCCGTGGCTCCCAGTGGGTTGGCGCCGGCTCTCCCAGTGCCCTGCTAACCCAGGCAAGTGGCAGCACCCAGCTCCTTGCTGTCCGTCAGTCCAGCCAGGCGACCCACAACTGGACAAGACTTGCCCTGACCGCCCCAGCGTGCCCAGCTGGTCGCGGTGCCACATCTCCAGGTCTGATGGAGGGGGGTGTCTATAGGCAGCTGCTGCCCCCTTACAAAGATTGTGCTCCGGGCTCTCCCCCGGTGAGACCTCCCCTGCTTCGGGCACCTTGTTGTGCGGGGCACAGCCATCCGCGCACAGCCTCGGCCAGGCCGCGGGCTCTGTCCCAGCAAGGGCATCCTTAGGGCAGGGGGAGCAGGCAGGAGAGCAGTCCGCCCCCCACGGACCGTGCCGAGGGCCCAGCCACTGCAAGGGCCGTGCCAGGGCCGCGGGCTCCAGGCCAGCCCCCCGCAGTCCCTGGCCGGGGAGCAGCGGTGCGCGGGGTGCAGGCGAGCGCAGCCGCCAGGCCCAGGGCTCCAGGGCACGTCCCGGGCTGCCAGCCACGTCGGCTCGACGCCTGCGGCTGACACTTGCTCCGGCGCCTGTGATCCCGGCTCTGCGGGCGACGGGAGCCAGCCTGGCGCCGAGCCAAGCGCAACACTGGATTAGGCACTGGCTCCTACAAACGAGCTGTTAATTATCATAATCTGGTAATTGAGAAAAATCTAATTATGCGGAGCTAATGGATTTAGAGCCGAGCTGGGGAGCACAGACCCCGGGAGCTCAGCGGGGCACGGCTGGCATCCGCGCCGGTGCCTGCCGCGGAGACCCTGGCCGGGCCGGCCGGCCGCCCGTGCTGGGAGACCAGACTCGCCCCGTGGCAGAGGGGCCTGGCCGGCGGGCCCGGGCCAGCGGAGGGGGCACGGCCCCAGGTGCGCCCCAGTCCGGGGCCCTGAGGGCGGGAGGGCTCGGGGGCCCTGGCACGGCCGTCTGGCAGCTGTAACGGCAGCAGTGCGGGGCTGGGCTGAAGCGGGGGTCCGGTCCTGTGGTCCTGTGCCCCTGCCCACAGCGGGGGCAGCCCCTCTCGGCTCCGTCCTGGGAGCGGGGCCCAGTGCTCTGGGCCGTGCCCGCCCTGGGGCAAGGCGCTGCAGCCCCTGGGCTGCTCTAATTGCGCCCTGTCCCCAGGCCTGCTGAGGGCCTGGCAGCGCTCGGGACCCCTGACTTAGGTGCGGGCCATAACCCTGTGCCAGGGCCCGGGGCAGATGGGGTGGAGCGGGGTGGGCGCTGCCCCCCGCCCCGCCAGCCCCATGTTGCCGCCATCTTGACTGCGGGCTAGGCCTTGTCACTCAGGGAAAGAGTGCTGGCGGGGAGGGCGCCATCTTGGTTGAGGGCACAGCATCAGCCTTGCAGGGAGAGAGAGCGAGGGGCGCCATCTTGGCTTAGGGCAGCTTCCCCGGCCTTGCGGCGGGGCTGGCGGCCATCTTGCCGGCTTCAGCCCCGCCTGGCGGCAGCGCGGCCATTTTGAGTGCGGGAAAATGTGGGCGGGGGAGAGGCGCCCTTTCTCACCTCACCTCACCTCACCAAACCCCGGGGGAGGCACAGACCCTGGGCCTGGGCACGAGGCACCTGCCTGCAGCACGGGCCCCAGGGCCTGGGCACGGCACTGGGTGCAAGGCCCATCTGGCTGCCCGCCTCCTGCGCACCCTGGGCAGCCCCAGTGCCCCCGCCAGCAGCCCCGGTGCCAGGCCAGGGCTCCCACCATGCACGCGGGGCCCCGGTCACGCAGCCTCGGGCCCCAGGATGCAGCTGCTGTCTGAGCCGTGCTGGCTCTGGCTCGGGCTCGGGCTGGGCTGGGCTGGGCTCCCCTGGGCCGCGGCGAGTGCTAAGTGCCTCTGTGGTTTGGGCTCTTAGCGCGCTGCCTGCCCACGCCGCACTGCGCAGAGCTGGGGGCGGGGGCCGCACCGCGCCGTGCCACGCCTGCCCAGCCCCGTGTCTCTGGCTGCGGCACCCGCGGCTCGGCTCGGCTCGGCCGCCACTGCCATGTGGCCCCCGGAGCCCTGCGGGCTGCCCGGCGCCGCCCGGCACCCCCAGAGCCGCCCCGCCGCGCGCCCCGCGTGCCAGGCACACCGCCGCGTGCTGCTGGCGTGCCGCACCGTGCCCGCCCGGGGCCTGGAGCCGGGGCCCCCGCCGGCGGCCCCCCGCTTGGACGAGTTTGCCAGCCGCTCCACGCTGCACGGGCTGCAGCACATCTTCCAGCGCGGGCCCTTCACGGCCCGCAACCTGCTGTGGCTGCTGGCCTTCCTGGCCCTGCTGTGCCTGCTGGTGGACGTCTACGCCGAGCGCCTGGGCTACTACTTCCAGTACCCGCACATCACGCAGCTGGAGGAGGAGACCCTGCCCGGCATGGTCTTCCCGGCCGTCACCCTCTGCAACCTCAACCGCGCCCGCGTCTCCCAGCTCTCCAGCCGCGACCTGTACTGGGCCGGCGAGCTCCTGGGGCTGCTGGACGGCGCCGACCGGGTCCTGGCGCCCGAGGACGCGGACGTGGACGCGGGCATCCTGGCGGCGCTGGCCGGGAGGCTGAACCTCAGCGCGGAGGACAGGGCCCGTCCCTTCGACCTGGCTGAGCTGTACGAGCGCACGGCGCACCGCCTCGACCTGGGCGGCATGCTGCTCAACTGCACCTTCGCCCAGGAGCCCTGCAGCGCCCGCGACTTCCAGCCCGTGAGTGCCGGCACGGGGCCGTGCGCGTGCGTGGGGAGGGGGCTGCGCTGGGCATCTCCTCCCCGCCTGCACCGGGCTGCGGGCAGGGAGCGGCTGCAGGCGCTGGGGCCTTTCCCCGAGACAGCGCCTGCCCAGCTGGCGCCCGGTCCGGCTGCCGAGGGCACAGGTGGCTTTGTCCCGGGCGCGGCTGGTGCTGGGGGACATGGGCCCGTCTGGCTGCACGCCGGCTTTTCCCAGGGATGGGACTGGGACTGGGCCTGGGGACGTCTGGTCCAGCACCTGCTGCTGCTGGTTGCGGGTGGGGGTGCCGGGGGCTGGGGCTGGGTGGGGGAGCGGTGCTCAGGTCTGGCCGTGATGGGCGGTGGATGCACGGAGCGGGGGGGCGGGGAAGGGAGGAGGCAGCAGGACCCGCCGCGGAGGAGTGCTGCGGGCGCTGCCTGCAGGCAGCCGGAGGCTGGGGCGGCACCGCCGTGATCTCGGCTGGCAGAGCTGCAGGCGTTGCAAAGGCTGGGGCTGCACGGCGCAGGCACGCTCCCCTGCACGGCTCCTGGCCCCCAGCGATGTCCCGGCATTTCCCGCCTCTGCGGGTGCAGGCAGGGGCCATGCTCGCCACCTCCCACGCTTGGAGCCCGTGTCCGGCCCCAGTCACCCCCAGTAGCAACAGTTGGGCTGGGGATGCCTCCAGCCGCTGGGGCACGTAGGGCAGGGTGCCAGGCTTTGCTGTGCAACCCTGAGGGCTGGGTCCATTCAGCCCAAGCCGAGACCAAGCGCAGTGTCTGGACGGTTGGACCACAACTTCCTGCAAAGCATCAAGTCATTTGGGAGCTGACGACCCGGGGGCAGCGCCAGGCAGCTCCCGGCAGGGCTGGGTCAGCTGGCCCACGGTGGTGGGGGGGGGGCGGCGGGTGCAGGAGGCCAAGCAGAGACCTGTTCATGGGGAGGGGGGCTCTTCTGGGAGCCAGGACTCCTGGGGTCTCTGCCCAGCTCCGGGAGGGGAGCGGGGTCTGGAGGTCGGAGCAGGGACTCGTGGGCTCTGCCCAACTCTGCATGACTGTGACAAGCAGCTCCCCGCGTTCCCCTGGGAGAGCCGTGGTCCCCTGCCGAGGTCCTGAGTCCTGCTGGGGACGCCACGGCCACGCCTGGCGCCCGGCGGTGGCACGCGGCTCGGCACTGCCCTGGCTGCCCAGTATGCCGTGGGGCCCTCGCCACCCTCCCGACTGGCAGCTGTGGCGTGCTCGGTGGATTGGGAGCTGCACGCAGGAAGGGCCCTAATTCAGCGTGACGGCTCCGCTTATTGCAATAATGAGAACAAAGTGAGGCAGCCGCGCGGCGCCGAGACCAGGTGTCGGGCTGCTGGTGCTAGTCACAGCCGCGCGGCAGGGAGACGGCGCAGGAGGCAGCGCCCATCACACCTGGGATGGGGCTCTGGGTGGCATGCGATGCCGGCATGGCGGCGTAGGCCACGAAGCCTGGCTTTACCTTGGCACGGCCCGCCTGGTCCCCCCGCCGCCCTGCGCCAAGGGACCCCCATGTGCACGCCGGTCTGTGTCCGCATCAAGGGCTGGGGGAGGGGGCTCCTGGCCAGCTGAGACCCCAGCTCACGTGGACCCCTCAGCGCCTGGCCCCGGGGCAGGCTGGGAGCCAGGGCAGGGGTTATGCACACAGTGCCTGAGTCAACAGCCTTCGGATTACAGGGCTGTAAACAAGGGGATCAATCCCTGCTGATGGGAACATTTCCCGTTAATAGCTCCAGCCTGTAAAGCACCGAGGGGGAAGGGAGGGATGTGGCAGCAATGCAGCTGTTAACCCTTGCTGCTGGACGGGCCAAGACGAAGCCCCCAGCTTGGCGATAGGAGCAGGAGGAGGCAGGAGGCGCAGGGCAGGCATGGGAGGAGCAGGAGACCGGCCAGGCTCAGGGTGTGGGCTCTGCAAACCCTCGGCCAAGCGGGATTGTTCCCCCTCAGGGGTCGCAACAAGCAAGGGGGGTGGTGAGACGCCAGACAAGGCCAAAAGGCCCTTCCTCTGGGCCAGGAGGGCTTCAGAGAGGGTCAGAGAAGCCAGGGGAGGAGTCGGGGCGGCTGGAAGGGAGGACGCATCTGCCCCTCGGAGCAGGGAGGGGCAGGACCTGCCCCAGCCGCAGTGGGGCTGCGTAGGGGTCCAAGCTGATGGGGGCACAGTGTAGGTCAGGTTACGATCAGGATGGTATCACCCCATGCCGGCAGTAGTGCCCCACAGGGCAGGGAGGGCTGCGGGGCTGGAGCCAGGTTGCGGGTTCTCACCAGGACGGTGCCCCCGAGAATGGGCCCTGCAGGACATCCTGGCACCAGATCGAGCCTGGCCCAGCTCCGTGGCACTGTCACGAACCCAGCACTCGAGCAGCCTCCGTGCCGGAGCCGGCAGGGAGCCGGGGAGACAGACGGGCCATGCCATGCCGAGAGGCATCCATCTTGTGGAGTGACAGCAGGGCCCGAGGGCATGCGGTGGAGCAGAGCCGGGGCGGTGCGGTGGGTCCGGGGCTGCTTCCGTGCCGCGCTATGCTGCACAGCCGACGGGGTGGGAGCCTAACGAGCTGCGCGTGTGGTGAGGGCCCGTGGCTCCCGCAGCCACTGACCCCAACATGCAGAGATTTTTCTTCCCGTGTCTTGCTGCCTCGCCGCCAATGAGCCGGAGGAAGGGGGCGTGTTGACAAATCCCAGCAAGCCCCAAGCAGCTGCCTCTGCGCCGGCTGGGATGCGCCTCGTTGAGCGCCTCTGGATGCCCGCGTGAGGTTGCACGTGCAGGGGGTGCCCGCCTGGGGCCCTGGCTGGCAGGTCCATAGACCAGCGGGGCAGGAGGGAAGTGGCCCCGGAGGTCCCTGCCCTCTTGCTCCTGGGGCCCAGCTCCCAGGGCAGCAGTGGCTGCGTGGACGGTGGAGCCTGAGAAGGGGAGGGGGCTGCCCAGGAGCTGTCAGCCTGCCACGGCCTACATTGCCTCTGCCCGCACCATCACTGCAACTGCGGTGCCCTTGCATCTCCCCCCCAACCCATGGCAGCATCTCTGTCAGCATCTGCCCCGTGCTGCCCCCCCTTCTTGCACTGATGCCACTTGTGCACTGCAAACGAGTGGCTGTGCCTGGCCCGTGGTGCCGCCACCTCCTGTGTCACAGGCACTGGCATGGGGGAGCAGCTGTCCTTGGTGCAAGGCTGAGGGGAGCAGCAATCTATGCCCTGGGCCTCACTGCAGCAGCCCCATGTTATAGAGGGGGATACTGAGGCACGGGGCACAGCACTGCCTCGCCCCAGGTTACAGAGAGCTGGGAAGAGGACCCAGGAGTCCGGCAGATCCAGCGTTTGGTGCAGGACAGAGCTGGTTGCGGCACAGCCCCTTGGCACGGCCAGCTCCGCACAGTCATGTCCGACCTGGCTCGGCCCTCCGCCGGCACAGTGCCGACAGGTAAATGTCAGCCTGCTCTTATCCCTCCACCCCCACGAGGAGATTTCCTTCGATTTCATGTGGTGCAGCCTGGGGTTAATCTCCCCGAATTAACCTTTCTTGCTGCGCGGACGCCCCCTGGGCCGGCTGCTGGGATCAAGGACTAATCCCCCTGAAATCAGTGGATGGCAGGGCTGGCCATGTCGCGGCGCAGGACTGTCAGGGACTGGCCTGCCCTTCTGTGTCGGGACCGCGACTGCTGGTGTTTGGCGAGCTGCGGGGCAGGGGAGCTGCGGCTGCATTGGGGGGTGCAAGGGCAGCAAATTGATGGCTCGGTCCTGGCACTGCCACCACGTGCAGGCTGAGCAGGGCCCCAGCTCCCCTTGCTGTCTGTCTGTGCTCCCCCCAGCACTCGCTCCCTGGCCCCTGGGGCTGGGGTCCGTCTGACAGCCTGAGAGCACCCCCCAGACTGGCGGTCTCCCAAGCAGACCCGCACCAAGGCGGCATGGCCGGACTGTGGGCCGAGCGGCCTGGGCGGAGGGTCTGGCTGCGGGCCTGCTGCCAGGCTTTGCTGCGGGGCTCCTGGTGATGCCGCGGGCTGGAGGGAGCCACGGCGTCTGGGCTGGCGGTGCTGCGGGGCTGCCCCCCCGGCTGGCAGTGCGCCCAGCAGATGGCTGCGCGATATTGCCCTCATTGCTCAAGCTGCCACTTGCGTCCTGGCGGCGTCCCCGGCCCCCCCGCCGGCCCCTCCTCTGCTTTTGCCAGCCGTTCTCTCCACCCATGCCAGGTGCGGCTGGCGTGGCCGCCTGCCAGCCCGCCTGGGAGAGGCAGGACTCGCCGCCCACCCACCCACACCCCTCCCCGAGCCATGGTGGCGGCAGCTGTGCCTGGCTCGGCTCCCTCCGCACCCAGCCTCACGGGCCCTTCGCTCCCTGCTGGGAGCCCCAGCATCAGGGACCCCCTGGGCAGCCGCACGGTGACCGTCTCTATTGCAGCCCTGCGCCCGCGTCTCGCCACAGCTTGACCCGGGTGCCAGCTGGCTCCTGCCTGGCGCTGGGGGCATGGCCCTTCCTGAGCCACTCTCCTGCCCCAGCCGGAGGGCTGCAGTGCCTGGGATGAGCCCTACTTCCCAGGTGGCAGCGAGCGGGCTGGGGCCGTAGTCCTGGCCCTGGTACCCTCCTGGGAGAGGACGTGGTCTGTGCATGCAGCTACTTACAGCTGAGCTGTGGTTGGGGCTTGGGAGCAAGTGGTGCTGGGGACAGAGTGCCCTGCCCGGTGCCCTCTACCCCCTGGCCAGCCCCCGCGCCTGTGCGTGGAGCCGGGACCGCACGGCATTGCCAGGCAGGTCCCCAACGGTAGTCTGCTGTGCCCTGCGCCAGCATCGTGCGCAGAGCCTGGGCGCGGGGAGGGGCAGCAGCAGGGATAATGGGCCTCTATTGAATACCCTCCGCTTGGCGTTATCTCCTCTAATCATATTTATTTCCGAACGAGACGCCTCCGGCTGCTGCAGCTGGCGGCACGGGCCCGGCGGGGAGGGTGGCGGGGCTGGGCACGCGCTGAGATGTGGCGGGCCTAATAGCAGGGAGCGCGGCCAGCTAATTGCCGCCTCGCAGCCCGTCAATAACCCCAAGGCCCCCTCCCCCTGCTCCGGGCACAGCCCTGCCATCGGCTCCATCGGTGCCTGCCGCACATCCTGTGTGGCACGCGCGACGTCACCACTGGCACCGCAGCTATCCCTCTGAGGCTGGCACGGTGCCCCTGGGCGTGCGCTGGAGCGCTGGTCCGGCCCGCGCAGGTGCTTGGCTGAGCTCACTCTGGCCTCTATAACCCCTGAGCAGCAGCCATAGCCTCCTCCCCCTGCACCCGTTGCATGGCCCTCCCCACTGCACAGGGGGGCAGGGAGCTGTTTTCATTCCTGCAGGCTGCGGCGCTGGGGGCTGCTGAGCTGGGGGCTGGGCATGCAGGAGCTGTTGGGGGGGTGTGGTGTGGGCCCATGGGGGGTCTCTGCCCTGCCGTGAGGGAGCCAGGGGGCTGCTCTGAAGTATGGGAGCAACGCTGGGGGTCTCCGAGTTGCCGCATGGGGCTGAATAGGAAGGAGGCGGGCTCCGAGCTGGTGTCAGGGGAGCCGTGTGCTGGAGCGTGGGGTGCTGGGGCCTGTGTCCAGGGAAGGGGTCTTGTAGACCAACCGAGGCAGATGCACATATTGTAGCACCCTGAACTCGCTGCGTGGGACGCCAGGGCAGGAAGCACACAGGCGAGGGGATGTGTGAGCCGGGTCTGGGCTGGAGGAGTGGGGCTTGGTGCCCAGCCATGGCCAAGGCTCTGGGAGAGGGGGGAAGGCAGCGGGAGGCCCTGGCATGAGGGAGCCAGGGGGGAAGCCTGCAGAGCCCCTCGGGGATCCCGGGCACAGCTCGCTGCAACGTGCCCTGGCAGGGCCATGCCCAGCCCGTGCCCGCTGCGACCTTCACGCCACCACCTCTCGCCTGTCAGACAACGGTGTGTTTTTAATGCGCTATTAATAGTTTTACCCCCTTAAATTATTGATCCGTGTTTACAGCCGGAGCCGCCAGCTGCACAACAGGCTTTGTCTGCCATTAAATCTCCCCGGCCAGCGCAGGGGAATGACCGTGGGGGCTGCGGGTCAGGACACCGGTGTGGCGGGCAGGGGTCAGAGGTCAGAGCGGGGAACAGCAGTGGGCGCTGCGGGGCAGGGGCAGGGGCCGAGCAGAGCCACGGAGGACAGGCAGCCCAGCACCTGCCTGCACCGGGCCAGGCTCCAACCTCTTGCTCGTCCCTCTCGCCAGAGTCCGCCGCTTGTTTTCCAGCTGGGATCTGTCAGCCAGGCCTGGAAAGCCCCCAGCTCCGCGAGCCAGGGCACCGGAGGGGGCGCAACGCCCGCACGCTATCCACTGCTCGCTCGCAGCCGGGCCCTCTGCCTCCAGCTGCCTGCGGGAGCATCTGTGCTGCGCTTCGACTCTGAATTATTTAGCATGTTCGACGACAGAGCAGGAGAGGAAGGAGGCCGGGCTTGCTCCCGGTGGCGGGGGCCGCGCAGCCAGGAGGGGCTGGGGCTGGCTGACCCCCGCTGCCTGGTCTGTGGCAGGGAGGGCTGGCAGCCTGGGTTGGCTTTGTGTCGTGGGAGCTCCTCGCACCAGGCCCCTCGCAGCCGCGGGAGGCATGAGCGTGGTTCTCTGGCTCCTGGTCCGGGATCTTGCCACCTCAGGCCACCCGGCTCCTGCCAGCTCACGGGCTGTGGGGAGAAGGCCCCTGCCCCGTTTGTCTGTCCCAGCTCCCCGGAGCTCGTGGCTCAGCAGCGAGGTCTGTTTCAGAGCTGCCCCTCCCAGGCTCAGCTCCTCCTGGGCTGCATGCCAGGGCGCCTGGCGCTTCTGCACCTGCGCCGAGTGCCTGGCGCTCCGGGGAGCGGGTGCGGGCTGCAGGCCCTGGGGAGCTTGCTGAGCCAGGGCGCTATGCCGGGAAAGGGGCTGGGGGGCAATGGGGAGGGCGCGGAGCCAGGGGCTCCTTTGCAACAGGCCTGTCTGGTCGCTTCCCTGTTCGGGTCAGACTCCCCTTGCCCCCGGCTGCCGATGGGACAGGCAGGCGGTGCCACCCAGGCCGCTCGGGCTCCCGGGGCCCTGCCCAGGTGGGGTGGGCAAACTGGCCCTGCTCCCTGGGTGCTTGGGGGGGTCTCCCTCCTTCTGGCCCCGAGGCGGGGGTGGGGCGTCAGCGCTGCTGCTGGCTGCGCAGGTGGGGGCGGGGGCGGGGGCTCTCGACGCTGATTGCGGTTCCGCCTGGCAGGGGATGCGGAACCTGCCCGAATCCTGGATTTAATTATCTCCTTGGCGGAGCGGCAGGGAGCCCGCACGGGAGGGGCAGGGGCTTGCTCCCCAGGCAAAGGGGGTGTGGGGCAGAGCCTCGGCTGGGCGGGCCCCTTCCTGGGGGGTGGGTCTAGCCTGCTGCCTGCGCCCCCCCCCCCCCCCCCCCCCCCCCGGTGCTCCAGGGTCCCCCCTTTCCGGGAGGGCCCCCCACCTGCAGCAGGGCACTGACCCCATCTGCGGTGCTCCCTGCCGCAGCGCCCCCCGTTGCGCCCCCGCCCGCGCGCCGCGGCTCCCTGCTCAGTATTCTGCGCGCTCCCTCTGGGCGCTGGGCAGGAACTCTCATTTCACACCTCGTTTCCTGCTGCTGCTGCAGATCCGCCCGCAGTCCCCGTCCCCGTCCCCGTCCCCGTCCGTCCCTGTCCCTTCCACCCGCACTCGCCGCGTCCTGGCCCCTGTGCCGGCGGACACCCAGCGAGGGCCCCGCCGTGGTTCCCCCCTCGCCAGTCGCGCTTTGCACTGTCCTCCAGGACCCTCCCTTCGGCGCTGCGAGGCTGGGCCCTGGCTTCAGCCACCATGTCTTCCACGCCAGCCCCAGTGAGGCCGGAAGAAACCGGGTTCTTGGGAGCTATGTCCCAACTGCCCTGGGCAGCGACTCGCCTGCCTCGTCTGTGCCAGCCAGGTCTGAGCTCCGAATGGAAAGGTGCATCCCCGCCGGGGCGAGCTGACAGCAGGGCCTGTCCCTGTGCCTCGTCAGCCAGGAGTCCCCTCTCGGCACTGTCCGGCCTTGGGGCAGAGGCCTTGCCCGCTCGCCATCCTCAGGGTGTCGTGCAGCATGCTGCCGGGCACCAGAGCTTGGCCGTGAGGGAGCCCGGCCTGTGCCAGCACTCAGCTTCTGCCCGGGATGGCAAGCCCTTCAGTCCTGACGCCTCCAGGCCACATCGTGGCACTGGACAGGCCAGTCCCAGGCATCCTACCAGCACCAGGCAGGGAAGGCCTGGCCGCTGGCCCTCCTTAGGCTTTCCTTCTGCCCCCATGGCACCTGCCCAGGCCCTGTGCCCAAGACCCAGGTGCTGGGTTGGGGGCAGCTTGTTCTGGGTCATGCTGGGTGACCCTGGCTCTGCTGGACGGGCCCCAGGAGCTCATACCCCTGGCACCGGTCTGGGAGGGCTCCTTCCCCGGGGTCGCCCCGGCATGACCCAGCATGGGGAATCCAGCCCCCCCGCCCCCGGCTCAGCCGTCGGCACGGCCCCTTGGCGCATGTTGGCAGTAATTAGGATTCCTGTTCGACAAGGAGCTGCTGCGGCGTCTTCCTCTCATGCGGGCCCTGGGGAGCCCTGCTCAGGCGCTGGAACGGAGCAGCGGGGGCTGCCCGAGGACTGGGGCAGGGCCGGGCCGGGCCGGCTGGAGGCGTGGGGCCGGTCCCTGCGGCACGGGGCTGCACATGGCTGGGGGAGGTGGAGGGGCACTGGCAGGACTCTGTGCAGGGCACCGGTGTGGATGGAGGAGCAGCTTCGGTGCTGCCTGTGGGGAAACCAGGGTTGCGTAGGGGCAGGGGGCTCCAGCACCCCTCACCTCTGTGCCATGCCCTGATCCCAGGCCCCCAGACCAGCCTGCCCCAGCCATGGGACTCTCTGTGCCCCCCCCACATCCTGCCCCAGCAAACAGCGCTGGGCCCTGGGCCCCGCAAGGGTTAAGGCAGCGGCTGGTTGTTTGCCGGGAGAGGCGGGTGAGCGGGAGCAGGAGCCTGGAGAGGAGCGAGAGCAGCGATCAATACTGTGTGCTGGAGCTGCAGATCCCAGCTCGGAGCCATAAATCTCCCTCCCATCACACACAATGAGGATGAGCCGGCTTATCTCCCGGCTGCCAGCCGCGGCGCTGCCAGGGCCCCCCCGCACACAGGTGACGAATGCCATCCTCCCCGAGCCAGGTTGGGGTGGAGGATGCGCCGGGTGCCAGGGCCAGCACCTCTGCACCCGCTCACACCCCTGCCTGGCTGCCCTCCTTGCCTCCCTTCCTGGCCGGGTGCCGCTGTCTTCGGACATGCCTGCCTCCCCTCCCCTCCCCTCTCCTCCCTCATGCATGTGGAGCAGGCAGGTGGGTGGCAGGGGCCGGGGCTGGGTGCGAGTGGTGTGCCCAGGTTTCAGACCAGCAGGCTCAGCTTTGTGCTAGCCCCGGCAGCGTCATGGCTTGGTTTGCAATGCTGCCTTGCAAGGCACTGGGGCCCCCAGGGCTTGTGCCCCCCATGCCAAGTGCCTGCAGTGCCCACGTCTGGCTGGAGGGTCCCTGCATGGCAGGGCGGTGCAGTGCATGTTGCAGGCTGACGGCACCGACTGGTGGTACTGGACCCCAGGCCTCCCTGTCCACCCCCGCCCCACCGAGGCTCCTGGTTTTGAGACAAGGGAGCCAAAACTGTGCCTGATGCTTGGGGTGGGATCGGGAGCAGAGCGAGATGGTACTGGTACATCGGGCGGCCTGGCAGGATCCAGGGTCCCTGCTCCAGAGTGCCGCTGCTCCTGGCTTGGCACCAGGCTCGTGTCCCCGGGGTCTGCGGCCCATGCATCAGCTCACGGAGCAGCATGGGTGACGCAGGGCTCAGGCCAGGCACCGCAGGGCTGGTCTCTCCTGGCCTTCCAGCCCCTGCCACGGCTGATTCATCCGCCGGTGACTCATCCGCACTCACCGTGACCCAGATACGCCCAGGGCAGGGGCAGGCGAGGCTGCTGCTTGGCTCCCTCCTCTGACTTCACAGAGCCAGGCACAGAGAGAAGGCAGCCGCCACGGCCGTGGCTGGGCTCGTGAGGGGCTGGGGCTGCAGTGTGCGGTGCCACATGTGCAGTGCACCTCTTCCTACGGGTCCTTTTGGCCCCTGTGCTCCCTGCCCTGGCTGAGCTGTTTGGACCCTGCATGCTGGTCTAGGGTGGTTGCTCCACTGGGGCAGAGCCCGCCCCAGAGTGTCCTGGTGGCCTGAGCTGCAGACATAAAAACACGTGCACACACACGTGCACATTCAAGGGCACGCTGCCCTCCTCTCCGGGCCATGGAGGCACGGTCCTGGTCACAGTCCCGGGAGGGCAGGGCCAGAGCCAGTTTTGCTGTGGTTTCCCCAGTGGAAACGAATCCCCTGGGGAAAGAGGTGCCAGAATGGGGCGTGGAGCTACTGGCCTGGGAGACAGAGCCTGGCTCTGGGCCCTGCCAGGCCTGGAGAGGCGAGCGTGTGTCTGCACCGCAACGCACTCGTGTCTGTCTTGCGAGCGGAGCTGTGGTTTGTTCAACTTTATCTTTTCTTGGCCCGGCTCTGTAGATGTCACTCGAGCTCTCGGGCACGAAGAGCCCTGCTGCAGGGCTCCTGCCGAGGTCACTGGCCCCATCAAAGAAACGACCCCGTAAATCTCACTGCTCGCGTGTTGCATGTCGGGCACAGCTCCAGCAGCGCAGCCCGGCTGCCACGCGGGCGCCGAGGTCTGTGCCGTGACACGGAGCCAGCCCTGGGCTGGGCCTGGTCCAAGCGGCTCGGCTGTCTCTCTGGGATCCCCCCGTCACACCCGGTGCTCGACGGCTGCCAGCGTTCATAGCCGGCTGCCTGGACAGGGTGGATCGATCGCAGCGGCCCCGGTGCTGGCCAGGAGGGGCTGCAGCGGGGATCAATCACTTGCGGAGGAGGCGGGTATCAAAGGTCTGCCTGGGTGAGGGTAGCTGTCAGGGGATGCTCTGACCTGGTTCCCACTGGCCCTGCGATGGGTCTGGGACCCGGACAGGCCCTGGTGAGCAGCGCTGCAGGCCGCCGTGGGGCAGTGGGTGGCAGAACCTGGCAGCACCTGCAGCGGCCTGGTACGGGGGTGCTGCCGTCTCTCCCCCGTGGAGACGCAGCTGCAGCTGGGGGGCTGCAGCAGCCAGTCCGTGCCCATGTGACCACACTGGATACAGGGCAGGGCTGGGGGCCGAGGAGACCCCTACGTTTGAGGGGAGCTGGGGTTCAGCCTCCATGGCTGAAAGGGTTTGCCCCCCGTCCCTGCCGCGCGGGGGCTGCGGTGCTGGTGCTGACAGCGCTGGCCGCCGGCTCCGGGAGGTCACGGAGCAGGCCAGGGAAGACAAACAGGGCAGGGGCTGGTGCAGCCGCTAAGCAGGGGTGACAGGCAGAATTGACGATCCCGGCTCTCCAGGGGCCAGTAAATTAGAATCAATGAGAAGCAGGAATAATTTATTTGTTTGATATTGCGTGTTAATTAACTGGGCTGACGAGTGCGGCAGGGGCGGCAGCGGGCAGTGCCAGCCCCCACTCCTCTCTTTCCTGCCGCAGGGCAGCTCCTGTGGCAAGGAGGAGACCCCCGTCCCCAGCCCCTCGCTCAGGTGAGGGGCCTGAGAGGACTCGGGTGCGGGGCCACGAGGGGCTGACAGATGGGGAGCCCCACGGGGGCACTGCAAGAGTCCCCTCCTCACTGGCTACCAGGCAGGGGTCTTGTGCAGGGCCCCAAGCGCCAGAGAGGCACTGGGAGCCGGTGCCCTGGGTAGGGGCCTGAGCCAATGCAGCCGTGGCATGAGGTGGTCTCCGGGCTGCTGGCAGCCCCGAGACCTCTCTTGGGCTGGAGCCGAACTGCCAGGGCCACAGGGAAGTGCTGGTGGGACAGGGGCTGTAGCCCGGAGCCCCCTGCCCTGCCTCCCCTGCGTGGGCCTGGGAAGGGGCCCACGGGCACCCAGGAAGGCAGGGGCAGAGGAGGGGGCTCTCCAGGCCCAGCTCTTTCTGTGCTCCAGGTTCATTTTTTATTTATTTATTAATATATTTCGTGTTTCAGGTCAAATTAGCCAAATCAGTTCCAAATCATATTGATTGAGCAGAACTCAGTCGTTCCAAAACCACATCGATTGAGCAGGCAGAACTCAATTGTTGCAAACACCATGTTTGGCGCTGCTACCGGTGAGCATCCTCCATCTCGGGCTCCCACCCTGGGACTTCAGATGCTCCCAAATCCACTGGCAGGCATCCTGCATGCAGGCGTAAGGGGTTTGGATGCCCCCAAATACTACAGGCAAACACCCTCCATCCAGCTCTGTACTCCAGGACTTTGGATACTCCGTACGCTCGACCTTAGCCCAGAAGAGGCCGGGTTCATGTGTTGGGGCGTCCGCCCCAGCCACGCTGCACCTCCCACCCCTGCGCCATCGGCCGCCCGGGCCATGGCCGGCCAGCTCGCGGCACAGCAGGACTCATGAATATTCTCTGCTGGACGGGTTGGCTCCCGCAATCATGTGCTGCTGGCACCGTTCCCGGCTGCACAAGCTCCCTTCACTCCAGCGAGCGGAAATGTCGCTCTGCCGTGGATGAAGATCGGCTCCAGCCTGCTTCTCGCAGCTGGCTCCCAGGCGTGGTCTTGCACTAGCAGCCGGCCGGCGTGCACGGGCAATGGGCTCTGCTTGCACCCATGCTGGGCACCAGTCCCTATGAGGGCCCCACTGGGTTCACATGCATCCTCGAGCCCAAGGAGGATGGTGGAAGTGGCTGGTGGGAGCCGTGGTACCCGACTGCTTTGTCCTTGCCGGCACCCGGGCTCTGCTCCTACCCCCGTCGGCCCCCTACCCCACCAGCTTCAGCCCCCCGCCCTTCTCTCCCCTCCTCTCTCACCATGTTTTTTTAAAAGAATAACATTTCTGCTAAATACTTTAATCAGATTAGTAGCAGTGTGTCTGCAGTGCTGGTAAATCAATGCTCCCCAGCACATCGCGGCGGCTGGAAATCAATTACTGTTTAAGCCGCGCCTTGGTCCCTGGCCTGCGATCAATACAGGAGATGTATTACTCTGCCCGAGTCTTTCCCACTAAAAACCTTTCATTTGTATAACAGCAGCTTAGGCGAGAGCCCCCTGCCCCCCCGCCCCAGGGACTGCATGGCCCCGCGCCTAGCCCCCCCATCCCGTGCGGGGCACTGGGGAATCTGCTGCTGGGGGCACAGAGAAAGCCTGCATCGAACAGCCCTGAGTGCCCAGGGACAGCATGTCTGGGGGCCAGGACGTACCGCCCCAGGCAACCCCAGTACAGGAGCGTCAAACTCATCCAAGGCTCTGGGCCGGACCTAGACGGCTGGGCCCCCCCGGGCCGGCTCTGCGGGGCCAGCAATGACTGCAGTGAGGCGTGTTGGGGCAGCTACGGGGGCTGCATTGGGGCGGTAGCCACCGATGGCCGTACCCATTGGGGTCCAGGGCCCTAGGCTCTGTGCTGGGCCATGTCCCAGTTTCCAGGCCTCCACCAAGCTGCCGGCAGGGCAGACAGGACCGTTCCACAGGCCGTGTCCAGCCCATGTGCTGCATGCTAGGCACCACGGCCCTAAATTGTCTCCTATCCTGCTGTCTGGAGCCGCTGGATCCCGTGGGAAGGTCCACCGCAGCCCAGTTATCCCCCTCCAGGCTCTGTTCCCCTCGGCATGCCCTGCAGGGCATCACATGCCCCAGTACCACCCGCCCGGCGCTGCTTTGGCCCCCCCCAACATCCCCCTGGGCTCTGCCCCCCAGCATCCCTCACTGCCGCAGCCCTGGACTCCTGAGCCCTCCCCACCAGCAACCCTGCCTGCTGCCAGCCCCCCTCCGCTCTCCCCTCCACAGCTCCTCCTCCCTGCAGGGCTCCACTCCCCCCAGCCCTTGTCCCATAATGTGGAGCGTCGTCAGCTCCATTATTCACGATAAGGATCTTTAATTAGGTGTGAATATTAATGGCTTACTCTGTAATTAATCATACTCTCCTTGCAGGGGGGGGTGGGTCCCCCAGACACGGAGGGAGGGAGCGGGGATCCTGGCTGCCTCGGCTGGGCACAGGTGCCATGGTCAGGGCTACAGGTGTGGCCGCTCTGCCAGGGGCTGGCTGGGGTCGGGGCACTGGGGACAGTTGCTGTGGAGGCAGCAGGGCCTGCTGAGGTGGGGGCAGTGGGGACGGCTGGGGGTCAGGGCAGTGGGGCTGCCCTCTCAGGGCCTGCCCTATCTGGCCTCTCCCGGGAAGGGCGTGAGGCCGGGCTGCAGCTGCAGCCTGGCAGCTTTCCAGGGAGGGTTAGCACCTGCTCTCCACCTGCTCTGGTCCCAGCACAGAGGCAGCCTGTCACTGGGTGAGGCAGGCAGGGCCTTGGCAGCCCAGGCAGGGGCCGTGGGTTTTCCCAGGCCCCTGTGACTCCTGCTGCCTCCGTGGGTGGGGGAAGGCAGCAGGCGCCGGCCACAGGAAGGGGTTCGTCTGCCCAACCCGTGTCTGGTGCTGCCACCCCTCCGTCTTGCCCTTGCTCTCTGCGCTGGTGCCTCTCAGCAGTGCTGCTGGCTGGGAACGGAGGCCAGGGTCCTGCTGGCAGAGCGGGTCCGTTCAGGGAGTACATTCAGCATCCATGTCTGGGGCAAGGCGGGTGGGAGACTGCAGCCTTGCCAGGCAGCGCCAGGCTCCCGGCTGCGGCGAGGGTGCGAGGAGGGAGCAGACAGGGAGACAAGTGCAGCTGCAGGCGTCGCAGGACCCGGGTGGCAGGGCCACGAGGGGGCCACGTCCATGTGGGGCAGATGGGAGGGGCCGGGGGCCAGAGCGTGGGAGCTGGGCCACACTCGGTGGCTCAGGTGCACTGAAGGCTGCCGGGTCGGCCGGGGAGGCGTCGTGCGGAGTGCAGCGGGCCAGTTCCCGTCCCCGGGGTTGAAGGGGCACGTGGGGGGCTCAGAGCTGCCGTTCCCAGAGGCTCCGCAGGCCGTGGCTCCCCCTGCACGGGTGGCGGGGCCGGGATCCCCCGTCCGTCTGCGCCCAGCCCCGGGCGCACGGTGCCAAGAGCTCCCGCGGGGGCAGAGTTTGCTTAAACGGAGACAGATTTAACTATTTCCATTACTGCTAAATGATGAGCCCCATAAACTTTATGGCTCTGTGCGCGCGAGAGCGGCTCTAATGGCCCTCGCCAGCTGGAGGAGATGGCTCTGCGGGGCTGGGGCTGCCAGGCGCTGAGCCAGCTCTTCACGCCGCCCCCCTCTTCCTGCCCCGTCGCCGCTGAGCTGGAGGCTTCCTGGGCACACGGGGGCTCTGGCACCGTGGCCACGGGGTCCTGCCACCCTGTCTGCAGCCCCTAGCCTGGTCCCAGCAAGTGACTGCACTGTCTGCCCCTGCCCTGGTTGGGCCCTGTGTCAGGCCAGGGTGCTGGCCAGGCCCAGTGGTGCTCAGCCCCTCCTGGTAGTGCCACCATGACACTGGTGCTGTCTGGCAGGGTCTGAGAACAGGGAATTGGCCCTGCCCGGCGCTGACCCGGGGATGCCAGGTTCCTCTGGTGCAGCTCTGCCGGCTGCCAGGAGGGGAAACCCCGCTGCCTGGCACGTGCTGGGGGCAAGCTGGGTGGGCGGTAGCCCCATCGCTCAGGGGAAACACCATGTATCTGGGTCCAAGAAGGCAGTTTTCCTTAAGCGCTCCCAGGGATAACTTTCATAGTTTCATCGTTGGTTGGGTCGGAAGGGACCCGAGCAGATCATCAAGTCCGCCCCCTGCCACGGGCAGGAAAGGATGCTGGGGTCAAACGACCCCGGCTAGGTGATTGTCTGGCCCCCAATTGAAGACCCCCAGGGTCGGAGCCAGCACCACTTCCCGTGGAAGTTGGTTCCAGATCCTAGCCGCCCTGACTGTGAAGTAATGCCTCCTGATGTCCAGCCTGGATCTGCTCTCTGCCCACTTGTGACCATTATTTCTTGTCTCTCCTGGTAGTGCTCGGGGGAACAGGGACTCTCCCATTCCCCGCTGGTCCCCCTTGGCAAGTTTATAGACAGCCACCAGATCTCCTCTCAGCCTTCTCTGTTCTTCTGGCGTGGTTTAGTACCTGCCGAGGTGTTGGGGCTTAATGCCTGTTTTAGAGAAATGGGGGGCTCCTCCCTAGCTTGTCCCTGCAGCCACATGGCTGAAGGCAAGTGAAACTTAGGGACATCCAAACCCCAAGCCTCCGGGCGTGGGCCTGCACGTAGGATGCCCTCCAAAAGACTTTGGAAATATCTGAAGCTCCTGGTGAGGGTAGAGGATGTTTGCCGGTTGTAGGGTCACTTATGGTTCTGGACTGACTCATGGATTTGGACTTGATTTGGCTGATTTGACTTGAAACACGAAAAATTTCTTTAAAAAAAAAAGAAAGAAAGAAAAGCAGCACCTGCCTGCTGCGGCACTGAACGGCTGAGCGCCCCTGAATAGGCCGGTGCGCGCTCGCCGCCCGCGGCACAGGGCCGGGGGGGCCGTGGCGCCCGCAGAACGATTAGCACCAACAATGGGCTGTTAATAGGTGTCTCCGCGATCCATTCAGCGATGCCCTCGCTCGCTGCCTGACAGCGCGATGGATGGCAGGGGCAGGCCTCCCCCCGAGGCCGGCTGCACGGCACGCACTCGTACATGCACACGCACACGTGTGCCCCTGTGATCCATTCAACGATGCCCTCACTTGCTGCCTGACAGCACGATGGATGGCGGGGCAGGCCTCCTCTCTGTGGGCCTGCTGCGCGGCACATGCACACGTGTGCCCTTGCGATTCATTCAGTGATGCCCTCACTCGCCGCCTGACAGTGCGATGGATGGTGGGGGCAGGCCACCTCCCCAGGGCCAGCTGCACAGTGCACATGCACACGCATGGGCTCTGCTCCTGGGTCCAACTGCCCTTGCCCTTTTCCTGGCATGTGGTACAGTTACACACACATGCACACATACACACACACACTTCTGCATCATTCTCAGCACGTGGTGCAGTTACACATGTGCATGCATGCGTATACACACATGCATGGCCTCTGCTCCTGGGCCCGACTGCTCTTGTGCTATTTATAATGCGTGGTACCATTGTACACCCGTGTACATCCCTTTTGTGCTTCCTGCCCCCACCCCATGCATGACACGGTGCAGTTGCACACATGCACACACTCCCTCTTTTGTAGAACCACAGAAATCCCAGAGCCGTAGGGCTGGCAGGGACCTGCAGGGTCACATCTAGTCCAAACCCTTCCTGAAGCCGGATAAGCCCTGTCCAAACCTCTCTCGCTCTTCTGCACCGCTCACAGCACACGGTGCAGTCTCACACACACACGTTCAGCTCACACCATCTCTATCCCCCTGTTCACACAGAGCTGCTGTCCACCCCTCCACGTGCCTAGCCCCCCACGTGAGTGGCCAGGGACTCAGCAATGGGCTCCGACTCACGCTGGACACGAGTTGGGGTGAGATGGTGGCACTGGCTCTGCCATGGGGCGGTGGAGGGGGGACGCTCTCAGCGGGTGGCATGGGGGCAGCCGGGCGAGGTCCATGGGGGCAGTACGGGGAGCTGTACCAGCCCCACTGCACACCGTGGCTCTGAGCCAGCCCGGCCGCGGGCCGTGAGCACGGGCTGGCGGCCCAGCGCTGCAGTAGAGGATTAGCGGGTGCCGGCAGAGCCGAGGAAATGCTTTGAAGTCTCATGAATATGAAGCGGTGGCTCGGGGCGCGAGCGGCCGCGCTCCGGCTAATCTCCTCCTCCTTGGCATTGGCAGGTGCGACGAGCCCTTGGGCCTGGACTGGGACCGAGATGGCAGGCTGGCAAGCAGGCTGTGGGTGGGAGGGGGCAGGGGCTGGCATGCGGGGGCCGGTCACTGGGCGTGTGGGGCAGGACCCCCTTGCATATGTGTCGGTGTTTCGGGGGCGTGCTGCTCCTACCCACATGCTCCTGTTACCCGACCCCACGTGGCTCTCTCCTTGCTCACCCCGTGCCCCTGCCACATGGGCCTCCACGGCCGGATCCTTGCGCTGACCCTTCACGGCAGCTTGCAGCTCTTGCACCAGCCTCTGAGGCACCCAATTGTCTTGGCTTCCGGCAGAGATGGGGCACAAGGCTCCACGGATCCCAGTCCAGTCCTCGCTGCCTGCGAGCTGGCCTGGAGGAGCCCTCCCTGCTGCTGGGGGCCCTCGGCACGTGGCGCCGCTGTGAGGGACCAGGGCAGTGGTGGGTCACAAGCCGGCAGGGCGTGTGCAGGCTCGGGCTGCATGGGCAGATGCCCTGTGTGCGGGACCCTACGGGGTGGGGGTGGTGCTAGGCTGCTCCGTGCAGGGGTGGGGAGACGCAGCCCTTCCCAGGCCCCGATCCTGTGAGCAGAGGAGCCTTGGCTCAGGTCAGCGTGGGAGCAACGGCCTTGGCCCACACTGCTGCTCGGGGCTCCTGGCACCAGGCGAGTAAGTCCTGGGCACGGAGCAGGTCCAGCGCTCCCACAGCTACCTCGGCTACGAGGTCTCGGACTGGCTGAGCCGTGCTAGCCCTTCCTGTGCACAGCGCTGCGCCGCGGGGGAGCATGAGGCCCCTGCAGTGCTGTGCTGTGCTGTGCGAGGGCCCTGCTGTCCCCAGGCTGCGTCCCTCCCAGGAGTGCCTCTCCCCGTCCCAGCGTGCCGGGGCGTGCTGCTGGGGGGCTCTGCCTTTGTCCCCCGTGGAGGCTGTATGCGGCGCCTCCGCCTGCAGCCTGTGTGGGCAGTGGGAATGCCCAGGCTGTCCTGGGCCTCTCCCGCTCCAGCCGGCGATGCCGTGTCTCTCACAGACAGCATCTCCAGGGACCTACCGTCCCCCTGGGCCAGGCCGGGTCCTGAGTCTTGTGGGATTCACTACCTTCCCCCCATGATCAGCGCGTGCCCTGGTTCTGGCACTGCCCCTTATGCCCCGGGCTCGATGGAGATGTCAGGCTCCAACTCGTCATCCCCGTGACAGCCTGGAGTCCTGAGCGCTCGCCGCGGAGACGGTAACTCGAGCAGACACTAGCTCTGGGCAGGATGCAGCCCGGACCCTCAGGAGCCGTCTCAGAGATAGATCGAGAGCTGGCGTTGACGGAAGCCTGGCTGCAGCCCTGCCACCATGGTGGCCACTGCATGAGGTGCTGGCATGTGGCCGGGGACGGTCGGGTCCCCAGCACCTGGCAGGTTCCCCTGGGCAGGCCACGTGGCCTCGCAGATGCAGCTCGAGGCGCAGGAAGCTGGTCCCTGCCGCTGCGTATGGGCAGGGGGCTGCAGCCGGCGGCTGGACTCGCCCTGCCCTGCTCCCTGCAACTCAGACGCCAGCTGGGCCCAGGGAGCAGCGCGGTGTCCTGACCCCGTCCGACCTGGTCAGCTGCCAACGGGCCCTTCTGTGCCGGGAGCTGGGTGCACGCATGGCTGCTCCGGGCTCGCTCTGGCTGGGAGACCCCGGCCCTGACGAGGCCCCAACGGCAGAGCGGTGGTGGCTGCCAGGCTGGGGCCTTCTCGCTGCCGTGGGCACATGGGGAGTCCTTGCAGCGAGCCCCATGGGGCCATTGGGATCCCCTCGCTGGGCAGTGTCCAAGGCAGACACCCAGGGAGTCCCGTGGTACCGGTCTCCCTACCGCGGGGCCGTCGCTGGCTGCTGAGGTGATGCCGTGGAAGACAGGAAAGGCTGGGAAGAGCCAGCCGTGGCTGGGATGCAGCTTCCCCCTGGCTGAGCGCTGGGGCCCGTGGGCTGACGTGAGCAGGCCTGTAGCAACGGGAGTGGGCGGTGCGAGCTCCTGGCACTGCAGTGTCTGGAGCAGGTGAGGGGGTCAGGAAAGAGCCGGGAGAGCGCCCGGAGCCTGGGAGCCGGCCGGCAGAGCCTCCTGGGCCCCGCCTGCGCGTCTGTCAGAGCAGGTCCAAGGGTGATGCAGCCGCTGTCCCTCAGCCCGGTGCCACCACGGGCACGTGGGCTCGCTGGCCTGTAGGCAGACGTTATGGGGCCTGCCAGCTGTGGCTGCTGCTGCACAGGTCCCAAGCAGGGTCCGTGGCTCTTGGTGGCAAGGAGGGGAGCTGTTGCTGTGTTGACTGCGGCAGTGGTGTGGGGGTTTCCCAGATCCTGGGATGAGGCCCATCCCTGTGCTGGTGCCGCTGCGGGTGGATCATGAGAGTTCAGTGGTCCTTGAGGCACCACCTGCGTGACTCGGTTTCCCCAGCCTCCTGTGTCATGGTACTCACTGCAGGGGGTGGGTGCAGCGCGTGATATCGCTCACTCCAGTTCATAGCCAGTGACCATTGCTGCCTGGTGCAGCTGCACAGGATTTTGGATTCGCGAGGCCGGCAGGCATCTGTGGGGTCGCATCCAGCCTGAGGCAGGGTCGGCCTCACCCAAACCTGCACAGACAAACCCCACGTGCAACCTCGGATCTGCACGACACAGTCGCCCCGACACAGCCCTGGGCATCACCCCTGCCCCTGCCCCTGCCCCCGGGAAAGCAGGGGGGGCCGTGGCCACCAACGTCTTGCTGCTGCCAGGGGGGAGGGTGGGCGCTGGAGGGAGCCCAGACCCAACTGTGCCCCTGCTGCAGAGAGTGGGGAAACCCCCCAACCGAGCCAGGGTGCGGGGAGCAAGTCCCTGCCTGCCCCTCCCGTACTGGGTGCCCTGGCGTTGGTATCTGGGGCACAGAAGGGAACGTGTGAGCGCGGCTGTGCCCTCCGGTGCTCTGGCCAGCAATGCTGAGAGCCCGGAGCAGGGCACAGCAAGGCGAGGGGGTGAGCCTGCATGCCCACCTTGCTCGCTGTGGGGGCGGCAGTCCAGGCGCCAGCCCAGGGCTGCCCAGGATCTTTGCTGCAAGCTCCCTGCCTGAGGACAGGGCCAAGGCACGGACGCACAAGCCTCAGCCCACAATCAGCGGACATGGGGCAAGCTCATCGCACGGCTCTTCTAGCCGGCTGGTGCTGCCGGTGTGGGCTCCGCGTGGGGGGCAGTGGCCCAGCCCCAGGCTGCGCATGCCCAGGATGGGTCCCCGAGACTGCCTGTCCTGGTCCATTGGCCTGTCTCAGCCCCAGCCCCCGGGGAAGGCATCAGTGCGTGGCTCTGTGCCACTGGCCCGAGGCCTCATTCATCTCTCCCACATGGCCCCGGTTCTCCCCGGAGGAGATTTGATGTGTCAAGCAGCACAATTCATTTGGGCTGGAGCAGCGGCCGGCACCCCTGCTGCCACCCCGGGCCCGGCCCCATGCATCATCCCCGCGCGCCCCCGGCCCGGGCGCCGGAGCAGGATAAATCACCTGCTGGAGGCCGGGGCGCGTGGCCGGGCTCACAGGGGAAATCACAGAGAGTGCCACGGGCGCCCGTGCGGGGGGGCGCGGGGGCGGGGAGGTGCCGCGGTTAGGCAGAGATTTATTTATTTGATTTTACTGGGGTCGGTTCCTTTCGCTCAAACGCCCGCTGGGGAATTGCGGCCCCTGGAATATTAATGCCAGGCAGGACGCTGGCTCGTTAAAATGTCGCTAGGCTGTAATTCCTCCTGTGCTGACGAGTCCCCAGGGAGCCTGGGCGCCCGCCCCTTCCCTCCCCTCCCCGCCTGCGGTGGCACTGGCCCTGCCGCCTGTGAGGGGCATGGAGGTGGACAGGTCCCTACAGCCTTGACCCGAAAGAGCCCAAAATCGCTGGATGAAATGCCGTGGTGGGCACAGGGAGCCAGGGGTCGGGCCCAGCACCCCCATGTCTGTCCCGTAGGACGCAGCGGGGCTCTCGCTCCCCTGGGTCAGCACCAGGCCAGACCAGTGTGGAAGGGAAGGGACCCCTGGCCTGTGGCGAGAAAGGGCCCGGAGCAAGGGCGCGAGGGCTCCAGGTCCGAGCGCTGCTGGCCACAGGCACCGTCCTGCCCTAAGCCAGTGGGTCCGTCTGCCCTGGCTGGAGGGGGCAGCGGGGGCATGAGGCCTGGTGATGGTGCAGCCACTGGCTCTGCCCCAGAAGCTGGCGGGCCCGGGCAGTGCCCTCGCTGTCGGGGGTCCCGTGGCTCATGGCTGTGCTCCCTCCCGTGAGCCCCATCGTGCCGTGTGCGCTGATAAGGCCCCACTTGCACTTTATGTGCCGTTGCTTTCCAGCCCCCGTGCCCGCTGCTCTGCCCCAGGGCAGGCACTGTGACCCACCGTGGCCTCCAAGGGCTGCTGCAGGGTCCTGGCCCCCAGCATGGTGGGGGTCCCAGCCAGGGCCAGCACCGTGTCCCAGAGCGAGGCTGGGGGCAGCGCAAGGGAAGATGGCAGCAGGGCCGGGGTGAGGGTGCAGCCCCAACGGGGGGCTCCCTGGGGCCTACTGGAGGGGCTGGGGGGTGAGGGGCGCGGGGCGAGGAGCAGCTGCGTCTCCGGGAAAGTTTGGCTCCGCTCCTGCCAGCAATTGTTTTCTTCCCCGACCGTTCCCGGCGCCGCGCGACGCGGGGAGCAATTATCTTTAGTGCCGCCGTTATTACCATAAAAATTGCACGGAGGACTTTTCTCCTCCGATTAGAAAGTTAACGATCATCGCTGCCTTCATTGTTCCCCGCGCCGCGCTCGCGCTAATAAAGAGTCTGTGCACTTTACTTTTCACTTAGCATGAAAATTACCCAGCTGCTGCGGCAGCGAGCGGCTGCGCAGCCCCCACGCTCTGCTCCCGACGGGTCCCTGTCACTCACTGGGGGGCCGGGGGGGCCACGGGGTGAGGGACGGGTGAGTGACGAGGGGCGGGCGGGCTCCGCCGTCCTGCCCGTCCTGGGCACCGCGGGCTCTTGGCTTCCCCGGGGCAGAGCTGTTGGTCCCTGCCTGGGTGCGGGGCGGCCGTGGGGCAGATCCATCTCTCGAGAGGACAAGGTTTCCTCGCTTGGGGCAAGCAGCAACAGCTTGCGCTGGGATCGCCGCCCTGGCCTGTACGTCGGTGCCACTCTGGTCTGCACCTGCTCCAAACAGCGTAGCCTAATCTGGAGTCAGCCCGGTCTGAACTTTGGTGCCAGTGTAGGGGGACCTTTCCAGAGGGTCAGCCTCAGTTTCCCTTCTGTTAGCATGGAGGGTTAACAAGGGAGGGGCTGCTGGGTTCAGGCTTCATCTGTGAGAGCTCACGTCTGTCCGGCACAGGGCCGGGGTGCAGGAGCCGCCTGCTGCAGGCTGGGGTCGCAGACCCTGGATCCAGCCCTAGGTCTGGAGACAATGGGATGGCTCCATCCTGCCCCAGGCGAGACCTGTCCCACTGCCCGCAACGCCAGGGGCCTCCTCTGCTGCCCCTTGCCGCTGCTCCCCTGCCCCGGTCGCTGCTGGGTGCCTGCCACATCCTCGCTTCAGGCCCTGGCGGTGCCCGTGCTCTGCCCCAGCTCCTGGTGCCCGCAGGGTGGTGAGTCCTCTGTCATGTCCCCCGTAAAGCAGCAGACATGGGCCTCACTCATCACCCCACAGCCCCTCTCCTCCCTGGGGCTGGGAGCTGGACGGCTGGAGGAGATGGCTTCGGGGCTCTGTGCCCTTCCCTTCCCACACTCCTTGGCCGCTGCCCACGCACTCCCCGCTGCTCTGGGGTCCTGTGCTCCCCGGCAGGGCCTTAGCTCTGTCCTCGCTCGCTCCCTTTTCCATGAGGAACCGGAGTTTGGGCTGTGATGACCACAGGCTCCCACAACGGCTCCCCTGCCCCACTTCAGCCCTTGGGACCTGCCCCATTCCCCCAGGCCATTCAGGGCCCATGCGTCCCAGAGCTGGCGGCTGGCGGCCCGTGTTTCCTGATGACGATGACCGTGAATGCACCACGTCTGCGTCCCAGCAGTGTTCACAGGGCTCTTCACCACGGCAAGCCCGGGCTCATCTCCGAACTGCTTTTTTTAAGCTCCTCATTACTCCCTAATTGTTCGAACTTCTCTCCCTTTCCCTTTGATTAAAAGCAGGGTTTAAAAGCACCGTTCAGTCTCTCTGCTATTTTAGCGTCAAATGGATTCCATCCCCCTCCTCCTGTATTAATAACCCGCTCTCGTGCTGGCATCGCTTCCCCCGGCGCGCGGGTGAAAGCCCTTCTGCGGAGAGACAAGGTGACAGCCGTGCTCCGGAGGGAGCGCTGCGAAGGGGCTGCGGCTCGGTGGGAAAGGGACCCATCCATCTCGCTGCCTATCCATCATCCGCCCGCTCCCGCCTGTCCCGCGCAGCAATAACGTTTGCCATTTCTGTTTAGTGCCGTGCGGCTACGGTCCGTGCGCTCCGCCGGCCTGGCCAGGGCAGAGCGAGAGGCCTGTCCATAGCGGGGCTGGGGTGTCAGGAGGGGTTTGGTGGGTGCGGGTGAGCACGAGGCTGAGCGGAGGCGCCGGATGGGTGTGTGGGGAAGCGTGTTGGGTGGGTGTATGTGTGGGGGGCTGTGCGTGCACTGGGTATGTACGAGGTAGCAGGCGTGTGGGGGTGTCTGGGGGGGAGGTAGGAGTGCGGTAGCAGGTGTGCAGGGTATGGTGTGTGCTGTAGGTGTATTGAGGTGCGTGGGGCAGAGCGCACCACAGGTGTCTGCGAGCGGGCAGGCTGGAGCTGCGAGGCTGTCCATGCTGGGGCGCATGGGCTGGAAGGGGGCTGGGGGCTGCGCTGTTGACCGTGAAGAGCCCAGAGTGGGCACAGACCCTGGCCCCAGGGAGGGCGCGTGCCTTGGGAGCCCTCGGGAGGTGTGGGGGTCACAGCAGGGAGGCGCGGAGGGCTGCCCGCACCCCGACTGCAGCAGGCAGGTGCTGTGCTTGCCACAGGCCGCATCCTTGTCCCCCCTGGAGCCCCGTGGACGTTAAGGCCAGAAGGGTCGCCGAGATCACAGGGACGGCTCAGACGCCCACCCCAGGCACCAAGGCTGTAAGCCTGGCTCTGAGCTCAGCCTGGGGCAGTGGGAGGCCGCACCAGGGCCACATGTGGGGGCGTCAGGATCCCCTGCTCCTGCTTGAGGCTCCCCTGTGCAGGCACTGAGGGTCCCACGTGCCTCGGGCTTGCACCTGGGTGGTTCCCTCTGTCCCAGTCCTGGTCTTGGCTTGTGCACGTGGCCGGGCGGGGCCGTGTCCTACAGGAGGGGCCTGCTGGCTTTGCAGTGGCATGTAGGGCCCGGTGCCATCCCTGTGGGCTCCCAGTGTGTCCACAGCGACGCTGAGCACTGTGGGGAGCAAGGCTCGCAGCCCCGGGATGGGGTGGCAGGGGAGGGCTGCCTTCACCACTGTGGGAACAGGGCCACTGGGCCATGGGTACAATGGGTGCCCCCATGGCGCTCCCTGCCACCTGCCCCGGCAGGTGGCAGCAGGGCCACGCAGCAGCCGGGCGGCACCGGGGATTTGCCTTACACCCCCGACCTTGGAATAATCTTCAGTTGGATTAAGAGCTTAAATGTATCCGTGTAATTGCCAGGCGCCTCCACGGAGCCAGAGCCAGGGTCGGTGCCAGCGCAGGGCTGCCAGGGCCCCGGGGCCTCCGCTGCTGCATCCGGCTGGGACCCCGTGGCGTGAGGCCTTGCCTAGGGTTGGACTGGCAGCAGTGTCCCCAGGGGCTCTCAGCAAGGACCTGGGAGTCACCAGGCCCACAGCTGCCTTGGGCATAGGGCATTCAGCACTGCCTGCCCAGGCTTGAGTGGGAGGACCAGTGCTGGCCGCCAGCTTCGGGGGCTGCAGTGGGAGACAGGGCTGGTCTCAGCACCCTCCTGGGGTTCACAGCCCGATGCCCCTCCCGTGCCCATCTCTGGGGCCAGGTGGTCAGGCAGTAGGTGGGTGCCTGTGGCTCAGCCCCGAGGGTGCCCGGGCGAGGCAGTAGGTGGGTGCCCGGGGCTCGGAGCTGGGGGTGCCCGGGCGAGGCAGTAAGTGGGTGCCCAAAGATCAGGGCTGGGGGGTGCCCGGGCCAGGCAGTAGGTGGGTGCCTGGGGCTCGGAGCTGGGGGGTGCCCAGGCTGTGCCAGCTCAGCCTCTCATCATCCGTTAATCCCATGGGTGGTGTGGCAGTGACTCCCAGTCTCTTGGCGCTTGCGGCCCGGGCTGGCCCAGCTCGGGCTCGGGGCAGGTATGGAGCGGAGCTGCCATCCCAGCCCCCTCCTGCTCTGGCTAATGGTCCCTGACATTTAAATGAGATTTAGTGCTGAGCCCAGCGCTGAATATTCATGAGCCCACGCGGCCCTGACAGCCTGGCTGGGGCTGCTCTCATGATTAATAATTTGTTTTTCCCTTTACTGTAAACCTTACCTGCACTTGCCACTCGCACCCGCGCCACCTGCTTAGGGCCAGCCTGGCCCAGGGCACGTGGCCATGCCTGGGCCCCTGTTGGCACCCTGGCACGGATGCTCCCACGGCTGGGTGGGGGCCGTCCTTCTCCCCGGTCGGCCTGTGAGCCCACTGCGTGTTCGGGGGAGACCCTGGGCTCCCGCTTCCTGCTGCTTGGGGCAGGTCAGAGGGCTCAAGCTAGGGGCCTGGGTCTCTTTCAGCCTGTTGCCGCCCGGGACGGGTGCTCTCGGGGTCACAGATGTCTTTGTGCAGTGCCCAGCGCGATGCTTGTGCTGAGCCCCTCATCGCAGAGCCCCGGCAGGGCTGGAGCTGCAGCCCTGGCGCAGGCAGAGCTGAGGGTGCTGGCTCTGCCCAGAGCTGGGCCTGGGGCTGCCAACCCCGTGTTTCTGGGGGGTCTCAGACTGGAGGACTCGCCACAGAGCTGCTGGTCTGGTGCGCAATGTTGACTGCCCTGCGCTGCTCCTTTCAGCGCTGGTCTGTCACTGGAGCACCAAGCTCCTGCATCCCTTCCTTCACCCTGTCCCAGGGGCCATCCCCTCCTCTTCCCGCCCCCCCAGCAGCCCCAGGGACAGTGCCCTGTGGCCAGGTGCAGGGGGGGGCTGGGGGGCGGGTCACATTCACCCCGGCTCTGCGGCCGGGCTCAGCAGTGCTGCACAAATTGCATAAATATTCATGGGGACATACAGGAACGCGCCTGTCCCGGCTGATTACACGCGCCTGTCCTGAAGGATGAGCCTGCTCCCCATGCCGCAGCCTGCATCGGGATGCCGCAGCCACCCGCGGGATGTTGCAGCCAGGGTGCAGAGCCCAGCCCCACTGCTCCCCCCAGCACCCCAAGGCACCGGGTCGAGCTGGGCTCCTCCATCCTTGGGGGCTCCGGTGCCGCTCCAGTGCCATGGCTTTGCTGGGGGAACCGTGGGAAGGGCAGTCTGAACCCAGGGACCCCGGACACCAGCCCAGCAGGGGGTTGGCCTGGCCAAGCATGGAGGACCAGGGACAGCCCCGCCGGGGCACCTAGGTGGCCTCATCCTCCCAAGTGCTGCTGCCTTCTGCCCCATGCATGCCCGGGCCCCGGATCGCGAGGGCCAGGCGAGTGTAGGGCAGCAAGGGGAGGGGCCCAGCTTCGCTCCACGAAGCCTCCAGCTGGCTCCCCGCGCGCCGCAGAGATTAATCCCCTGCAAACCTGATCAAGGTGCCGGGCTAATAGCCTGATTTATTCCTTCCTCCCTCGCCAGCGCGCTCCGGGTTCCCCACTGTGTCCTGAACGACCTCATGCATAATACCATGCACAATCCTATTAAGGCCGCCCCGCCACGCGCTCCCCGCTTAACGCTGCCACTCGCCAATGCAATTTCCCCGTGATATATGGGAAAAATAATTGAACTATATTTGAAAATATATTGAGAATTACGGCTCGCACCCTGCGGGATTTATAGGGGCCGTATTTCACAGCGCCACGGCCCAGCAGGCCGAGGCACCCGCAGCTTCCCGTGATGCAGGGGTGTGGCTGGTGGGGCTCTCCAGCGCCTGGGCTGGGCAGGGTTGGGCTGGGGCGGTGGTGTTGAGCTCTGCCATCGCTGCCTTGGTGAGCCACGGGGACAAGCCCAGTGCTGTGCTCCGGGCAGTGCCCGTGCCCCGTGGCAGCCTGCCGGCACGGCGCATACATGGTTTTCCTGCGCATCCAGGGGATTCCGGGCTCCCGTTCCTCTGGACACGCATGCACCCACCCAGCATCGCGGGAGCCTCCGTGTTTCCCATCAGGACAAGGGCCCACGGTCCTTGGGGGCTACTGACATCGCCAGTAAAACACTCCCCAACCCCACTGGCCCGCACATGCTGGAGCACGGCCAGCACACATGCATGAGCTAGTGGAGCAAGGAGGTGTACTGTGTCTCCCTGGGGTGGGAGCTGCTACTTCTGGTCCCATCTCCTGCCTTGGTCAGACTCTGCCCCTGCCCCTGCCCCTGCCCCTGCCCCAGCAGCTTTTTTGTCTCTGGTGAAGCTGGTAAACCTGTGGCAGGTGGAAGGGCCTGGCCATGTCCTGGGACAGCTGCCTCTGGGGGAACAGGGCTGGGGGCTGCAGGGGAGGGGATGGGACTTCCCAGTGCTGTGGGCTGTGGCGGGCGTGGGGCAAGTGTGAGTTGACACCCAGCTGTGCATGGCACTGAGCTAGCAGCTGCAGCAGGCAGCTCATGCGCCGGAGACGGATTGAACTTCATTCCCTGCCTGCGCAGAGACTGAACATGCAACCCAGCTGATCGCGCTGCAGCGAGCCAGCCGCACGCCGGGTCCCCACCTGCCACCCGCAGCGCCTCAGGGGCAGGCCACGCTGCAGCTGACACAGCTGCTCCGGGATGCAGGCTGAGAAGGTGGCTTGGGGGTGCCGGGGACAAGCTAAGGGCCGGGGCTCTGTCCTGGGCCCCTCCTGTGCTGCCCCATTTCTTGGGCAGGGAGCGGGAGCCCAGGATGCCAGCTGTGATCAGCACCTGCTGAGGCGGCTCATTGCACCGGAGTCTGCTCCAGGCTGCTCCCCCAGCCCTGGGAGGCTCGCACATGCAGGGTGGGGGGGAATTCCCCAAGGCGCTGCTGCAACGGGCCTCCGCTTGGAGGCCCCCATTCCCTACTGCCCTTCCTTTGCATCTCCAGGTAGGTCTGGGCCAGCCCTAGCTGTGCACACTGGGAGCAGGGAGTGGGAGCTTGCTGCCAGTGCCCCTCTGCCCACGCCCTCCACACCCGCAGCACCCAGCCCGAGTTGCCATGCGGAGCACGTCCGGCAGCTGCTGGGGGCTGTAGGTGCAGCGGCGGCTGCAGGTGCTGCTGGGAGCATTAATCTTTCATTTCCTGTCAATATCTCTTGCCGATATTGGATGGAGAGAGCCGCGAATGGCACCGCGGTGCAGCCGATGCCAGCTGCGATTGCAGCAGGGGGGACTGCGGGGGAGGGCGACATCGATCGGCTTGGTGCAGGGCTCTCCGGCGGGGGTACTCGGATCCGCACGAAGCCTGCGCCAGGGTGTGTGCCCCGGGGAGGCAGGGGGGTCCTGCTCAGCCTCCCCGGAGAAGAGGAAGGCAGCGGAGGTGGCAGGGGAGACAGGGGAGGAGCAGCAGTAGGTGACGTGGCCCCTCCTACGTGGGGCATGAGCCCCCTGGGCTGGGCTGGGCCCCGCTGTGCTGGCAGGCCCTGGGGATGAGCAGTGCCGGGGGGCAGCATCTGCAGCATGCGGCTCTCAGGGGGCCTGCAAGTTATGTGTCTCTGGCAGGCAGGTGTGGATGTTGTTGTGGGTGCAGGCATGCTGGTGTGGGTGTGTGGGCTTGGGCATGCCAGCGCGGGGGCGTGGACGTGGGCAGCTGTGACGTGGACGTCCATCCCGGCACGGCCCCTGGCGTGGCCAAGCACGACGCCTGCTCTCCCGCTGCAGGCCGGGAGGTCTAGCTCTGCACTGCGGATTGGCCAGCTGGAGCATGACCTCGTTTGCATCACTTCCCGACTGCCCAATCGGCTGCAGGCAGCCCGGCACAGGCTTGACGCGAGTGGAGGGTGCGAGGTGGCTGGGGGTGGCCAGGCCGGGGACCGGGGCTGGGTCGGGAGGCAGTGAGAGCAGCACAGGGCAGGGGGATTGCTTGCATTTGTCTTGTCCTGGGGGGCCTGTCACCCCCCCACCAGTGTTTTAATTCTCCCCTTGCCCCCGGGTGCTCTGCTCTGCTCTGCTCTAGGACCTGGAGCCTTGTGAAACGGGCTGATCTGGCCCCGGGCAACTGCGGGGGAGCAGTGCCGGCTGGGTGTGCTGGCTCTGCTGAGAGGTGGATGGTGTGGGGCGCTGGGCGTGGGGCGCCACGTGTGGGGCAGGTCAGCCTGCCTTGCCCCTGTGGCACGTGGAAGGGAACCCAGGAGCCTGGTTGTTTGGAGGATCTTCCCAGCATGCCACAGGGCCCTGCAAGCTATATATAGCTGGGGAAAGGGGGGTGTTTGGGAAGCAGCTTTGTGATCAGGACAAAGAGGCGGCAGCTTTGCGCGGTCTTCATTAGGAGCCTTCCCCGTGCCGACCGGGCCGGGCCGCACTCGCCTTTCGCGGCAGCGGGATGCGGCTGCCGGTGTCAGGGATGGAACAATAAGGGCTTTAAATAGCTGAGCGCTGCCTTTGAAACCCGCCTGCCAGTGCCCGAGACGAGCCTTGAAACTGCCGCGCAGAAAGCAGCAGCTCCGCAGCCGGGGCCTGCGGGCGGCATTGCTGCAGCCCTCCGGGGACGTGGGCAGCGCGGGGCTGCCAAGGGCAGCATTCACGTGACACCTCCGTGTCCTCACCTCCGCCCCCCACGGGGACACAGGCAGCATGGGGCCACCAAGGGCAGCACCCACACAGTACCTCCATGTCCTCACCTCCGCCCCCCCCCCCCCAGGGACATGGGCAGCACGGGGCCACCAAGGGCAGCACTCACGTGGCACCCCCATGTCTTCACCACCGCCCCCATGGGGTTGAGGGCAGCACTCATGTGGCACTCCCGTGTCCTTACCTTTGCCCCCCGACAGGGATGAGGGCAGCACTCACGTGGCACCCCTGTGTCCTCACCTCCGCCCGCCACAGGGACACGGGCAGAGCAGGGCTGTGAAGGAAAGTGGTCACATGGCACCGTCGGCCGTGTCCCCATCTCTGCTGCCCGCGCGGGCCTGGGCAGCATGAGACCATGGGCCCCCCTCTCGTCCGTACTCCTTGCTGTGGGATGAGGTGTGTCACCCCTCGGAGGAAGGGAGCCATGCTGGGCTGTGGGTGCAGGGACAGGGCTAGGGCAGCACTCCCAGGGCTCCCCTGCTTCCTCCCACCACCCGCCCGCCCTGGGGCTGCCCTGCATCAGTGGGCAGCGGGGGCCAGGCCTGCAGTGGGGTGGGCTCAGACTGCCAGCCGGCAAGTCACCTTTTCCGATCTGCCTGGTTCAGACCCCGCCGCGCGGGAAGAGCCACGGCCAGGGTGCGGGTTAATTAGCAGTCGCTCCCCACGCTGCAGGAAGCTTGCACCTTGCTCCTTCCTCCTGCTCCAGATCCGTCTCCCTCCGGCTCCCAGCCTCTGATCTCCCCTGCCTTTGTCTGTGAGATGAAAGCGGCCTCATCTCCCTGAGGACAGCGTGCAGGCCGAAGGGATGCAGACACCACGTCCTTCTCCTGGAGGAGCAGAGCCCCCGTGCCGCGGTGCCAGACCGGCTCCCAGCCCACGGCCTCCCAGGGCCCTTCTCGGAGCCCCCCAGCCCGCCAGTGGAGCCGGCCCCGGAGCTGGCACAGCGCCCCAGGCACCATCCCCAGCGCGCTACTGGCTGCCCCCCTGCCCGCCTGGCCGTGCAGACACGACTGCCTCGGCCCCTGCTGGGCTCGCCTCGCCTGGCACCGCACTCCTTTATGCCCCATAAAACCTGCCTGCATTTTGCGGCCCCCCCGCCAGGCGGGTAATGCAGCACGGCAGGCCGGATCCAGGCTGCCGAGGAGGCCAGCTCTGGAGCTCAGGGTGTGCAGAGGCAGAGCCAGGCTCGCTGGTCCTGGCTAGGCACAGGGATGTGGGCCGTGCCCAGGACCCGAGGTCTCTGCCGGGCTTTCACTGTACGGGTGGCATCTGAGCTCCTGGGAGGGTGCAAAAGCCGGGGCCGGGGCTGGAAGTGGAGGGGCTGCCCCGGCGGGGCTCCCAGAGAGGCCAGGGCCAGGTGTCCAGCACGGGGCGGCGGGCAGCGCCTGTCAGGCTGATGGAGACGGATCCCCGGCACTGGGGAGCAGAGCCGCGCGTATTAGCAGAGCCCTTAAATCAACACCGCGCTGGAGACAGGAAGGAAATGGGCTTTGCCGACGGCAGGAGCCGCACGCGCCCGGCGCACATTACAGAGCATCAGGAAAATGTCAGATTTACATAAAAATGATACAAACTCATTGAGAGAAACAAGCATCCAATTACTGGCACCGGCGCTCGCTCCGCTCCCCAGCCACGGGCCAGCCGGCCAGCTGGCTACATGGGACACGGTGCCCGGGGCCACGCGCCTCGTCACCACGTGCTCAGCATCGCAGCCACAAGCAGGCCGTGGCCGGGACCTGCCGCACCCCTCACCGCCTCTGCCTGGCCAGCCGGGCCAGGGCAGCTCCGTTACCTGCAGCTCTGGGGCAGAAGCTGTATCCGTTGCTGCCCTTGCCCGGCTCGTATAAGACTGGGGCCACCTGCCTGCAGCCCGGCTCCCACGTGCCAGGCAGCGAAAGCCGTGGAGGAGACGGCAGTCTGGAGGTCCAGGAAGCAGCCAGGGCGGACGGCCCACACCTGGAGAGACCCAGGACTCCCTTCACTGGGGGCTCGGGCACCGGGACTCCTGGTTCAGTTCACGGGGCTGCAGCAGGCTGTCTGCAGCCTGGGTTGAACCCTCACTGCGGTGCCACGGGGGTCCTGGCCCTGCCGCAGGACGCGGCTGGGAGCGGGGGGCTGCGTGGCAGGGCTGGCTGCGCCCGCCCCCTGCCCGCCCCGTCCCGCCGCACTCCCCAGGATTGATGGCCCGTCCTGCGGCTCCTTCCCCTCGGCATTTATTGTTACGTTTCTATCGGCTCGGCCGCCCGCGATTGATGTCTCACTGAGCGCCGGCAGGAGCCGTAACTCACGCCTGGGCCTCGGGCTTCCAGCTCGTTACTCACAGGTCGGTGTCACCCCCGTGAGTTACGGCCTCTCTGCCGCCAGGCGCTCGTGGAGCCGCAGGGGAGGGCGCGGGGGCACGGGGCTCCGGCCGGTGCCGCGGGGGTGCGGGGGCCGAGCTTGGGGAGCGCAGAATGGGGGCCGGGCTGGCAGCAGGGTGTGGGCAGAGGGGTCCCTCGTACCCTTGCCCCCTGCCCCCCACTGCACAGCTGGGCTGACACGCGTCCTGGCTGGGCAGCCTGCTCCCAGCCGGCTCTGTGCCCAGCTGCGGCTCTTCGGGGGGATGGGGATGGGGGCAAGGGCCCTGCTTTGGCTTCCCTGGGGTGGGGGGTGCTGTGTGTGCAGCGGGGAGGGCCTGGCGTGGGCCCCTGCCTGTGGCGTCACTGCCTGGGCGGGGGTGCCCAGCCGGCAGCCAGGCCAGATCGGGGCGAGGGGAGCCCGGGATTCCCTGGGCGGTGCCCAGCGAGGCCGACGGGACGGCAGCGACGCGGGGGCAGCTGACGAGCGGTTAATTACAGGTGGTGCCGGGCTGGCGCAGCGCGTCCCTGCGGCGCGGCTGGCAGATCCGCGCGGCGTGTGACACGCTCCATGATAAATTGATATCCCGTTTAGCATCAATTTTCCCTTCTCTGGTGGCAGACAGCTGCGCTAATGGGATGGGACAAGTGAGAATGAAATAACAGGCCCTGAGCGCACCGGCACGCGCTGCTCCAGCGAGCGCCCGCCACGGCGCCTGCTCCCGGGGCCACGGGGCGGGGGCTCCCGTGCCGGCATCCGGAGAGGGAGATCCCACTGCTGCCAGGCTGCCGACTCGGCTCCTGCCGCACCTGCCGGAGGCCCTTGCTCCTCCGCCTTGTGCTGGGCAATGCCCAGGTCCTTGCTCCAGCCCGAGAGCCCGGTGGCTCCATTGGCACAGGGCAGTGGTGCCCACGATGCCCTCAGCGCTGCCGCGGTTTCAGTGCCTGCCACGTGCCCTGTGCTCAGCTGGTGCCGACCCCCGAGTGAAACCAGATGTTTGAGTGGGGGGTTGCTGCCATCAGAGCCCCCCAGGGCAGGCCACAGTGTCCCACCAAGGGGACCAGGGCAGGGGTGATGGAGGGGGGTATCCCCACTCGCCCTCCCCAGCTGCAGGCACAGGGCTGAGGGCTCCAGTGGCTGTCTGGATGCCTGGGTCCCATTCCCAGCTTGGGGCAGACCGACCAAGTCCTGGCCACGCTCCCGGGGTCTGCACAGCCCCGCTGCAACCTGCAGGAGCCAAACGCGGTGAGAGGGCACCGCGCCCCGGCTGCCCAGAGGGCAAGCAAGGTGCCTGACCCACGCGCCATCGATGTGGCTGCGGCATTAGGGTTGAGGTTTTAATCACGCCGATGTCAGGAAATTCAGAGCGATGGTTCCCATGGCAACGCTGACTCTGCCCCACGCCCGCGGCCCGGCGGCGATGCACGGCTGGATGCGACGGGCACCGCGCGGCTGAGCTACAGCTGCCCGGGGAGCTGTAACTTCGAATTTCCTGGCTCGGGCGCATTTAAACCTCAGCCTTAATGCGGCACTAAGGCAGCTTCGCCTCCCCTTTATTGTTCTGTTTGCTTTAGGGAGGGCAGCCGGGAAGGGGGACGCCGACCCTGACCCAGGAGCCACGGCTCCTGCTGCTGCCTCGGGGAGGGTGAGGACGGGCAGTGCCGGCCGGGCAGGCAGAGACCCCCTGGTGACCGGGCCGGCGGTCCTGTTCTGTCAGATCAATGTCTCCTGCCCCATCAGCTCCATGGGCAGCTTTCCCGTCTTCCTAGCCTCCTGCCTGCCGAGGTCGTGCTGGGGGAGCCACAGCGCCTGGCCCAAGCCCCGGTAGCGGGAGGCGCCCCCAGCCCAGGAGCGCTAGGGGTGCCGGCCATGGGTGGCACCGTGCAGGACCTCCCGCACGCTATGGGACCGCGGAGCCCAGCGGCGCAACCTGTGGGGCAGGGGCAGGGCGTTCACGTCCCAGAGGCTAGGGGTCTGCATTGGCACAGCAGTGTGTCCTGGCTTCAGGATCAGGCTCTGCCCCGATTTCCGTGCAGGATCAGGCCCTCACAAGAGCAGGACCGGCCTGGCCTGTGCCGTCTGCGGCACGGCACCCAGCCCCTCGTCGGTGCCGTGAGAGCAGGATCAGGCTTCCCACAGGCTGATGAGCAGGTGTCCCATCACCCCTGCATGTCCCCCCATCCCTGCTTGCCGTGACAGATGCCTGCTGCAGCATGTGCATGTGCGTGTGCTGCCTGTATCTGCATGCGCTCAGCAGGGGCTGCTTGTGCCCAGGCATACGCCTCACCGCATGCACGTGTGCAAGCGTGTGTGCACCTATCTGTGTGTGTGTGTGAGGGCACAGCCAGGGCAGTGGGAGCGGGTCCCAAAGGCCCTTGGCACCCCTGGTGCTCCTTGCCCAGCTTCCCCTGCCTGGGGGCCATGATGGGGTGCGAGGGGTCCATGCGGCGAGTCAGTCTCGGGTGTCTGCACCCCGTGAGAGCATGTGTGCCTGCCCCCCTATGCACCACCCACTGCATGGCGGCTTCCTGTGACTCCTCTCCCCGGCCCAGCCTTGCTTGGCTGATGCGATCTGACAGGCCGGGGCTGGCTGGCTCCTGGCATGGGGCCTTGGCTGAGCTGTAGCGGGGGGGCCCAGGGCGCACGCAGCGCCCCCACCCTCCTCACTACTGCCCTTGGGAGCACCACAGAGACCGCGGGGTCAGGGCAGAGCCCCAGAGCCAGTGGCCCCCCAGCCCCACTCCACGCCGGGGCCCGGGTGCTCTCCCCACGGTGACACGCTGCAGCTCCCGTAATGTATTCATCCCAGGGTGCCCCTGCAGCTGCAGTGTCGTTATTGGAGTTTATTGCGCCATTAGCGTTAAAGTTTTATAAACCGCCAGGCAGGTGACGAGTGGCGGAGCCGGGAGGGCTCCCGCCGCGGGCAGGGGGTGGTGCGTGCGGCTGGCGCCGAGGGGGCTCCGATGAGCTGGGCGGTGGGGCTCTGCTCCTGGCAGCTGCCTGCATGTGCCAGTAGGGCCAGGAGAGCGTGTGCCCGGCCCTGGCCCCACGGGCGAGCGCTCAGCAGCTGCGCGTGCCCGGAGTTGTATGGCTGTGAGGCTGCTGCTTGCACGAGTGGTTGCCTGAGGCGGTGTCCTCCTGAGCGCCACGGAGTTGCTTTGACCCTCTGGGCCCATCCTCTGCCAGGGGCTCAGGCCTCCGCCGCATCCGCTCCCAGGGGGGACAACCTGGGCACAGTGCTAGTGGGGTGGAGGGAGACACCCCGGGGCATCAGGCAGCCCCCTCCCAAGCCCCCAAAGGGAGCCGGGGGTGGCACAGAAGAGCTGGTGCCTGGAGTAGCTCCTGTCCCCCAACCGGGTTCCCCCGAGAGGAAGGTGTCTGCCGACCTCCCCAGATCCTAGAGCAGGCACCAGGCAGGGCCCACAGGACGAGCCCTGCAGCCAGGGGCACCGTGCAGTGATGCAGCCATGGGGGCCGCGTTCACGGACCCAGACCCGGGCACAGGATGACTGAGAAGGGGCCGGCGCTGGCCCAGTAGCTGGATGCAGGTAGCCTCTGTCATCTTATCCCCTGTCGCTGTGTCGCTGTCGCCTGTCCTGTCTGGTTTGCTCACCTGGGCTCCGGGCGGCCGGATGGGGCTGGGCACCTCCTGGACCCCAGTGGCTGTGGCACAGGGTGTGTTTGTGCCCAGGGACCAGGGCTGCAGGGCCGTGTTCATCTTCTGCTGCCTGGGGGCTCCTCCGTGGGGGGCTTCTTAAGCGCCTGGCCCCTCAGGATCTGGGGGCACAGCTGTCAGGGCTGGAGGCCTCTCTCCATCTTCACCTGCTTGCACTTTGCCAGGGCCTTAATAAATCCTGGAGCACAGACCAGTCCGGCACCATATTCCCCAGGCGTTGCCTGGGGCTCGGGGGTAGCCCCTGTCCCCCCCAGGCAGAGCAGAGCCCCCCGGCATGTCCCTACGGCTCCAGCACCCTTGGCTCCATGCCGCCTCGGGGTGATGTCCCAGACCCAGGGAAGGGTGCTGGGCCCTGGCATTCAGGGTGGCCTTCTCCCTTCTCTCCTGCTCCATGCGTCAGGGGGTTGAAGCCCCGACAGAGACGCTGAGTTTGGGGGTTGTGTCCGACTGCACCAGTGCTCGTGCTGGGACTCAGCCCCACTGGGTCCTGGCTGGAGGCTCTTGCCCCGTGCTCACACTGCCTTGTTGGGGGGCAGGTGGGAATTTACCCCTGCTCAGCCTGGCCTGGCCAGGGGTTTCCCCTGCCTCTGCAGTGGGGGCACAGCCTGGGCCTGGGCTCTCTCTAGCACCTACCAACTCCCCTGGCAGCAGCAGCAGGACATTGGTGGCTGCGGCCCCCCTGTATCCTGGGGGCGATGCCCGGGGCTGTGTCAGGGGTGACGGTCTCGTGCGGCTCCGAAGTCGCACGCAGGGTTTGTCTGGGCTGGTTTGGACAGGGCTGATCCTGCCTCGGGCTGGACGTGACCCCACACTCCCTGCCGGCCCCATGGCGCTGGGGCTCTGGGGTTTCTCTGGATTCTTGGCCACGAGGCTGGCTGGCAGCACCTGCCCCAGCTCCAGCTCCAGCTCCAGCTCCGCGCAGTAGCCGGGCTGCGGGTTGAGGCGCCGGGTGCGCTCACTGCACCAGCACCAGCGCTGCACAGCCATAATTGGACTGGACGTCTTGTCATCCCCGATCTCCCCCACGCTGCGCTGCTGCAGCCCTCGGCGCGGAGCCTGACCTGCCTGCGCTATGGAGGATGAGGAGACACCAGCCCTGCTGGGGGCGGGGGGAGGCCGGGCTGGTTAGACGACTGTCAGAGACCGAGACTGTCCCTCCCATCAGAACGACGTTAATGATCCCCCCCCACCCGCGGTCTCTGGGACTCAGACAGCTCCATCCACAGCTCTGCCCAGGGAGGTGCCGCTGGGCAGGGCTCTCCAGGCCTGCTGGGGCCTGGCTTGGGGGTGGCGTGCCTGGAGAGAAGGGTCCCGGCCAGCTCCGGAGTGGGCCTGCTCAGGTAGATCCCCCCAGCCCTTCCATGAAGGATCAGGGCAGAGGCTCCAGTCCTGGTGCTCCATGCACTGCAGCCCTGGAGCACCCTCCAGAGCTGGGGACACTGCATGCACCAACCCCAGAGAGGAGCAAAGCAGATTACCCTGCTTGCGGCCATGTCCCAAGGGGAGCTTGGCTGCAGGCTGCCACCCGTTCCGTCCCTGCCTCTGGGCTGCAGGCTCTGGAGCAGGCGCAGGGAGCAGGGGGAGCTGGCCTTTATGCCTGCCAGCCAACACGTGGCCTGGGTCAGTGACTGCCAGTGACCCGTGCTGGCCTGTGGCTCCAAGCTGCCCGTTACTGGCCATCGGTGTGACCAACCTGACCTCACGGGGCTGGCACGGCTGCCGGTTCTGGGGGTATGCGTGTGCATCTCTCTACCAGCTAGCACAGACCTCAGGTGACTCCTGACAGCAGGATGGGAAGGGGGGAAGCTCGCAGGGGGGCAGGGGGCAGGGCCTGAGCCAGAGGCTGCAGGGCACAGCGAGGGCTGAGCCAAGCCCAGGGCCGGCCCCAGAACCAGGCCTGGGTGCAGTCAGCTGCTGGAGCGGTCCAGCCCTCAGCACATGCCCTCATGGCGCCAGGGAACCGGAGGGGCTCACTCCAGGCTTCCAGGCCTGGTAGCATGAGGGGTGTCTGCTCCTCCATCTGCACGAGCCCAGTGCCAGCTGGGCAGTGCCCGGGGGTACCGGGAGTGCGGAGGCAGCGAGGCGCGCTGCGGCTGCAACTGTGGCTGCATCTCAGTGGTGCTGGCCCCTGGGGCCTGCTATTCGTTTACCGCTCTCCATAATGCGCCTGAATAATTCAGGCAGCCCTGGCTAAATCATCCGTGCTGCCTTAGGTGCCAGTCACGGCCAGCGCCCAGCACCTCCTCCCCACACTGCCCAGCGCAGGGATTTCCACTGCCCCTGCTCCCAGCCTCGCTGCTCCTGCTGTGCCCCGGCCCCCTGCTCCCCACATCCTTGGCCCTGGGTGACGTGGGGGGGTCCCTGGCCCAGACCCTCCCTGCAGGACCCTGGGGAGGGTCACTGAAGCATGGCTCTGCACTGGGAGCTTTCTTACCCTGTGTGGCTTGTCTGCCGTTGTCTGTGAGCACATGCAAGCGTGCACGTGTACAAGTGTCTGTGCCTGGCTGGCATGCGAGGACACGCGTGCTCTTATGCCTTCCCATAGTGACTGCAGGGCAGCCTCTCTGCACGGGTCAGCTGCTCCCTTGCCTGTGTAGCCCAGGCCGCATGCAGTGCAGCGGTGACGTATGCAGCAGTGATGCTTGTGGCAGTGATGTGTGCAGTGGTGAGGCAGCAGTGATGTGTGCCATGATGCCACGTGCAGCAGATGCGTGTGAGAGTGATACATACCCATGTGATGCATGCTGTGATGCAGTGGTGATGCATGTAGCAGCGGTGCATGTAGCAGTGATGCATGCCAGGAACACGGTCAGTGGGGTTGTATCCTGCCATGATGCGCGCTGTGCCCCGGGTCCTGCTCTTGGCCCCAGCGCATACAGATGGGGGGGAGGCGGGCAGGGGTCGGTGCTGGGGCAGGGGCAGCAACCCTGGGGCTGCCCTGCACCTTGGTGTTGCCAGCCCCACACAGCTTCTCCTTCACCGTCCAGGGCTCAGGGCATTTTGAGGGCAATTGCACATTGCCTCTCCAGAGGCTGCCAGGCTGGGGGCTCAGCACCATCGCAGCTCCCAGCAGGATCAGGCCACTCCCACCCACGTCTGCAGCCCTCCCACCTTCCCCGAGTGATGGCAGGATCAGGCCCTGTGCTCTTGGCAGGGGGCCGTGGCGCTGTGCCTCCTGTCCTGGGCCCCCCAGGCCAGCGCGCGCAGGGCGGGGGCAGCGCTGCTCCCCGTGGAGACGGCCGATGGAGCGTATTGACCCATGTGGGGGCAGGGACACGCGCGCCGGTGGATCGATGGGAAGATGCAAGATGCTCTCCGGGCCCAGAGTTGGGGCCGCTTCAGGACACGCTGAGGCCGCTGGGGGGTCGCCCAGGCTGGGTCCTGTTGGTCCGTAGCCAGGCCTAACCCATAGCCGTGGGGCAGGGCTGAGTGCCCAGCTCCCCATGCAGAGGGGCAGGTGGGGGCTTGACTCCCCCCTGCTCTGTCCTGCCTGGAGGCCACGGGCAGCAGGCTCAGGTGCTGCGAGGGGCACAGCTGCCGGGAACAAGTGGCGGCTGCAGGTTGGAGGTCACAGTTGGTCACCGATAGCATCCCGGTGGGACGCAGACTCCGGCTGGGAGGCAGATGACAGGCCCCACACCACCTCTGTGACTGCATCCTGGGTGCACGGGCAGCAGCCTGGGAGGGAGCTCTGTGCTACGTGGGGGCCAGTGGGCTGGCAGGGGGTGCGGTGCCACCCTGCAGGGCTGGCGAGCGCCCAGGGGCTTTGGCCAGCCGGGCTGCGAGCACTGGGATGTGCCAGGGAGCCTTCCCGGGCTCATGGGCACTCGCTGGGGCACGGTCGGGCTCCACCATGCGTGTCCGGCACGGCAGGCACGTGGGGCACTGCTCCAGAGCAGGGGCTGCTCAGTGCCCGTGGTCCCGGTCCGTGGGCGCCAGGGCTGGTGGTTTCAGGGTCCCCCTGCGCTTCTCCAACCCCCGCGGACCGCACAGCAGCTGCCCCCCTCGGGGTCGGGGTCGGGGTCGGGGGCTGCAGCGGGCTCGGCCGGGGCGCAGGCGCGGGTCCTTGGCCCCCGTCCAGGCCCAGCTGCATCTGCTGCGTTTCCCGGCCCTGGTCCCACTTGGCAGGAGCCGGGGGAGCGGGCTGGAGCTGCCTGCAAGGCAAGAGCAGGGCGGGCGGGCGGCGCTGGGAGCGGAGCGGAGCGGGCGGGCGGTGGATGGCGGAGCCCCCCGCCCGCTGCTCCCGCTCCCGCGCCCCGACAGCCGCCCCGGGCCGGTCGGTACGTGCACGGCCCCGGCCCGGCCCGGCCCCCGGGAGCGGATCCCCCGCGCGGTACCGCTCGCCTCGGCGCCGCGCGACCCGCACCGGGGCCGCCTCCAACTTTGGGAGCGCGGGGCCGGGCCGGGCCGGGCGGGAGGCGGGGAGCGGAGCGCAGCGGGGCCGGTCCCCGGAGCGGAGCGGAGCGGGGCGGCGGGGGCGGGCTCTGTCCGCCGCCTCCTCCTCGGCGGGCTCCGCCGCTCCGACCATTCAAACAAGTGTCTGTGGCGGAGTCGGGGCGGTCCCGGCGCCGGGCGAGCGCGGCGCATCGCGCAGCACCCCGGCCCGGGGCGGAGGCAGGGGCAGGGGCAGGAGGCAGGGGCAGGGGCAGGAGCAGGGGCAGGGGCAGGGGCAGGGGCAGGGGCAGGCGAGCCGAGCCGGCGGCGCGGGGCGCTGACAGCCGGAGCCGAGCAGAGAAGGAGGCTCCGGAGCCGCGCGAGCGGGAGCGGCCGCCGGCACCGAGCGCCCGGCCCGGACCCCGCGGGGCTGCGCTGCCCCGGCCCCGGCCCCGGCTCGCGGCCCCGCTCCCGGGTCCCCAGGCAGGCCGGGGCAGCCCGCTGGCGGGGCGCGCCGCCCGCGCCGGGCAGATGCCGATCGAGATCGTTTGCAAAATCAAATTTGCCGAGGAGGATGAGAAGCAGAAGGAGGAGGAGGAAGGCGACCGGGAGAGCCTGCTGGAGGAGCCCGGGCGCCCGCGCTCCCGCGACCTGGCCACCTTCGCCGGCACCAGCACCCTGCACGGCCTCGGCCACATCTGCAGGTCAGGGCGCCTGGGCGTGCGGCAGAGCCTCTGGGCACTGGCCTTCCTGGCCTCGCTGGCCTTCTTCCTGTACCAGGCGGCCAAGTCGGCACTGCTGTACCTGGAGCACCCGCGCGTCACGGCGCTGGACGAGGAGGCCATCCGGGAGATGGTGTTCCCCGCCGTCACCCTCTGCAACATCAACCGCTTCCGGCACTCGGCGCTCACCGACGCCGACATCTTCCACCTGGCCAACATGACAGGGCTGCCACCGAAGGACCGCGACGGCCACAAGGCCGCCGACCTGCTCTACCCCGACCCCGACATGGCCGACATCGTCAACCGCACCGGGCACCAGCTGCACGACATGCTCAAGAGCTGCAACTTCAGCGGTGAGAACTGCTCGGCCCACGACTTCACCGTGGTGAGTACTCGGCCCGGGGCTGCAGCCCGGCTCTCAGCCCCGGGGGCTGCCCTGGGCTGAGCTCGGCTCCCAGCTGGCAACTGCTGCTGGAGTTTGCATCTCTGTGTTCGAGTTTCCCTCCAAGTTTGGCACCGAGGGAGATCTCCCGGGGTGGCCAGTGCTGGGGCTCAGGGGCAAAGGCTGCCAGCGCCTCCCTGGCCACGGGGCTTGTGAGCTGGGCTGGGGATGCCGGCCATGGACCGGGTGCATACAAGGGGTCCTGGCGCATTGCCCCGCTTTGCTCTGAGCTGTCCAGCTGGACAGGGCCCCGCGCAGGAGCCTGCAGGGCCAAGCATGTGTGGGGGAAGCTCCTACCCCCTTGGGGGAAGCAGGGGAGCATGTGCACGCGCGCGTGCGTAAGGGACTCTGAGAGGGGTTGCAGCATCGCACACACACATGCACACTCGTGCTGCGTGTGCCCTGACCTGTGCTGCTCTGTGTGCATGTCCCCCCCGCTCTGCTTGTCCTCACCCCGGCTGGGGTCCGTGTGTCCGTCCGCCTGCGTCCGTGGGGCTCCCTGCCGAGCGGCGTAAGCACGAGCGTGGAGCTGCCTCCAATCCTGAGCCTGTAAGCGCCGGTCCCCGCTGCGGCTGGGGAAATCGATGTGCTGAGCGGACGGAATACCTGATGGGACCCTCTCCCGGGGCTGTAATGACTGTGGAAATGAGCCACCGCTCTCCTGCGGCTGCCGCGGGCGCTCGTCCTCCCCGAGCAGCAAGCTCGGCCCGTCCTGGCGCCATTGGGCCCTGGGGGCTTTGCTAGCCCCCCCTCCTGCAAAGTGGACTCCACGGCCGGGCACCATGGGGCTGGGCACAGGTCTCCTGCAGCACCGAGCGACATGAGGGGTCCTCCATGGCACGGGTGCCTCCCAGGCAGTGCCACGTCCTCGGGGCCTGGGGCGGCTGCCTGATATGGGGTGTGGGGCACAGAGGGGCAGGTGTCCACCCTACGGCCAAGGGGGCAGGTCATTGCTGTGTTGTACCAGGGGGTTCTGCTGTTTGATTCTGCATGTCAGGACCCGTGGCTGGCACGGGGCTACCAGGCAGGGGCGGCCCCATGGGGTGAGCCTGGAGGCGCTGGGGTGGCCGGGGCAGCAGGCCAAGAGGGGATTTCCCTGCCTCCTTTCCTGGCCCGTTCACCCCCTGCAGCAGGCTCCAGCGCATCCCAGCCACGGTGCAGGGGCTCCTGGACTCCGACATGTCCCAGCTGCAGCACGTGGCCCCTGGACTCTCCTGTGTCCTGGCCACGGCCCCTGGGACGGCGCGTGAGTCTGGGGCGGCCTGCAGCAGGGTGGCGGAGCGTGGAGCAGGCTCTGTCGCCCCGAGGCTGTAGCTGCTCAGCGCCAGGACCCATCCCCAACCTGCACCCACTGGGCAGGAGCCCGATCCTGCAGGGGTGGGAGCCTGAGGCTGCCCCAGGAGCTGCTCCTGAGCACATGGCACGAATGATGGATCTTCCACGAGGCTGTGTTAAGTAAGAGCTGAGAGTGGCAAATGATCCCTCGCCCGGCGCTGTGAGCCCGCACTCTTTATGGGATGGCAAATGAAGAAACGATGGGGGAAAAAATCCCCAGCGTAAGCATCTTCTGTGCAGTAAAGCCCAGCTGGGCCGTAAATCTCCCGGGCGGCCGGGACAGCATGCACGCAGCCCGGCTCCTGCAGCCATGCCCGGCCCTCACACCCGACCCCTGGCATGGGCAGTGGGGTTGCATCGCGGGCAGGGGGGGCAGGCCCTGCACTTGCACTGGGGGATGCTGCCAGGCAGGGGTCTTGATGCCCCAGCCCGGCTAAGGTGCCACAGGCGAGTTGGTGGCCATGGCCCGTGTTGGGGCTTGTGGGGCTGTTGTGGGGCGTGACCCCGACCCTGCATGCACTGCCAGCAGGACGGCAGGCGGGGGGAAATGCAGTCACTCCTGTCCCTTCCTGCGCCTTGTCCCGGCTGGCACCTGCTGCGTGTCTGGGGGGCTGTCCTGTGGGGGCTGAGAGCCAGCAGCGCTCCCCCAGAGCCAGAGGCAGGGGCGGCTGAAGCCTTCGACTCCTGGGTCTGTTTGCTGGGCTCCAGCCTCTGCCCCGTGCCAGTGCCAGCAGCCGCTCTGGACACTGTCCCAGCCCAGCCCAGCCCAAGGGCTGTCTCCAGTACAAAGCATGGACATGGTTGGGGTCAGGAGCGAGGGGCACTGGCAGAGCTGGGCCGGGGGCAGAGGGCTGCTGGTTGGGAATGAGGGGCACCAGTGGAGCAGGGGAGCCCAAGCCTGCAGGGAAGAGCAGGCTGGCAAAGGGGGCGTGCATGGGGGGTCTGGTGAACAGGCCCTGGCAGCCTCTGTCCTGGGAAAGCCCAAGCTGCGGAGGGCGAGGGGTGGCACCGCGTGGGCTGGGCTGCCGACATGGGGAGTATAGAGGTGACATGGCGGTGGGGGGGGAACCCCGGCCTACCAGGGAGCAGAGCTGTGCGGGGTGCTGGCAGGCTCCAGGCCAGGGCAGCACTGAGCCCGGTGCCAGGGAGGCCAGGGGAGCTCCTGCGTGGAGCTGGCAGCGACCTGGCTGCCCCCCACACCCTCCTGTGCATTGGCTGCGGGTCCCCCCATGCAATCAGCACCAGGGACTGGCTCTGACCTTTCCGCCAGGATCCTGCTTGATAAATGTCACATTTTCAGCCTATTTTTACCCTGGGTACGCAACTCCCCCGCCCCACCGCGGAGCCGTGGCAGCTGCTGGCAGCTGGGGACGCCGCCACGCGTGGTGCGCTGGGGAGGGGCCAGTTGCGGGGAACCACATGCACGGGGGCTCTCAGGCCTGCCCAGGGCCCCGGCACGTTGCCTTAACTGCTTGCTGCCCATGCTGAGCCCCGCTGCGCCTTCGCCGCCTCTGCCAGGGCCCACGAGGGAACGGGGTCACTGGCAGCGTCAGCAGGCACTGGCGGGCTGCTGGACTTGCCGCTCCGAATCCCTGGGCTGCCTCCACCTCCAGCTGCCCCTGGTGCCCCACGGTGCCTGCCCGACAGGGGCAGCATGGCGAGGGGCGCTTGAGGGTGCAAAGCATCACACGCAGCCCCTCTGCCGGTTGGTGCGGGAGCTGGCAGGATGCGCTCTGAGCCCAGGGACTCCAGGCTGCGACTGCTGGGCCGCAGGGAGGCCGGACAGGTTGTGGCTGCAAGCGCCAGGGCCATGGAAGCTGCTCTTCCAGGGACGCTTTGGCGCAGGGGCTTGCGGTGATGTCCCCCCGCTCTCCCCTGCTGCGGCAGAGCTGTGGTCTGCAGAGTCCTGCTGGTGCGTAGCCCCGGCCTTGCCCCGGGTAGCAGAGGTGCAGGTGCTGTCCCCCCAGTGCCCGGTGCCGCGTCAGGGAGGAAGGGCACTGGCTGCACCGTCCCGCCAGCTCCTGGGTCCTCACCCCTTGCGCCCACCCCGTGCTGTGCTGGGCGCTCCCGCAGGCTCTGCCCCTCAGCCCGAGGCTGGCTCCAAGATCGGCACGTGCCAGAAACAGGGGATTTTAATGCGATCCATTGCCATTTAATTTTACACAATTCCTGCTGCTTCATCCAGCGAGAAATGCTAATTTATACCGTTCACGTCTAAAAATAAATGTTGGTCCAGCAGCTCCCAGCGGCTGCGGCTCCCACCAGCCGCTGCTGCAGGGCACGTGCCGTGGACCCGGGATGGGACCCACAAGCGCGGTGGTGCGAGGACCCCCTGGCAGGCAGGCAGCGTGGCGGAGGCATGGGGCCGGCTGTGCTGGGCAGGCTGGATCGGACCCTCCGGGCTGGTGCCATGGGAGCCCAGTGCATGCTCGAGCCCTGGCCAGCCCGCAGGCCCAGGGTCTGTCTGTCTGCCCTGGAGGCCGAGGCCTCCTCGCTCAGGCCCTTGTATCCTGTTGCTTGGGGCCAGCACGGAGCCACCAGGACGTGGCCGTGGGGCCGGCACAGCTTGGCCAGGTTCCCTGACCGTGCTGACAGAGATTAATCGTTCCCAAGGAGCCGCTAATTAATGTGGGAGTGGATGGAAAGCCCCCCCCCCCCCCCCCGGCCCGGGAGAGCGGAAGGATCATTAACTCTGACAAGAGGCCTCGTGGCTCGGCAGGGGGAGGCGGGGGCGCACGGGCCTGGTTGGCACGTGGGGCCTGGTGTGGGTGCGAAGTCGGGTCAGGAGTGAGGGGCACCGGCAGGGCTGTGGGAGCAGGGGCTGTGGGTCGGGAGTGGGGGGCACCGGCAGGGCTGGGGGCAGGGGCTGTGGGTTGGGAGTGGGGGGCACCAGCAGGGCGGGGGGAGCAGGGGCTGCAGGTCGGGAGTGGGGGGCACCGGCTGGCCCAGCAGGGGTGGGGGTGGGCTGTCAGCGACACAGCAGCCCCTGTGCCCGGCACGTGCCCTGGTCCCCGGTGCCGGGCGGGGGCGTGGGCGGGGGCGGGGGCGGGCGCGGCGGGGGAGCAGCGGTGCGGGAGGAGCCGCCGGCTTCCCCACCGCGGCGCTGATTGAGATCGGATCACGGCGAGCATGAAAAAGCTCTCTTCATAATTATATTTAATGAATTGACTTTAAAAGCTCTTACGCTCTTATCTGGGTAATTTAATATCACACACTTAATAAGCCTGTCGGTGATACCGGTGGGGAGCGGGCCAGGAGCACCGCGCTGCCAGGGCCTTGACTGGCTTCTCCAGCACCGTGGCCGTGGCCGTGGCCGTGGCCGTGGCTGGCTCTGGGATGCTGCCCCAGGGGCTGTGGCTCCCCCCTCGCCCCCTCCAGCCAGGCTGTGGGGCGGTGGGGGCTGACCGGAGGCCGCTCTGCCCGTGGCCCTGCCGTGGCTGTGCCAGGAGGGTTGGCCGTGGCCTTGTCCGCAGCAGCAGCAGAGATGTCTCCCGCGCCAGGCCTGCATCGCCCGCAGCACCCAGCTAATCTCATCGGCCGCGGTGCGGGGAAGCGCGCTGCCTGGCGATGCGGTTGGCTGCGGCACAGCAGGGGGGATCCCCACGGGAGGCACCGATTGGCCGCAGCATGCGGGGGAGGCTGGCTGCAGCAGCCTCTAATTGGCCATGGCACAGGGGAGCCTTGCCGTGGGAGGACACGATTGGCTGCGGTGTGCGGGGGGCTCACGGTGGGCCCGTGCGATTGGCCGCAGCGTGGGGGGTTGCGCCGTGGGAGGATGTGAGGGGGCCATGTTGCTATGGCCAAAAGGGTGCTTGCTTAGGCGTAACGTGATTGTGGGGTGGTTGCACCCTGTGGGTCATGGTGGGGTGATGTGATTGGTCATGGCCCAGGCGGCGCTCTCTGCGGGGCAGCGTGATTGGCTGTGGGGAGGGCAGTCTCATGGACTGGCACCACAGGGCTCATGGCATGGGTGACGAGCAATTGGCCAAGCCTGCGTGGGACTGTTCCTGGTGCAGCGTGGTTGGCTGCAGTGGTGGTGCTCTCTGTGGGGCAACATGATTGGCTGCACTGTGGGCGGGGGGTTCTCCCTGGGGCAATGTGATTGGCTGTGGCCTAGGTGGGGCTCTCCGTGGGGCGACTCAGTTGGCTGCAGTGTGGTCAGGGCTGCTCTGCCTGCAGGCACTGGCCCGGGTCTCGGGGGGTCAGGCCTGGCTCTGTCGCCCCTCCTGCTCCTGGCCCACGCCATGGCATCTACGCGCCCGGGTCTCGGGTGTGGGTGGGAGCCGGCGCCGTGGAGCTGACGCTGGTTCGGTGCACGTGGCAAGTCAGGAGCCCGGGTCCCAGAGCCCCACCGTCGTTCCGTGGCAGCCGCCCCGTTGTCGTTAGGCTTCAGGGTCAGTGCCCCGCGTGGATAACGGGGGCTAGCGTGGCCCCTCCGGGGCCAGGAGCCACCAGCTGCAACGCCCCGTGCCGGCTGGGGCTGATATAGCCGGGGGCGAGGGGGGATTCCCTGCTCCCACCCAGCCCCCTGCAGCTGGGTCCCCCCATGGCAGGTGGCGGGGCTCCGGGGCCCTGCCGGCCGAGGGCAGAGCCGGCGCTGGCAGGGACCCAGGTTCCCCGGGTGCTGACGCAGGCGAGTCTCCGTGCCTGCCGGTGCCTGCCGGCGTGGTGCCAGGGCTCCCGGGGCTGCGATGGAGGACGCGGGGAGCTGCCGTGTGACAGCCCTGGAGTAGGAGGCTGCTGCCTGGTGCTGGCGGGGGAGACCCCCGTGCGGGGTGCCCGGTGCCCGGCGTGCCCGCCCCGGCTTCCCGTGGGGTGGGGGGAACGGGAGGTTTACAGAGCTGCACTAAGTGACGCAAACGGTTTGGAGCCCATAAAGGGAGACGGTTTTATGTAAGACAACTATATAAAGCTCGGCTGTGCTGCCATTGATGAGATATCGGGCTTTATTTATAGAAGGCCGCGGCGTGAGGGAGCGGGCGCGGGCGCCAGCCAGGGCCGCCCATCGCTCCGCCAGTCATTTCACATGCAGCTGCCGTCCGCCCTGTTCACACGCGGAAGGGAAAAAATTAACAAGTTTGCAGCCAGTCAGGTGGAAAAAACAATAATTGTCCAGAAACCCATTTCCCCCCGTGCCCAAGAGCTGCATGGCTGCCACGGCACCGGGGGGGCTCCCGCTGCGGGCAGGGTGGCCGCCTGGCCCAGGACCCCGCTCCCCTGCCAGGGGCGCTCAGCCAGGGTGGCTTGGGGGCCAGTCGAGGCTGAGAGGCACCTGGAGAGCTGTGCCTGCATGTGCATGTGTGTGCATGCGTGTGCATGTGTCCTCCCAGCACACGGGCCTGTAGGACGCAATGCCTGCCCCATGCAGGCCGGGCCGTGCCTGCTCTGCTCTGGGTACCATCTGCTGCGCGGCACACGGGCACAGGCACTGGCCTACCCTGGGGAGCGACGCCGGCGCCGGCTTGGGCCATGGGCCTCGGTCCACGGCGGAGCTGGGCTGGGCCCTTCCCTGCTGGGGAAGTCGGATCGAGGCCTCCACTGGGCCCCAGCGCCGTCAGGAAGGCCATGGCAGGTCTGGCTGCACCCGGTGCTAGCTGGAGCCTGGCAGGGCCGGCACCTCTGGCTTCAGGGGCAGGGAGCATCACGCGCATGCGCACCCGGGGCCTTGCCAGGCAGGAGCCGAGGGGCCAAGGCAGAGAGAGGGGCACTGCACCCAGCCCCGACAGGACCCTGCAGGCCCCCAGCAGGAGCCAGTTTGCCCGGTCTCGGTCTGCGCCAGTCCTGGCACAGAGACGGTCACAAATGCACGCAGGCCCCACGTCACCGCCTCTCCCGAGGCTGCTGGCTCGCTCGTGCACCAGCTGCGTACCAGGAAAAGCTGCTGCCCACCATGGCTCTGCTCCTGGGGCATCCGGGGGCTCGCCCCAGCATCAGGGTCCACATGTGTGTACCCCCGGCTGCAGCAAGGACCCGATCCTGGCCTCCGGCGCATGACCACGGGGTCTGGTCAGACCAGCCAAGCAGGGAACGGCAGGAGGTGGCAGCAGGATGGGGTTGGTCCTGCTGTCACCAACCTCCTGGAGCCCTGGCTGGGGGGGATGCTGAGCGTCGCGGGGGTGCTGGAGAGGATGGCGCTCAGCAGCAGAGAGCGAGGCAGAGCTCTGCGCCCGGCCTGGTTGCGACTGGAGGTTTGGGGGCTGGGATCGGCCCTGGAGGGGACGCGGGGCCAGGGGCTCTGGCTGTGCAGCGGGAGGAGGCGACGTGCTCATGGCTGCCCTGGCTGCGAGGCAGAGTGGGGGGCGGGGGGCGGGGGGGTCTGGGGTTTCCTGGCTGCGGCTGCAGCGCTCTGGGAGTTCCCCTCCCGTTGCTGCACGGGTCCGGTTTCCTTTCGCCCCCCCAGAGGTGCTGTGCCTGGGCTGTGCCAGTGCTCCTGCTGGGACTCAGCCCCGCAGGGCCCTGGCTATAGGCTCTTGTCCCCCACTCACACTGCCTTGGGAGGCAGGCAGGGATTTGTCCCCTGCTTGGCCTGGCCTGGCCTGGCCTGGCCTGGGGGGTTTCCCCTCCCTCTGCAGTGGGGGCACGGCCTGGGCCTGGGCGCTCTGCAGCGCCCGCTGACCCCCCTGGCAGCAGCAGGACGTTGGTGGCCGTGGCCCCCCATATCCCGGGGGCAGGGGCAGGGGCAGGGGCGATGCCCAGGGCTGTGTCGGGGCGACGGTGTCGTGCGGCTCCGAGGTCTCACAGGGTTGGTCTCCAATGGGGCTGATCCTGTCTCAGGCTGGATGCGACCCTGCAGCTCTCTGCCGGCCCCACACTGGGACTGAGGCTCAGGCCCCAGCCATGCCCCCACCCTCGGTGCTGGCTCCCCAAGGGCAGGCGGGGGGAGCGGGACTGGCAGGCCTGGCCCCCCCGCGGGTGGGGGAGGAGAGCCCTGCCTGCACCAGGCCCCTGATTAATCGCCAGCCACAGGCCCTCCAGGCCGCAGCTCGTTAGCGGTCTAATTCCCGGCGCCCACCTCGCCGGGGGCCGCAGCGCTGATTGGGACCCGCGCGCTGTTCAGGGAGCTGCAATCAGCGCCGTGGCCCTGTCATCAGGCCCAATTAGCCCGAGCCCTTGGGGCTGGCGCAGGGGAGGGGCAGCCGCGTGCCGGGCACGGGGATCGGGGTGACGGGCAGGTGCCCAGCGAGAGCTGCCCCGGGCAAAGCCGGCGTCTCTGGAGAGGGCCCCCGGCTCAGCACCGTCCTCCCCTTCCCGCTCTGCCAGTGTTCGGGTGCCTGGGCCTGCAGCCCCCTCCATCCTGCGCTGCCCCTCACTCCCGACCCGCAGCCCCGCACCAGCCCAGCCCAGGAAGCCTCTTGTGACTGGCAGGGTCCTGATAGCGGCAGTGCAGCACGACCCCCCAGGCCCGCGCCCGCCAGCCCCGAGGGCAGGGGCCGTGCCCCCCCCAGAGCTGAGGCTGCTCCTGGCAGCAGCAGGGTGTCAGTGCCAGCCCCGGGCAGGAGCAGAGACAGCTCTGAGCAATGGGCTGAAGACGCGTGCGGCCGGGCAGCCTCTTAGCATTTGTCACGCGGGGCCGGACAGCGCTGCGGAGAGAGTGACCAGCCACGCGGTCCAGCCCCCCCCAGCCTGTGGGGTGGCCCCACGCTGCAGGCAGGAGAGGGGCTGGCGGCAGCATGGGCAGGGGCAGTGCAGCCCCCCTACCCCCAGCCCTGCTGGTGCCCCTCACTCTTGACACGCAGCCCTCTGCGCCCCCCCAGCCCTGGCAGTGCCCTTCCCTCCTGCCCCACAGCCAAGGCTTCTCGTTGGGCTCCTGCGGCAGGCCCGGGCCCGGAGGGGGGAGGCGAGGAGCAGGAGGGGCTGCAGCTGCATCTGTCTTTGCTGCTTCAGTGGCTGGGATGGGACAATGCAGCCCCTGGGAGCAGCTGCGCTGGGCGCAGAGCTGCTGACGGCGCAGAATCGCCCTCCAGGAACAGCCGGCAGCTGCGGGCAGGGGGAGGGGAGGGCTCCCCCGGCTCCCTCCTGCCTGCATGCACTGCCCCAGCCCGGGCTTGGGCTCTGGCCCCAGCTGCCTCCGGGCAGCCGCTGACTCCAGTGGGGCTCAGGGCAGAGGACGGGGCCACGTCCCCAACTGGAGGCCACAGTTCGCAGTTGGCGGCTCTCGAGGCCCCAGGGGTGCAGGGCTCGTGGAGCCTCCCGGGTGTGCCAGGGCCAGGGCCTGGGCCTCGAATTGCGCATGTGCCCTGTGTGCAGGGGTGCAGGCACGTGTGTGTGCATGCTGACAGGTGCATGGGTGTGTACACACATGTGCCCCTCCCCAGCAGCAGGGGCTGCCTCACTCCTCCCTGTGCAACCCCTGGCACGTGGCCATGTGGGATAACTGCAGGCTGGGCCCAGGGCCGGCCAGGAGCTCTGGGAGTCCCGGGGCTCCCAGGCGCGGTGGTGCCTATGTCCCGTGGCCCCCTGGGCCCAACCCCATCTGCATCCGTGTCTGCGCCGCCAGATCTCTGGGAGCTGCTCTTCAAAGGGAGTTTTTGTGCGGCGGCCCCCCCGCGCACCCGCGCGCCTCCGACATCCTGTTCCCTTATCGCCTGACATGACCTTAATTAACTCCCTGGGCTGATAACGCCGCGCGCCCGGCTGCTCCGGCAGGAGCCATATCTCAGCTCTGGCCTGGCCGCCCGCCGAGGAGCTGCCGAGGGTTGGGGGTGGGGACCGCAGGCAGCTCTGACCGCCGGGGACCCATTTGCGGCACGCTTTGCACATGCTGAGTAAAACGGCCCAGGGACTTGGGCAGCTCTGGTCACGGTGTGTGCATACGTGTCGGTATGTGCATGTGCATACGTGTCCGCTGGGCGCTTTGTGTCCCAGGAGCACATGGGTCTCAGCCCCACTGCAAGCCCCAAACCTGCCGGGTGGTGCCGTTTCGCAGGGACCTGCCCCGTTCTCAGGTGCTGGGCGTGGGCACCTCGCAGGCCCCTACCAAGGCCAAAAAGCATCTGGGCGGCCACATGCACAGGATAACTTCTGCTTGCAGGGTTCACACGGGGCTCAGTCCTGCCCCGGCCCCAGTTCCTCAGCCACCCGGCAGCACAGGCAGAGAGCCAGGCCCACGTTGCTCGCTTGCGCCACTTCATCTCCGGCGCTGGGCAAATATTGTCCAAGGAGGATGATTCAGTAGCGGCGTTTGCAGATCAGAATCTCTGCTCGCGATCCGCTGCCTCCTCCTGCGCCTGCCTGGGCCCCGCCAGCGCCTGCGGAGGACGTGGGGGCCCAGAGCTGCCACCCGTGCACCACCGGTCCCAGAGCATCTCACTGGCATCCGGGGGCGCAGGGCCCAGCTAAGCCATGTCCAGGGCTTGCCAGGCTGGGCATAAAGGTCCAGGGCTACCTTGCTCCCACACGCTGTGGCCCCCGGGCCGGGCTGTGCCTGTGCGAGTGTCGGTGCGCGTGGGCTGCGTCCTGGCGAGCCCTCTGTGGCTGCCGGGCCCCAGGCTTTGGGGGGACACGTTCGTGCTGGCTCCGTGATGCCGGTGCTGGGGAGGGGGCTCCAGGCACTGCTTTGGCGCAGATCTGAAGGCCGTGGGGGTTGCCCAAGACCGGCGCTGCCATGGTGCAAAGTGGCTGTCCGAGGTGCCCGGTGCCCTCCTGCCTGCCGGCCATGGCTCCCCCATCCCCGCCCGCGCTGGGGGCTGTCATGGGAGCAGCGACGGGGTGGGTGCAGCTGGGCAGCTCCATCCCTCGCCTCCCACGGGCTGGAGCCCAGTTCACGTCAGGGCCGTGGCAGAGCCGTGCCTGGGCAGAGCTGGGCACGGGGCCAGGGACCAGCGTGAGGCACGGAGCCGGGGGCAGGCAGGCAGCTGGTGCCGTCGCCCAGCCTGCTCGTGCTGCCGCTGGCTCGGGGGCACTGACCTGGGTTTGGCCCCTTAAACCCGGATAGGGGCCAGCCCCGCTCCACGTTCCCAGCCCTGGCGGGCAGCAGGGCCAAGGGTGAGCCCAGGGCCGCAGCGGCTGGAGCCTGGGGGGAGGAGTGGAGGCCTGCACCCCATCCCGGGCGCCCTGGGAGCGGCCCCCCACCCGTCTCCGCGTGCGGCTGCCGGCCCAGCCCCCCTGCCCCGCGGGCGCCGTGCGAAGCCGCCGAGCTGTGACAGGAGCCGGCTGCCAGCGCGCCGTCAGCACATCCCTGCCCGTGCAGATGGGCCCCGCGGCCCCGGCGCGCTCGTGGCTGCTGCGCCCCACGCTCCGCTGCCCGCCTCTGCCAGCTCAGCGCTTCCCAGCCCGGCCCAGCGCCACCAACACCCCCAGCGCCCGGGCAGGGACCCCAGGGACCGGCCTCTGCCCTGAGCGGTGGCTGCAGGCCTGGAGGGGCCAGGTCTGGGTCCTGTCTGTGCTGGTGGGGGGCGGCTGGGGGAGAAGGAGCCGCAGGGCTGGAGGTCCTTCCCGGCTCCCTGACTCCGTGTGCACAGAGCCCATCCCCTGGGGCAGGGGCAGGGGCAGGGGCAGGGGCAGGCACCCAGGGGCAGTACAGGGCCTGGGGCAGGCAAAGCATGGGATGCTGCTGGCGCCTCTCGCTCCCAACTGGGTGAGAGCGGAGAGCTGGCGCTTTGCAGCCCCTGCCTGGGGCCGGGCTCAGTGTCGCTGCCAGGGCTTGTCCGTCCTTGGGGGGGTCACAGGAGAGACCCCTCCGTGACTGCAGAGAGGGGTGCAGTACCCGGGCAGCCTGCTGCAGCCCTGGGCACGGACCCCAGGCATCCTGGCAGCTGGAGAGCAGGGGGGTGTCCAGCTGTGCCGTGGCCCTGGGCAGGGACCCCAGGCATCCTGGCTCCCAGCCCTTGGGGCCCAGCCCGAGGCGTCCCCAGGGTTGTGGGGGTTGGCCCCCTGCCGCCCGGCACAGAGAGCAGAGGCTTCCCGTAGCTCGTCACTGGTGAGGAGGTGGCCGTGAGGCGCTGGCAGCATCTCCTCCAGTGACAATAAAGCTTATCAGCCCGAGCCCATCCGTGGCGGCAGGATAACCCCCGTGACAGCCCGGCGCGGCCGCGGCACCTCCTCTGCACTGTGGCACTGCTGCGGGTTTGCAGATAAATACCACGTCTGGGGGAGACATGCACGTCCGAGCCGGCGCAGCCTCCCTGTCCCCCAAACTGAGGCTGGCGGGGTGGCCACACGGGAGCCCCCGGCCCCACAAGAGCCCCTGCCGCGGGCAGGGAGAGCGAGGCCACTTTGGGCTAGTGCCAGGGACACCCCAGGGGTGGGAGCC